>NC_142204.1:63110293-63419093 GCF_049639895.1 Pseudopodoces humilis | reverse complement strand
AGGTTTTGGAGCAACAGCTATAACAACACAATTTGTTTCAGGAGGTATTTGTCAGTTCTTTATGGCAATGATAACTAATTTATTTGCTGTTCATGTTTCAAGCTCACTTCTCTGAATGTTGGTTTGACTTACTAATACTAGTATTGAGATATAATACTGAGAAATAATTCAAATATCACCAATATGTGCAGATAGAGATACAGAGAAGGGAAAAAAAAAGGTTAATACAGTAAACTCTGTTGAATTCTCAATAAGGGACTGATTTGTCACTGAGCAAAATTCATCTTTTATCTCTGAAGATTAGAATTGTAATAGTGCTGAGATTTCTTTGCTACTTGCTCAGATAAGTGATTTATGGTCTCTCGTGAATGATCCATTAGCATTTTTCATGCATTGTGGTAGTTAAACTTTCAGAAGACAGAAAGATTTCTTGAGTGTTTCAGAGTCAGGGGTCAGCATGAAGTCACTCAGCTGAACAGTGAGGCAGATGAGAATTGTCATGCCTCATCCCTGGAAGTGTTCAAGGCCAGGCTGGATGAGGCTTTGAGCAACCTGGTCTAGTGGAAGGTGTCCCTGCCCGTGGCAGAGGGTTGGAACCAGAGGATCTTCAAGGTCCCCATCTGACCCAAACCATTCTATAATTCCAAGATTATGTAGGAGTCTAAAGAAGAGCAAACCAGAGCTCCTGCATTAGAATTTGGGCCTGTTTTTCTTTTAAATATACTCTGAAGACATAACAAATAATTAAAGGTTAGCAATGCTTACCTTAGTTAGTGTTAGTGTTAGTGGCTGACAGTGTTAGTATTCAGTTTTGCCACTCTCATTGGAGGGAAAGCCCTCCCACCTAGCATTCCAATATGCATTAATATCAGGAAGACTTCTCACATCACTAAATCTGTATTTTTATGTTGCTGCTGTATCTGCTGAATCAGTTTTTAATTGGAGATGCCACTGAAGGATTCATTATTTGCAATATTTAGGGTAGTACAATGCTACTTAAATCAGTGAATATAGCCTCTGGATGGAACGTTGAATTGTGTCCTAATTTCAACCCCAAAAAATTCTAAAAAAGTAAAATGATAAGCCTTTTTTTTATTTTTTTTTTTTTTTGCATTTTTTCAGAGACAACAACCAAACATTCAAACATTCCAGTTTTATGTTTTAATTTTTGGGGTTTTTTTTGGTTTGGTTTTTGAATTATTATTTTAATTTTGATTTTATTTTATCCTTAGCACAGTCTTGCTAGATGCAAACACTGAAAGCTCTAGGCAGATGAAGCAAAATCATGAGAAAATATAAATTGCTGGAATGGCCAATGAAAGCCTAGAGTAGGGCTGAACACAACCTGAGGCAAAATCAAGTAGTTGTTTATGTCAGCTTCTTCCCACTCCAGTGTGAGAACTGTATTTTTTGTCTCATCCACAGAAGGAACTGCTTACTCGCTGCTTTTGAAAATGTTATATGTATATATACACATATCTTTACTATGTATTTACTAAATTATGTAATATATAATCCCAATGACACTGGAATTTATTTAGCCATAATAAATGATTATTTTTTAGTCATAATAAATAAAACCATAATAAATAAAATTTATTTAGTCAGTAAAGTTTTCTTCAGCTTTCAAAACTAGTCCTTAATTTGATCTGATTTTCACAGACAACAGGGAAAGAGAGGTCAGAGGCAATAGGATGTTGTGTAGTTGTTTTTACTTTTCCAAAACTGGGAGGACAGTAGGGAATTGAAGGGTATGGCAGAACTCTGCAGTAACTTCTGTTTTGCTGCTGATAGAGTTCTTCCCTCAATCCCCTGCTCGTGTTTGTCTTAATACATCAGGTCTTAATTCTTACTTTGAAATTTTCAAGACATGAAAGATTTCTCCTTATTTGATTAGATCATATTTAACAAAATGGAATCATTATACATTAGTAACGAACTAATTAATTGTGACAAATTGCATAGCTGCAACATTTGACTCTTCCATTGCTCTGCCTTAGAGGTTAGACACTTCTCAGCAGATGATGGATAATTTGTCTGCTTTTTCAGTTCGTTGGATGTTGCCACAAAATGTGAACTGGATGCCTTTGACAGTATTTTATGCTTTGCTGTGGCATAAGCTGTCAAAAAGGGAGAAAAGGGATATATACCCGATGATTACTCACTAGGTCATGCACCTGAAATCTCATTTTGCAAGAAAGATTGTCTTTGGTTATGAAAAAAATTGTCTTTAGTTAGTCCTACAGTGTTTCTTTAAGTGTTGTCCCTGAAGCAAGCTTGTAGGAGCTTGTTATCCAGAACATTTGTATCTTGCCAGGTTTTGTCTCTCTCTGGTAGATGACTGAAGGAATAAAATAATTTCTTGTTTATTTCTGAAAAAATATGTATGTCTTATTTTAATAAAAAGTTGTTTTGACATTTAATATTTTTTATTTTTTGACTTCAAAAGAAATCATTGGAGTTTTTTGGGTTTTTTTTTGGTTTTTTTTATTTTATTTTTTATTACATTCTGCCACTGATAGGAAGCCTGAAGATCAGAAATAAAAAAACTTTGTCTCATTTTCATGTTATACACTGGAATAACATAGCAGAGGTTTTAGTGAAAATATGTCCACTTGGAACAGGTGGAAAGCTGCCATTAGTCTAACAGAATATTTGTATCAAGGAAGCAGTTGGTTTTCAGCTAAGTTAATCGTGTTACAGTTTGTTTGTATGTCTACAAAAATACATGTTTTGTTTGTTTTCTATCATGCTCAGGCTCATCTTGTTGAGTAAGTTGAGTGTCCTCACCTTGCAGTTACAATAAATTTATTGCTATGTTCCAAATACATCTGCTGGTACAGATAAATGAAAATTGTGAGGTGGCAGCGTGCGTGAGACAGAATGACACTCCCGAGTATGAAGTGAAGTGTTGCCGGCTGACTGTGAACTTCTTTGCCATTGGAAAGCAAGTTGTTCTCACTCTCAGCTCCTAATTTATTTGACCAGTATTGCTTCATGAGAGCTGGATCTGTCTGTCAGGATTGTAGTTCAGATCAAAAATGCCCTTTGTGAGAGACAGTTTGGCCCAAGTTACGGCGCTGAGCCACCTCAGGATTTCCTGAGCTGATGATTTCCCTCTGATGCAGCCCAGCCAGAAGGTGCCCTCTCACTGTGCCCCTGGCCCACATCTGCTGGTAGGGGACATTCAGGCTACAGCACAGGGCAGATGTAGCAGAAAATAAAATCTCCAAATCCTGTATTGCAATATATTGCAAAATATGCAATCCGACCAGCAACTTCTTCAATATACATAGCTGATTCCATTGCCATGCACATCAGGCTGATACAGATAAAGCCTCCGAAAGCAGGGTTAGTTAGAAAAGCAAAGTAATGAGTTTTTTACAAGCTTTCTGTTGCCTCATTGGTTCTTTTGGTTGTTGGGTTTTTTGGTGGTTTTTTTTTTTTCCCTGAAAATTCTATGAAAAAAATAAAAATAAAGAAAGGGTTTTTCCTCCTCGTTTTGTTGAAACAATTGCTGCAATGGGCTGTTAGCAGACTGGTCCATTATTTCGCTGGAGTACATCCTGAATTGATGCAGAATGTCAGAGCACAGTGGGATTTAGTAGGTGCTGAGCTGTTGGCATTCAGTTTTGTTTCTTTCATTTATCAAATATGAAAGGTAAACATGTGTAGAAATGCCTGTAAAAATTATTCTTAAGTTTTGTTTATTTCACTGTGTTTTTATGACTCCTACACTTTTTTTTAAAATGCAGATTCATACTTTTACATTCTCCTCCTTTATCCTGAGAAATATGGCACTTTGAATCCTTCCTCCCTGATTTTAGTTTAAAATAGCTGCTTAAAATACTGTATGACTTCAGGGTTTTGTATAATATATTCTTAACTAATTTGTTTCTATATGCATTTTTTCACTCCATAGCAATTGCTCCAGCTGTTTCTGAATTTCCTTAACACATTATTTTCTCCCTAGTATTGGACACAATCCATATAGAATCCTTTAGAAACCTCAAACTCAGCAGCTTCTCTCATTTTAAAGACTCTGTTTATGCAGTATTTACTCATTCAGGAGGGATTATGTGCCTTAGTTAAATATGGGAGGCTAAAGTAACTACAATGTAGTACACTTTAGGCCATTATGGTAGGAATTTATAACAAGATAAAATTTCTTCTTAAACAGTAAAGTAGATATAAGATGAAATGTCTTTCTTCATCTCATTCGAGTTTTCTGCCATTTTACTGCCTTGTCCTGTGGTTGTATATTCATAAAGTAAATTGAAAACAAGGAGACCTTCAGCAACCACATGTTTTTAAAATTTAATTTTGTCTGGACATTGTAGAACAAAGAACTTCTATACTGAGTGATTAAAGCAGCGAGTAGAGAAAATTCAGATGAATATATATACTCATGAGACTACTCGTGACATGGAAGCGGACAAAAACAACTACAAAGAACCTTAATTTTACTGTGTTCTCAAAGATCCTTTTGATTTTTTTTTTTTATTATTATTATTTCAAAGGCATTCAGATTCTTATGAAGTGATTTATAAGGATTTTTTTTTTTTTTTCATTTTCTTAAAACGTCTAAAGCAATAAACCCCAGTTCCTAATATTGTCATCTGCTTATTGGATCAGACTGACAAAATACTGTGTACAGAGAGAGTGGCTGAACATTGCAGGGTTACAGTGTTCTGAAGATGAAGGATGAAATCAGTTCCCTGGGCACTGAAATTTTTGTCATTAACTTCAGGGAGGCCAGGATTCACAGCGAATGGAACACAGCTTGGCATCTCAGAGGAACAGGACTTGGACTCTGTGTGTCCTTCTTCACAGTAAATGTTACAGGAGAAAAAAATTACCGTGTTTTTCCTTTTGTAAAGGGACAGGGAGAGTCTTTATTGCAAGAAACAGAAATGGCTTCAGAGTGAGAAGCACCTCTGTTTATACAGGCAGCAACTTTTTTCAACTTTCTGGTACCCTATGGCCCCCAGTCTTTGAGAGAGGAGTTTTATTCATATTTTCTCTATATAATCTGGAGAACAACACCAAACCACGCTTACTTAACAGTCAAGGTACAATACCTATGATGATGCTAGGGCCAAGAATAACAATTTCAGCTGTTTTTATGTTCTGGGAATGCATCATGCAATTGCATATGGTAAAGATTTTCATCCGTTGGAGACAGGGGGATATTTCCTTGGGTAGTTGAATTTCAGAAAATATCAGTCCACTTTCTCTTTGGACCAGCCTTTGACCAATAAGAAGAAAACAAAAAAGAATGTTTGTAGATATTTCAGTATTTTTAAATTGCAAGTTTCATCCTTGAGCTGATTGGAATATTGATGAGGAGCAGGAGCTGTCACATCTTTACCAGCTCAGGTGGTGAAACAGACCTTGTCTCATCATCATTTTTCTCACGTTTCCTGCTTGTGTGCTGTATTCCCCTCACACTTGGTTGTGTCTTAGATTTCTGTTGCCAGAGATTTATTTAAATAAAATAAACCAGCCTTCTATTGCTTAATATTTAATATATATGTGGATTAGATTAGAATCCATTAACCAAATCCTCTGTATTACTTTAATATTTCTTAAAATGTATGTTCTCCATATATTTCCTATATAAGAAAATATTTTACAGTATAAAATTATTAAAAATTAATTTTAATACTTTATAATATAGACAACACACATATGTATGTACTCTATTTAGAAATATATATAATATAATATAAATAATATATATAATATAAATATCCATAGTTTATTTGCAATAATTTAATATTCATTAATTAAAGATTAATAAGTGGGTTTGCTTCCAATTCTTGCTCAGCCATTAACTCTGTATAAAAGTGCATTTTCGCAATAACTAAATTTAAGCTTCTAAACGGCCATTTGCTCTGTTTGTAGCAAAGGGTGACATACCAAGAGTAGGGCAGCTTTTTGCTTGAAAAATCCAACTCTTAATCTAGCTAACCCATGTCATTCCTTTAATAAACTGATCAAGCTCAATCTTAAAAGGTCTGGGCTGATAGCTGGTGTCTCAAAGACAATTTTAGGACATTCTGCTCTAAAAGAAACCTTCTAATTTCCTTTTCTAATTTATTCTCAAGTACTTTCTACCCATTTGTTGTGCCTGTTCCATCCTTACTCCTACATACCATTTTTGAGGGTGGGCTTCCTGTCTGACTCATTTTTTAGGTTGCACCACTGAACCTCTGTCTGCTTTCAGAGCACAGATTTTCTCTTCTTCACAGTCCATCTTAGTGGCCATTTTCAGCATTTTGTCCACTAGCAGTTCATCTCTTCGTCATGATGGACAAATCAAATTTACATGTTCTCAAGCAATATGATGAGTGGTCTTTATTTAACTGTACTAACACTTCTCTATTTTTGCTGGAGTTACATGTGCTTTCCAGTTTGCCATGGCTGCAGAGAGGATAGAAGGAAATGTTGATGGATGTTGTAAGAAAAACTAAGAACTTTTTAAGAGGTGATCTACATAAAACCAAACAGGATAGCATCCAGTTCTGAATTAACTGTTTTCAGACAGCAATTAACACAAAATATGAATGAAAACAGCAAAATAGTTAAAAAAAAGCAGAAAACATAAAGTAAGAAAGCATTTTTGCATGAGTTTGTCTGTTCCTAGTCCTTTTCCTTCTCACTTAACCCAGCTATTGTTTGGGATTTACTGATCTTTTAAAGTTCTCTAGTGATTAGGAAGTTATTGAAGTATTGGTACTGTGGCAGAATGATGATGAAGTCTGGAATTACTCCAGAACAGCATTTACAGACAGTCTTTTGATTGGTTTTATTTGGTTTTATTAACACCTAATTAATTCTTTTTTTTAGAGAGAGAAGTCTTCATTAAAGATCAAGGATATCTCTGTAGTTACTTTAATTTGAATGTCACTAGGATATCCTTTGAAATGCTAACAAAAAATTAGAGCAAAATGAAGGAAGAGCCAAGTTTATATGAAATATGTGGGTGGTTTTTTTGATACTTAATCCCTTATATTTTCATAAAAATACAACATACTAATCTCTTCGTATTTTTTCTCGTGTTTTTTTGTTTGTTTGTTTTGAATTTTTGGGGTTTGGTTTGGTTTGGTTTTGTTTGGTTTGGTTTGGTTTGGTTTTTTTTAAGGAGGAATTATTTTCAAATAGAGACCCTACTTTGAAGTAATCTGCAAAACTAATAGCTAATAGTATAAAAATAATTTTTATAATAATAAAATAATAATAAAGATTTAACAGGTTCTTAGACTGTGCATATCATTAGAAAATCTGAAAAGTCCTCTAGAACCACTCTAATGACCAGTATCTTTCACACATTTTGTCTTCTTGCCATCTTCCCAGAAAATAACCTTACAGCACTGTATGTTTGACATTGAATATTATTCCATTCTGAAATACCTCCTGGCATATTTTGAGATGAGAGAAAGCAAGGCAACAATGTGTAAGATGCACAAATGCTGTTGTCAGCAATGGGTTGCAGTTTAGAATATGGGTGTCTTTTGTGTTATGCTATGGAATGGTAATACATTCCAGACAGAAAAATTAAAAGAAAATTAAAATGAATTAAAATTAAAAGAAAATTAATGACCTGCTAAGGAGCTCCCTTCTCTTCTCCCCAGTGTCTGTGTAGCTGCCACATCATGGAACAGTAGCTCACGTATTTTCAGATATAGGAAATAGCTCTCAGGCTTTTCAAATAAAGTTGTTCTCTGTCGTGCATGCAGGCCAGAGCCTCTACATTGAATAAATCATCAGAAGCATATTCCAGTCCTTTTAAAGAAGGCACAGCAGTGCTCCCTATTTTTTATTGATTGCATTTGCAGGGGAAAATTGAATTCACTCCTTGTCAAGGCCCCTAAACCTCATATCATAAAGAAGAAGGAAAAAAAGAAAAGATGGATGGAGTTCAGTGGAATTAGCCATAAAGAATATCTTTCATATTGTGTGATGATGAATTTTATTTTTTCATCTTGCTTGTATCATGTGAAAGGTAGCAGCTGATGTACTCTGAAGTAGTAATCTTCAAAGACTTCTTTTAGTAGAATTGAAAATAAGCTTATTGGAGAGTTTTCTCCAACTATATTTTCTGCCAATTATCAGTTAAAAGTTCGTTCCTATATGTAAGTTAACTTAAAGAAAGACAAGTAGATATACAGAAGTGTGACTGTAACACCTATAAACTATTTATTTTAGTAAAATGCTTTTTTTTTCAAACAAAAAATAAATTTTCACTATATAATGGGGGTTAATATAAAGTATTTCTCCAATTAGGGTGTTCTGATAGGTGCTATATTCTCTGCTATGACCTAAAGAAAGCACCACAGCTTTGATTTTTATGTGCCAATTGAAAATCAGGATATTTTAGAAGGAACCATTTGAAGAATAGCTTTTTTGCTGATTAGGACTGGGTTTGCTTGCTTTTCTTTGGAAAGTTTCAAATCCATTGCTGTAGGCTTTAAACCAGAACTCAGGGGTATTGGTTTGAAATTACCTATTACCAGTGATATTGCATTCCAAAAACAAAAAAAAGGGAAAAACAAAAAAAAAAAGGACTTGATTTACAGCTTGTTTTTAAAGTGCAAGGTGTATGCTTTAGCAGAAGAAAAACATTAATAGAAGCTGTGGAAAATCTTAGAAAAATAAATTATTCAAACTAAAATTCCCAGCATCCTTTTCCTCATTTATTGGTAACTGCATTAGTTAACACAGATGTGGGTGCATTCTGTATCAAGTGTACTCTTTAGATAGAGTGAAAAAACTCAACCAACAAACCAAAAAAAAACCCCAAAAACAAACAAACAAACAACAAAAACAAAAATAAAAAAATCAAGACATCCAAAACAAAATAAAACAAACAAAAAAAAACATGAGAAAAAAAACCTGGTTGAACAGAGTTAGTTTGAATTACAAATAGCAAACCTCTCTCCAGGAATGATTGTTTTAATGATCATACAATCATTTATTTGCATACCAGTCCCACTAAATAAACTGTCTTTCTGTTCCAAACACATTTTTTTGTCATAATGAGAAAGTGAATTAAGAAGAAGGTGATAAATGTTGAACCTGTCATGTGTTATGGTTTATTACAGAAATGAGAGCTGGGCACTTAACTGTGAATTTCTGGGGTGCAGGAATATCTGTTTTTCTGTGCTTGAGAACAGATATATTACAAGCTGTTAGTAGCCTTTTCCCACATTTAGTAGTTTCCTTCTGTTAAGATGCTCTGTTGCTTTTCTTGAATTCCATGTTATTTATATTTTTAATTCCAGCTTCATGTCTTGTTGCAAATTCTGGGATTTTTTTAGGCTGTCATATTTGTCTCCAGGAGAAAGTTATAGAGGAGAAGGAGGAAGGGTAAAGTGGGGCATAAATAATACCATAAAACTCTTAAATTTCATTGTATAGCATCACTTTCCCACAAATACTACATACAAGATCTAGTAATCCTTATCACTTACTTTATAGCCTAATCTCAACAAGTCTAATAAAGTGCTAAAATAATCAGTTCTATTGTATGGATTCAGCAGTTCAGTTTTCAGTTATTTTACTATCTGTAGACTGTCTCCTTTTTTTTTGTATGAGTTTATTTGGATATATATTTGCATATACATGACTGTGTATGTGCAGAGGTGTGTGAATACATGTGTAACTCTTTGCAATACATTTATGGGTGATATTAAAATCGCAGAATCATAAAATATGCTAAGTGGGAGCGGACCCATCCGGATCATTAAGTCCAGCTCCTGACCCTGCACCATGTGCCTTTAGAGCATTGTCCAGATGCTTCTGGAACTCTGTCAGGCTTGGTGCTGTAACTGCATCCCTGGGGAGCCTGTTCAATGCTCAGCCACCCTCTGGATGAGGAACCTTCCCTGGTACCCAACCTAAACCCCCCCTGACACAGCTCCTTGCTTTCTTCTCGAGTCCTGCCACTGGTCACGGGAGTGAAGGGATTGGTACCTGTCCCCCTGAATAGGAAACAGTAACATGAAACAAAAGAAAAGCTGAAAATATCTTGTCTACCTGAGTGACAGAGCTTCTAATGACATAATGGAGACACTTCTGGAAGCAAGATCTGACACAAAGTCACATTTAGAAAGTCCGTACATTAATTGCACAGCAGGTCAAACAGGATCTAAGGCATAATTGAACTGTAACTATTTTAAAATTATAATTAACATTTCATGGTGCCTCGGGGAATTTTTCTTCTTTCAGTAAACATATATTTATTTATAATTATCTACTTGACAAAAAGAGAGGTATATAATACAATCTTATTGCCCACAGGAAATCTCAAGAGTTGGAAATTTAATTTAATATTTCTTCAAAAAGCTATCTCTTGAGATAATAATAGCTTAAAACTACTCTGAAAAAAAAACAGATAAACCTTTCTGCAGAATACATGGTGTAGCAATTTTCTCCTTAACCTTTAAAAACAGGCCTATAAAATTTAATGTTGTGATCTCGTTTCTCTAGTACCTTTTAAGAGCCTTACTTTGGAAATGGGCTGTAAACCATTAACTTTCAATCCATCCTTATTTTTATCTTTTTTTTTCCATTGTAGCAGGGGGCTAGAATGTGGACCTACTTTCCAAATTTTGCGCTGTTATGCCACTGAGGTCGCTTAAATGTGAACTGGTTTTATTTCAGCTTGACTTGCCCATTTTTAAGAGAAGATGAATGTTCCTTCCTGTATGCAATACCATAAAATAAGCAGGATCTCTATGACAAGTGGCAGTTTTCATTAGATTTATACCTGCATCTTTAGGTCTTTTCAAAAGTTTGGGTGTTTTTTTCCTCTAGTTTCCTTTACACTCTTGGCTTGGTGATCTAGGTGCTTCAATTTAAGAAACATTGCCTTAAATCCCAACATGAAACAAAAGAAAAAATTAGTGACCAAACCATCAAAAAGCCCTTGTTTTTCAAAAATACCTGTGCATTTGAAATTGCCTAAAATTGGGGGATGGGGAGAATTAATGAAATGCAACTGATTGAGGAGAAAAACATTATTTATCATAAGCTATATCATAAGGTGTTTTGTATCACAATAAAATTTCATTGATTACTGAGTCTAGTAAATTGATTCTTTAGTGTAGCAGTATTCATAATTTAATGTTCAATTTCAAAGTTTCCCAGTATATGTATTTTTCAAGAAGGTATAGAACATGTTAAAATATTCCATATTGGCTTCATTATATAAGCTATTTGATTGATTAAAACAAGTATTGGTACAGGACAACTTTATGAATGTAAGTTTCTGTGTAACTAGCAACATAGCATTTAGTGGAAATGTGAATTTTCTTGTATTTTAAGTTAGTTGTGGAGTTGACCCAACTCATAAATGTTAACATTCACTTTGCTGTTCTTACTGTCAGAGGCCAGACCTCTGAACATTAAAATCTATTTAGTGTGTGCTAATGAGCACTGCTGCTCATGCAGCCCCACCTTAACTCTAGCAATAACTCATAAGGGTCTTTTTCCCATACGATCCATTTTGAAAGGGACATTTTTGTTATGTGTATATTATACCTACTTTTGTTGATGTCATTTTGCTTGTTCTTATTGCAGTGCACTATAATCACCAAGCATCAACTTTATATGCTTGCACTTATTTTTGTGCAAAAAGTCTTCTCTATGATTGGGAAATGCAATTAGAGTTGCATCTCAGAAAGGAAGTATTTGTAGAAGATATTGTCTGTGCAAATAAACCAAGAGTCATTGCATGCAAATAATGAAACTGGAAGAGAGTGTGAGGAATTTAAAGAAAATACCCAAAAGTGTTTCCTAAAATTTAATTTCTGGATTAGTTAAATTAAATTTTATTGCTTTCTCAATATTCCAGCTTGCTTTTTGTAGCCATTGCTTCCCATGTTAGGATGTGACTTTCTAATAACAAGTTTGTTTCTTCTTTGACAGCAACAATAGTGTTAAATGAGCTCAACTGGACGGCAGCGCTGGATGATGTGTTCAAGCGGAACAGGGAAGAGGACCCCACTTTATTATGGCAGGTTTTTGGTAGTGCCACTGGCCTCGCAAGGTATTACCCAGGTAACTGAACTGTCCTAGACAGCTGTCCTATGCCATATACTGTATTAAAAATATTCTGAATTATCTGCGAGCAGTGCAATATAACTAAAAATTGCTTTTTTACATAGGCGCAGTTTCTTTATATCAGAATTACACACTGAAGGACTGTGAAATTATTCCAGTATAAAGCTAGTATCAGGGGGAAGGAACTGGGAGTGAAATATGTAATTGGTATTTTTTTTTCCAAAAGAAGAACAGAAGATTATGTCCTTTGAAAAGTTGAAGAGTTTATTTTTTCTATTATTTTCTATATCTTGTGTAAATAGTCAGTTGAATATTTGCAAGTGAGATTTTTGTAGTAGTCTAGTTTTAAAGACAGTGGCCTGGAAAGTAGACATATAATCATTATCCTCAGTGAAAATGTTAGTGCACCACGCTATGTTCATGTCTCTCAGAATCCACAACCTCTGATAGGTACATCTTTGCTTTTAGAGCTAAGGTCAATTCAACTAGATTATTCTATCAGCATCTGTTTCACCAGCCAAAGAATCCCATCACTTGATCACACTAATTAATTTAAATAGATCTATATTTTACTGAATCTAGATAATAAATAGCCTGAATTTGATTTTTGTTGTTTGCTGTCCAGTGGAAAGCCTTGTTTCACTTCAAGGCCTGTGCTGCTGCTGCTAAGTGATGCTCTTATCAATGCCTGAATAATATGTCCACTACACACAAGACAATTGTGTGAATCATGTTGACTCATGCCTAAGGAAGAATTTTGAGAACCTTTCTCTTCTGTTTACACACGATTGTTTGTGTTTCTGAGGGCAAAGGGGATTATTCTAAAGCTGTTATTGTATCATTAGCAGGAGTGCTAGCACAGGCAGGGAAGCTGCCTCAGGCTAGTTTACAGGAAGAATATTTCATAGCACTTGAATCCTGTTTGTTTTGTCATGCTGCATGATCATGAAACAAATACAGGGAGATGCTGAAGAAAAAAAATACAACTTGAAAATGATAATTTATTATTTATTTTGTTTTCTGGCTCTTCCAATGCTTTTGGGATTGGTCATGTCTGGGGTCAGCATTTCTCATGGCTTACTATGTGATGTTTTTCCAGTACTGAAAAAGAATGTTTCTTAAATATATCTTTCTTCCAATCTTCTAGGAAATATTTCACTTGAAAATTATTCCCATATATTAAAAAAGAGATTCTTATATCTAACCAGATATATATGTAACCAGGTGTTCACCAACACAACATAGGAGCTTCAAAATCTCTGTGTTCTTCCTTAGAACACCTATATAAACCTTTAGAACCCTATATAAAATGGGAGATTTTCTCTGTTTTGCAAGTGCAAGTTACTTGTAAATAATTCATCTAAACACAATTTTAAATTTAGTGTAAAGCCCAGATACTTAGTGTAAAGTGTAAAGTGCCCAGATATTTAGTGTAAAGCCTGCTATTTATTCCGTAACTAAGTATTTAACAGCTGTCCAATCCTGTCAGAACATAACTCCATAAATTCCTGAGTAATTCTTAAATGTTGGACATACATACACAGTGTGGAGCAGTCTGATACTCTGTAAGTTATATGTGTTGTTTTGTGCATCTGCTTCCCATTGTAGCTCAAATTGGAAAGCCTTTTACATTTTAGATTTGTAGAATAGGTCTTTGTGCGAGGTTCTCCATCTCTTTCTTCTTGTAAACTTTTTCTCAGTTTACTGATACAGCAGATGTTCTGAAAATTAATTCAGCTTTCATAAGTTAAAGTGGATGCTATTCACATTTTCATTTTGAAAATTACATTATAAATTGTAAAACATTGCTTCTTTATATTGGTCTTTGGTAAGTCTTTTTCACAGTGATGAATCTTTCCTTAGTGATGATATTTGTGAAATAATTTGGAATTTTTAAAGCCAAAATTAAAATGCATATAGAAGTCTGCTCATTAATTACTATCTGAAATTTATTTACTCAGTCTTTCTTCACATGTTAAAAAAAAAGTTCACTACCTCTAAACTACAAAGGGTGTTTTCAAACACCGTTTTTTTGATTGAGTTTTTGTGTATTAGTGTTTTTTTATCTGATATTGTCCCAATGCTTTTAGTCATGGGCAAAGGGTACATCACTTGTGTTCTAAGGAGGCTCTTGGGCTGTCCTTTTCACCATAGTAACCAGCAGCAGCATGAAGGGATCTTTCTAAGTGCAGCCCTGTAAGAAGAAAATATGTTTAAAATATGAATGTTTGAGCCACCAGCATCCCAGTCTTGCCCTGTCACTTGTGGTTACATTCTTCTCCCCACACTTGGGGTGATGAGACCACAGTATCCCCTTTCTCTTATCCCAAGTTCCAGCTACAGTCCAAATTCCAGTGAGTAACCACATTTGGGGAGGGATGGGCTTCGGTGGGCACGGATAGACAGCTGTGCACATTTCTCTGTTGATTTTAGCAATGTTTAAGCCATTAACCATTTCAGTCTCTCACATTACAATCAATATTCTCATTAGTTTCAGTGGCAGCATATTTTTTAAGAGAAATGCTAAGCTTGGTTAATCTACTGGTGATCATCCATTTTGAAATGAAGATGCCAAGAGCAATTTTGAGATTTCTATTAGCTTCTCTATGAGCTCTGAACAAGTCAAGAGTAAGTAAACAGTAATTTAATAAGAGCTCACAGAGAAAAGCGCATATTTAGTGCATGAAACTTTAAGAAGGATGTAATACGTGCTCATTCATATGTTTCAAGGCACAAATCACAAATTAGTCTTTCATCCTTTTTAAGACCAGCCCTCAGTGATCAAAGGCCTCAACAACCAAAAGGAAATTCAGGAATTAGGATACCTTGTTCCCAGTGGAGGAGAGTCGAGTTCGGTATTATTTAAACAACTGGACACAAAGGAATACCAAGAAAGTTTGCCAGAGACACTAAACTGGGAGGACCTGTTGACTCCCTCAAGGGAAGAGAGGCCAGATTAATACAGAATAAACAGTTGCACAAAATCTGGATATTTTATGATAATTTTGTTATTGTTGTGGTTGTTTACATTTAATGATTCTTAACTATAGTTAAAATATGTCGACTTTTTATAACAAATGAACAGACTGACTCATAAAATTATCAAGTCATTGAAATGAAGAAATAAATATATGATAAATTTAAAATTTTTAGATAACTTAATATTTAAATAAATGTAATATTATTTTAAAATATTAGAAATTTGCAGCTTTTGTCCTGCAAGCAAACAGTTTTCTGTCATTAATGTGTAACTCAAGAGTAAGAGCCAGTTTTTGAAAGTGCTGCAAAAGGAAGCTGAAATGTACTTTGTGGGGCTTTTTAATGCAAACACTACTGAAATTCAGTATTATGGAAACAGTAAACAAAACCAGAGGAATTTCTTAGGTAAAATTGTGAGTCACTAAGTTCAAAATTTGGATTTTCTGTGATAGGACAAGAAAACACAAATGATTATAAATGTTGAAACATTTTCTCCTTAGTACTAGTAGATGTACAGCTACCTGCCTAATTATTCAACTTCATAAGTCTAATTCCAGAACCCCATATTGGTTTTTAAGATGTCATTTTGAGATGACACTTGACTAATTCTAGTCCAGATAGAGGGTTTCAGTAGTTTTTAGATTCAAAATAAAAGCAGTAATCTGGCAGTGTTTTATCAAGATCATTGAAATAAGCAATTGATCCCAATCCAACTGAAACTTTTTTTTATAAATCTTGAATCCATTGCCTGTGGGCTTACACATGTAGGGTTTTGTTAGTGCTGTTTAGACAGAAAGGTATTTTAATATGGATCAGGTTTCAAATTTAATTTATAATTAACCACAGACCACTGGACAGATCTGTTGCTCAAAAATAAATTAATTTAATTAAAAGAGTTTAATATGATTTGACAGATATTAAATTACATTTTGTGAGGCATCTATCCAGGTAATTTGAATGCTAGGTTTCAGAAAGCAGCTATCTAAAAGAACAATTTAATATAATTATTTTGGTGGACTATGTGGAAATGTAGGTATAAAGTAACCAGTTCCTCTTTTAATCATGAAATTCTTTTAATTATAGACATAATTAGGCTTATAATTGTTAATCAATGTTTCATTAAAATACTGCAAAGGGAGGCATATTATTTTCACTGTAGAAACTACTAATTAAACAAACTTTAAAAACAACTTTGTATTTATGTGTCTTTTACCAGATACCTCCTCCCTCTGTTCATTTCTGGGGTTTTTTTGTGCTTTTTTTTGGTTTGTTTTGGATTTGGTTTGTTTTTTGTGGGTTTTTTATTTGTTTTTTTGTGGTTTTATTGTTTTTCTTTGTGGGTTTTTGTTGGTTTTTTTTTTGGTTGGTTGGGTTTTGTTTGTTTTTTTTTAATTGCAGACAGCAGAGATTTATTTGCAGTTAAATATGATACATGAGGCTTTCTAGTTACAGTAATAAGTCCACTTAAGAAAAATTGGTTGCATAGGATTACTCAAATGAAGACACAGTCCTGATTTAGATGAATGTTTAGTAAAAAAAACTGTTTGATCAGCAACACTGACTCAGCTCTCTCAGGAAAGTACACTAAATAATAATTTTCCCAAGGGTTGTACTAGAAAGGGTAATACTGATAAGGAGACTGACAGTATTGATAATTTCAGATTTCAGCTAGTGAGTTACAAATATCTGTAACAGTGGCAGGATGGTGCATGAGTAGATTCAGCATTTTTTATGAGGAAATTCTGAATTCTAGGCTCAGTGGGACAGTATTTGATCTGATCCAAAAAGTTGAGTCAGTTCATAACAAAAATAAAACTGAGAAAGAAATACTACCCTGTCCCCAGCTGTTCCAAATCTTCCCAATACTACCTGGAAAATTAACAAGGACCTATGGGAAGTTCAGCTGAAAACTTGTGTTCACAATATGGTATTTCTGGCAAAAGGCCTGTCTTCCAGTCTCCCCAGCTTCTGCATTATTCTGTGACTTCTCTCTGTTTTCTTTGTGGAGTCTTTTTGTTGGGGGTCTTTTATAGGGGAGAAAGCAGCGTCCAACCTGCAGCTCCACAGCCTTCTCTTATCACACAACCTAGACACACATACTTGTCCTCTTCATTTGACCTGTATTAGAGAAGAATTCTTACTTTGTCTGATCATGTCTTATTCACGTATATAGATGTTTCCTAAATTCATCTGTTCCCTCAGTTTTATCTGTGTTATTAAACAGAGTGAGTCAGAGTTTTATTGGAGCCCTTTAGACAGCCCCACGGTGTGACTGAGGGGACAACACGTGCTGACAGCTTTTTCCAATGGGCAGCACTGAATGCTGTTTTCTTAAATTCTACAAAGTTCTAAAGTTCTCCAGTTTTGTTCCAGGAGACTTTATGTTCTCCCTGACACCTGGATTATTTTGTGTTATACTGCATGTCATATATATGCTGCATGGCATATAAAATACGAGTTTTCATCTTCAAAACTCTTCTGGTTAAAAAACTAATAAAAACATCACAGTCCTCATTTTGCAGATAAAAGAACCAGTATAGAGAGATAAAATAGCTTCTTCAGTGATACTCTGAAGGTTAGATATTCAAGCCAGGGATATGTACAGCAACAATTTCTTTAATATTGAGTGTGCATTTATGTTCATTAACTCATACTTAAATTCAGTTTAAAAGTCACCAGGTCTAGTAATCTCCTCTGGATGTTTGTTCCCTTTCTTTACTGTAGATTTGCTTTCTATTTAGTCTTCCTTTGTTTATCTATAGAATAAGTAGGTATAATATGAGAGAAAAAATATATTAGAGAAAAATCTCTTTGCATTGCTTATGCCAGTTTTTACTAGGATATTCTATGGAATTTGAGCTCATGAGATATTAAATACAAAAATTCTCAGATAAAGAAAGCATCACTTCAGTGATGATTTTCCAAAAAAGTAATCTTGTCCCTAAAGTCTTTAAACTTTGGTATTAAAAATATGGATTGAACAGAGCTATCTGAAAAATTATTATCTCTTATGCTTCATTAAAAAAAAACAAACAAAAAACCAAACAAAATACAAAACAACCAACTTAACCTGTTTCCAGATGTTAGTCAAGCAAGTTTCACTTAGCAACTAGAGCATTCCCTGCTTAGAACAATTAATAATAGAAGAGCTTTAAAAATCAATTTCTAATAAAATAAAATGGTATCTCTCCAAATGAAGAACTTGCTGTGCACAGCTGCTCTTGTGTTAACAATTAATGGCAAGCAATAGTGTTGTGGCCATGATATTGAACTCTCCAGAGAAAGTAATTACTGAGACTGATACTAAGGGACTGGAAAGCCTAAAAAAATCCATACAAAACGAATCAAAACCCTTGAAGAACTGAGAACTTGACTCTTTTTTTGCAAAAGGTTTTATATTTTATAGCTGCTCATTCCTGTTAACAGCTCAACATTTAAAACAGCCTTTAAAGTAGACCAACAAAGTAAAACCACAAACACTTTCCTAGTAATGCAGCTTATAAATTATCAATTAGTGCAATTAGTGTGTGTGCCTTGGACAATTCTACTTTTTCATAGAAATAAGCCTCTTTGAGTGTTGTTCACTTTTTTTTTGTTGTTTCCTTCCTTTGAAATCTGGGAGGGAGGAACAGGAACTGACATGATTTGGATCTAAACATACCCATCATAGAATTGTTGGTGGATAAGACCTTTAAGATCTTATCTTAAAGTTCTTAATCTTTTAATGATTAAGTGCAGCAATCAACCCTGCACCACCTCCACATTCACCACTAAACCTTGTCCTCAAATGCCAGATCCACATGTTTTTTGAACTTCCAGGGATGATGACTGCCACTTCCCTGCACTGCCTGTATCAATGCTTTACAACCCTTTCTGGCAAGTGTTTTTTACTAATATCCCATCTAAATCTCCGCTGGCACAACTTGAGGCTATTTCCTCTCATCCCAGTCCATTGTTACTTGAAAGAGATTGACACCCATCTCACTACCTTGTTTCTTGATGTGAAAAATCTTGCAGTAAGTTCAGTTATGGCTCATTTTTCAAAACTGATGTGCTGAATTTTGCAATTACACAAGCAGATCCACCGAGTTACAGGATAACGTGCTATTTCTAGTGAGTCAATGAAATTACATTCCACATCTCACCATGCCTTCATGCTGAAATTCATGCTATCTCTGTGTCTTTATGATACAGATTTAAATCACCAGAATTTGCTTTTATAGTAGAAAAAGAAAAACCACAACAGATCCACCAAAAGAGCTTGTTGCTGCTTCTTCTTCTCAAGCTCTGATACTCCAGCCCTCTTTGGGGACATGTTTGCTAGCCCGGGTGAAACTAATACAAGCAACACATTTAGAATGAAATTCAGTTTATACATGCAGAAAGAGAATTGTTTGCCTCTGAAATAAGATAACAGAAAGAGGTTCATTTTAAATGGCAGACTACAGTATGTATTGCACATTCTAATCTCTTTTGGGCTTTTTGGTACATTGGGACCAAAAATCAATAGATTTGTTTGTGTATGGACTATTCCCATATCAAATTTTTGTTTAACTGATTCATGATAAAACTGAGTGCAGTATTGCCCATAACATAATTACCCATTACCATATGGGTAATACGTTCAAAAAACCTCAAGATTATTAGCCTCTCCTTTCTGTATTGTGATGATGCTATGAAAGTTACAGAAGATATGGCACAGACTTGTCTATGTTAGATAGATTTTGCCTGAACACATTTTAAGGTCTTGGCAATTTTCAGTCACTAGAAGACAACCACAAGGGAATGGCTGCATTCTGTCCTGACTGAACATCTGGCATGGTAGCACAGACTTGGTCAGTAATAATCTCTACCTTGGCAGGATGGGAATTAATACAGTTATTAATACAGTTATTAATACAAGGCAATATTTTGATACAGATATCCTGAATACTAATTACAGCAGTCAAAAACAGTTTGTGATGATTAATGTTAGGGACTTTTAAATTTATGACTGTTTCTTGTTTTTAGTTACCATGTCTCACCTTTTACTGAAAAACGTCTAAAGAATTCTACAAAATTGCTCCTGCTACACTGAAATTCAGCTGACTTCTTTCTGAGTAGAAAATTGAGGAGTATAACATTTCTCAAATAGTTTGGGCTACCACATATCTGAATTCAGTTTTTTTTCACATAAGTTCACTAAGAGAACTATGAAATATCAGCAAAGTATATGCTATAACTTGTACCTTTGCTCCATCTGAGGAAGACTTAGCTGAATCTGGCTCAGGGAATGAAATAGTCCATGGTTTTGATTATTTTGAATGTCTACATTAATATTGAGAGATAGCAGATGGAGTTTGAGTCAAAATGATGCAGTCTGAGATTTGATAATTGATATTTGTTACCTATCTTATTATCAGCTTTTAGCCTCTTTTCTCAAATGTGTTAATAATGTAAAGGGATGTAAAGCTGTTAATAATTCATCTCTGCCTCTCTGTTCCTTGCACATGCATACCTAACCAGTAGAACAGGGCAGAACTTTCAGGAGAGTTTCCTTCATGACACCTATGCCTCTGCAATCATCTCATGAATTCAGAATGAGAAGTTGTAGCCAAGGTCTGCCTTTCCTAACAAATATTTTCATTTACTCTCTACCATGTGATAGTCTCTATAGTGTATTAATTGGTTCTGCTTGTAATCAACAAACCTGAGGATTTCTACTCTAAATGTGCAGAAATAACAGAAAAACATGGCTTACTCTTGCTTGAATTATATCCAGTCCTGTATCTCAATAATCCAAACAGAAGTGGGAGGGTTATCAAACCAAATGAATAATTTATAAAGTATCAAATCTATCCACATGCCAAACAAGAAAATCATCAAAAGGGAGCATGAGTAAAGCCTAATGTATGCACCAGAGAACTGTGCAGTGTTGGCATAGTTCAAAGATACTCATATGAAACAATGAACTGTGGTGAGGCTGATTTCTTGAAGATATTGGTGAACCAGGTTCCAAACCACCCTATAAAAATGTAATAAACAATAGATTATATAAACAAAACTGTGAATCTCAAAATCCTTGATCAATTTAAGTTTCTGAGGGAAAAGTGTGATCATATTTTTTGTGTGTTTTTCATTTTGCTTGTATTTTAGACCACATAATAGCTTTTGTCAGAAAGATATAAGCCAGTTTCCTCACATGGCTTTATAATGTATCCCACATATGGACCAAAAAAGCAACACATCTCTTTCATTGGTCTCCAGGCCTTCTAATTATTTCCTGTATAATTATAAATGCACACTTACTTAGTTTTGCAAAGAAAATATTTATCATCTTTCAAAAAGGTTGTTTTAAAAAATATTAAATTAGGATAAATTAAAATTAATCAGTGGAGATCAAATATCATAAGGGAATTTAGTTTCCCATTAAAAACAATTTCTATAATATCCATAAATACCCATAATTTTACTAAAACCAGTGAATACATTTCAGGCCATTCAAAGCTGTCTAAAATTAAAAATGTTATGCCAGATAGAGACTAGGATGAATGCATAATTTATTCATGTTAATTATTGAGGTTGAAGAGGGAATTCAGCACTTTAGTGTGAATGAAATTTTCGATACTAAGGGCTGAGTCCTTAGTTAGGTTATGCAGAGCCTTGCAGAGGCTTTCTACTAGATTATATAAATTGTTGTAGAAACCATCAGAAAGATCAATAGAACAAGTTTTCTCATTATACATTATAGATCTTAATTAGTGTATGATCCAGCAGCCATTAGTATCCTGATAAACCATGCAGTCGTGGAAACTTAAGCATGTAGAAGCTTGTTAAATTTTTCTGGAAAGAAAATAATATATTTAGTAGGAAAAAACCCAACTTATTGACATATGGAACAGGAAATAGTAGTTTAACAGCATGGTAATAAATAATGCTTTTAAAGACCTTCTCCAGATATCCCTGAGGCTGCTGAGTCATTCCAGGACTGTGTGTACTGAAAGAGCCATGCTAATGAGCACAAAGTGGAATTTAGTTGTTGTGTTCACCACTGTGTCTATCTACCCAGAACAAAAACTGTGTTAGCATTCACAGCAATCTGCAGAAGGAGCAGGCAGGCTGTAAGCAGTGCGCTGAGTGGCTTCTGCTCAGTTTATTTTGTGTGTAATTGGACTGTTATTAGAGTTTTTAGCCTAGTTCTGCTGAATGGCTTCCTTTCCATTGTTCTTTTTGACCTTCTAATACAGATGTAGCCAAAAAGGGACAGTTTGGGCCTCACTGCAATTCAGGCTGTTACTGAAAAACTATGGTATAACTGAGAACTTTGGTTTAACCAAAGGAATTCTGCTGTAGATTAGTTTGGGAAAAAAAAGTCTCCATAGCCTTCATTTCACTGTCTCAACTAGAAGTTTTGAGCACCCTCTCCATGTCTAAAAAATAAAATCAAATAAAAGAAGGAATTTTGAAATGTGTTGTGATTTTTATTCCAGTTAAAAACCCATCAAGTGTTTTTTATACAGTCATTTGGTGCTTTTTGAAATACTAGGGGAAGTTTCAGGCATTTCAAATTTTGCTGTTAAGTGTTTAAGTTGGTATAAATTTTGCCTCTTCATGTTTCTGAAAGATTTACCACATGCTGTTTGGTCTAAAGGCCCTGTTTCTGAAGGGCTTTCTGTCAAGAGAACTGGTGATGGTGTCAAGGGTGTGATGTGCTTACCTGTCAGGTGGTAATATATTAACTTGTATTTGTAGCTCTCAAATTTTGCAGAAAAACAGTAGCTGAATTATTTCTCATGGTTTTCTGTTGCACAGCTAAAATGAAATCTTAACCCGTATTTCTGTAAATGTTAGTTTAGCACTTAGAAAAATTACCCTGTAGTTTAAAGTAGGATGTGAAGATTGTGATATGAGATGGATTCTAGCTAAATGTTTCTGTAGGTAATTTATGTTAGCTAAAGGGCCATTCTGTCATTCTGTCTGTAGAACATTGATTCACTTTTAAATGATTATCTCTGTCAGCATCCACTGTCACAGTACTATATGAAGATGATGTTAGAAGGGCCCTTCTTCAGCTCCTGCGTTCAAATTCTCTTTGAACCACCATCCTTTTGCTTTACAGAATGCACTTACAGAGTTGAACTTATCTTTTGAGTGAAATAAAGTAACATTACAAGTGTAAATTGAATTTTCTCTGTTATTTTGAAATAAATCCAGATCATAAATTGAGATAATTCTCTGTTTATGAAGGCTGTCCAAAATACATGTCAATTAAGAGGGACATATGTGGTAGGGCATAGCCTTTTTACTGACTGTCACTGAAAAGGCTGGAAGTTTTGGCAAAGATAAGGCAGCCTTGGTCAGTATCTGGAATTATATTTGCTATTTTACCTAAACCACTCATAATGCAAACTGAAACAAACACATTGCATGCAGATTATTCAAGTCTCAGGGAAATGTATATGAAAGATGGATTTTGATACAGAATTACTATGGAAAGGATAGCCTGGACAGAGATAAAAAAATCCATCATTGAACATGTGCTCAGTGGTTCATTGGACATGAATAGTATAGGATCATAAAATTCTGGTGAATTTTACCTGTGCATATCTAACTAATGGTAAGTTAGAATTTTGACATATATCTGTGTCAAAAAATTAAATTCTCTTATTCCTGAGTATTTCAAATGCTTTCATCCTGTCAGGTCCCAAAGGACCTGTCAGGTGGTCTAGTCTGAAATCACAAACAATACTGGTATAGATTTTAAGGTTCTCCTGGTATGCAACAATACACAGTGTTCTCTGTGGCTTCTAAATGTGGGTTACACTCAGCTGAAAGGGTGCAGTGAGTGATAGGCCAGCTCATGGTTTGGTCTCTTAGGAAAGGGTTCATTCTGTAAAGTCAAAAATAGGCAGCTACTCAAAGCTGATGGCTTATTTTATATTCATGGGTAGAGATATAATTCTTCCATTTTCTCTTAGGTATATGATTTTTCAGGAAGAATCTTGGACCTGCCTATATATTTCTTTATTTCCTGTACAGAAAATTGATTGATGTCAGGAAATAGCTCCCCAAGGCTGTTGGCATACAGTGAGAGAACAAATTGCGGAACATTATCTCATTCCCTGTAACTTTTCACATTTTTATTTGTGTTCATTAAGCTGTCACATGGTTTTGAAAGGCTCTTTTCACTTTTCATTAAGGAAATAATTCCTGCCCTTGCTGAAAATTATTATTAGGTAAAACCTAGATTAAACACTTGATAAAGGTCATCATTCTTAGCATTTTCTTTTCAGAGACATAAATATTTACATCTCTTTTTTTCCAGAGAATATGCTCTTTTCATGTTACTTTTCTAATCTGCATTTTTAGGTAAAGCTCTTGTTTCAGTGTTATTATCACTACAATTATTTAAGCTCATAACTGAGATAGCAATATTATATACAGCAATAATTAACTTTTTTTCAAGTTAAGTAAATTTTAAAAAAGTTGTTTCACTACCTGAAGTTTTGTGGTTGGTTGAATTTTTTGGTTCCACTGAAATCACTGGTCAGTTATAGCCAGTAACTTTCTTCAACACACTTGGCCATATATATTCGTATATATATATATATATTCATATATATATTCATAGTCCATATACATATACATATAGATACACATATACATATACATACATATATGTAGTTTTATTGTGTTGTATTATATGGTTATATGTATAAAGTGTCTAAGTATTTCAACAACATTACACAAATACAGATTTTTTTTATCCATATGAAATGTTGATATACTGTGCAAAGTTTATGGTACTGATTCATTACATTGTTGTAATTAAAACACTTGAGATGAATTTTTATATTATTTTATATTTTTTTTTCTTTTTAGCTTCCCCGTGGGTAGATAAAAGTCGAACTCCTAACAAAATAGATCTGTATGATGTACGCAGAAGACCATGGTAAGCCTTCTTTTTAAAGGTTTGGTATATATATATATACAAATCACTTGCTTTCTAAATATTACTGTAAAAATCTTTTTTTCTCTTTGTTTTTAATGGTACTTAATCTTAGATGTTATTCTTTTCTTTTTAAAACTAGTTAGTTTTTCTAAATAAACAATTTTCAAATTATAATCCTTGTTATGCAATATCTGCTACAGTTGTTGTACTATTGGATTACATAGACTTTTCATAAGAAGGTAACTATCAAATAAGTGTAAGACAGTTAAAACTCTGATTTTGTGTCAAAATCAATTATAATCCAGACTATTTTACTGAACTATTCTTCTAGACTTTTGCAAATATTTAAAAAAATGTCTCAGTGGTTTAGACCAGCAATAAAATCACTAGTTGTTTAAAAGATGGGAGAGCAGTGGGATTACTTCTTATGATTTTTTTATGTAATCCTCTCAAGACAAAAAGCATTTTGATACTTGGATATAGTTGGATATATTTTTTTCAAAGGACTAAGTATTTCTGCCTAAGCTGGGCTGAGTAATAATTCATCTGTCATCAAGATCTTTAGCTCTGAAATAGCATTCCTGCTTTTCAGTTTTGTGATAACAGTGAATTTTGATTAGTGTATCCTACGTCCAGACTACCTTAATGTGGTTTAGACTCAGATTTACTTAGGAGACACAGCAAGAGGGGAAATGACACCTAGGTTTTTAATTAGCCACAAGAGGATTTTGTTGGTTCAGCTAGTTTGAGTTTATAGACCACAGTGTGTCTTCCATCACACACAAAAAAATGTCTATGCAAATTTATGTACTTCATACCATTTATATATTTCAGGTATATCCAAGGAGCTGCATCTCCCAAAGACATGCTTATTTTAGTGGATGCGTAAGTGTTTAACATCTGAATATTGACATTAGCAGGATAAAAGTACTTTGATACATTGAACAAATCTCAGTCTGCTGAAAAAGAGGGAATTAACAGGTCTTTGTATGCAATTTTCAAAAATCTTGGTATGAGCAAAATAAATATATAATTGAAAATAGTTACAAAAAGCCCAAACCACACATGAAAATTATTTAAACTGGAGGCAAGGAAATGTTTTTTTAAATCACTTCAATATTTTTCTGTTTTCAACTTACTAATTACTGGAGCAATCAAGTTAATATTTCTCATGTGCATGCCAAGAATTTTTTTAAAGCACAAACCTACAGACAAATAACTAGAAGCATTACAATAGATGTGATAATAATTTAATGAGCCTGAAAGATAAGAATATGTGTGGACTTTGTGTTTTTTTACAATACAGATTTAAAAATTGCCAAGTTTTGCTGCTACAAAGCATTGCTAGAAAGCAAGCAAAGAAATTAATAAAAGCTTGCTCTCTGCTTCAGCAAGGCTTCCGTGGTGTAGGCAATGTTGAGGGACTGAAGGGAGCATTGAACCTGACGTGTCAGATTGCTTTGTGCTGAAAAGCTTCTCAGGCATAGAATTTGCATTTAATGTTTTTACTTGGGGTGAAGTGCTTTCATATCAGCAGTGAGTTTTATCAACATTTGTTATTTCTTCACTTCAGCTTAGGTTTTGCCTTGAATCAAAGAAGCTGTCATTTGCATCTCTGGAAATCCAGAGCTGTAAATCTGTGTGTAGGAGTATAAAATGTTTAGATAATTCATTGTCTGAAGGTGGTAAACTGAGATTTCTTGAAAAGGAAATGAATAAAGGATGTAGCATTATGACCTCATCTAAGGCACAGGACAGAAACTTTGTATGCCAGTTTTGGACTTACTTTAATAATGATAAATAGTTTAATAACATTAATGATGAGCTGGAGAATTCAGAAATTAAATTGAAAATTTTAGTGTGAATGTTGGTGGGAGTTCTGGTGGGTGCTCTGTATTTTCTTTTAATGTTTTACATAATATTTGCTGAATTCAACTTTTCTGTTGTGGGCTTTTTTAGGAGTGGGAGTGTCAGTGGATTGACCTTGAAGCTGATCCGCACGTCGGTCATTGAGATGTTGGAGACCTTGTCTGACGATGACTTTGTGAATGTAGTTTCTGTGAGTATCTGTTCTTTCCACAAAATTTGCATTGTCAACAAAGCCAAAAGCAAATTACTTTTAATACCAGTTGTAAGACTTGAATGTTAAGCTGCAAAGAGACTTAAAATACATTGTTTTCTTATAAAATAAAATGTATGTCCTAGATTTGATATTATATATACATGTGAGTGAAGGGCAAAAGTAATTTAAATGAACTCCTGCATAGCCAAATTCTCCTTTCCAATATAATTCTATGGTCTGTATAAAACCTCTCCCATTAGATTGCTATATGGAAATCCTCTTGAAATAATTGCTGGTTCCCAGACTTTCTACAGAGAAGATATTTGGATTGCTCATGTTGTTTGATGCATAATGACAGTAGATGTGGAGCCATATATCTGACCTCCCAAGAAATGTTTCTGAGAAGTTCTACAGTTCTTCACCACTTGATGGGTGGCAAAAGAATTTTTCTCATAATAAATAATAAAATAGAAGGAAGAATCCATGAAGAAGGTATGGGAAATTTTCCATTTTCAGGTGAATACCTTGGATGTCATGTTCTAGCCTTAGGCAAAGCTTTTTAAATTTTCTTTATTAAGCTGTTCAACTGTAGAGTTTTGATTCTAAGGATTTCGGACATATTCTTAAAAACAAGAGACAGCCTCAATGAGTAACTGGAATTATTTTGGAGATAATTTCCACTTGTAGAGTCATGTTGTAGCCAGCCTAAGGGAGAAAGACCTGAAATATAACTAGAAGAAATCTTTTTATAAACCACTTATTGCTTCATTGTTTGCTGACAGTCTAGCTGGAACTTTCTGTAAGGAGCAAACAAGCACTTACTCCTGATGGTGTTTCCTTTGTTCAAGTTTTTAATAGTGGGTAACACCATTTTCCTTGGTCTAAATTGCAGTGATAAAACAAAACAAACCTCTAATGTTTTTTATTATTGTTATTAACGGAAATAAGCTTCTCTGTAATGGTACTGGGGAGCTGAGATCTTCATTTCACCGATTAAAAAAAAAACAACAAAAACACTTGTAATCCTAAATGGATGGAAATTGATTACTGTATTCAGTGGAGCTGTGCAAGTTTTCACTGCTGGAAAATCTGGACCCTCTACTACCTCTTGATTTACACATATTTCCAAACTCTTTTGTTACATTTGCTCCAAGATGGCCAGAAATAGTATATTTAATATTTTAATATACTATTAATATACTATTTAATATACTAATAATAGTATATTTTAATATACTATTTTCTGTATGTAGAACATTTTAATGCTAAGCCTTCCCTAGGCTGTGAGTATTTTATTAGCTAAAGTTCACTATTATTCTAATGAGGCCTCAAGGTTGGGACTTGTGTCAAAAAAGGACCAGTAATCCTTAAATATTTTCTACAGTACATTTCCCCAGGGGTTTGTTCTTATAACATATAAGGGCCATTTTTTCCCTTTGAATGAACTTTAGAGGCTCACATCAGAAATTTGATTGCAGAACCAAAGAGGACATTTTGGTCATGTTGTTTTCATCATCATCATCATCACATGCCTGTGAGGGCAACAATCACAAAAATGTCCATAAAAGAACAGGGCATCTCTAAAATTTCATAAAGTTCTATTTGGTGTTGTGCCCTTATAATTTACAAGTCTTTATTAAAAGTTTTCAGTATTATAATTACTTTTGTATAACCTGTGCTTTCCTGTATTCAGGTGATTTATTAATGGAATTGTGGTGGAGGAGTAATGACATATATATAAAATATTTTATTTCTCTAATAGACAGGAAGTCATAGCTATAAATAGGAAACAAATGGTTGTACTACTATAAGGTATTCTATAAGTAACAGAAGTGAACACAGAAGTTTGGTCCTTGAAGATTTTTTGAAAATATTTCTTTTGTTTTTTAAAGATTTGGCAGAATCATTTTAACAGTTGGACTAGATAATCTTCAAAATTTTTTTCAACATAAATGATTCTGTGGGTCTGTCATCTTGATTCACAAATATTCCATAATGGAGTAGGTATACCTGAATTTCAACTCTGGTGTTTTCTTAGTAAACTCAACACACAAAATATCAACTTAAACATTTTGTTCTAGTTGAAATAAATACAACTAATTCTATTTTTTTTTTTTTAATTTATACAATATATTGCATGTTTTTGCTTAAGAACATTATCACCTGAAGCATCCCAATATTAGACATGACTGGAGATAATGGAGAAGTCCAAAAAGCTAGGTGAAAATGTTCAGTTAATGCAGCATTAGCATATGGATGTATGAACACCAACACTAACTGGAAGTTCTATACAATTTCCCTTTCCCTCATGGATCTTTTGGCCTAAAATGTGACAGTTGTTTTATGGCTTGTTAGCTTTAATAACCATGGAGTCTTTGGTCTGGGGTTTTGAGTTAACTAGAGAGCTGTTTCAGTGCTAACCTCTGCCAAGATGTTGTCCCACAAAGCCCATATGCACAATGATTCCTGCCCACAACTGAAAGACGTGGATTTGAGTTCATGTCAATCACTTCTTAAAAGTGACAGGAGAATTTAACAAGCTGTGCCTTGTATATGATGAAATCCTAGAGAAAAAAACCCCTTAAAGTAGATGTACTAAAAACATTAGTTCTACTGAATAAAAATAGCTCCTGCATTTAATTCCAGGGAAAGAAAGGTTGAAAGAACTATTGAGTGGTAAGAAGATAGCCAGGGGTTAATATATCATAGTTCCCTTTGGGATTTGCATGTTCCTTATCTGAAGTGCTGTGCTTTGTTGCAGGGAGAAAACCTGCTGTTTGAAAGGGCTTAAATGTATGAGTTATACAGCTGTTTTCCCACTAATCCGGTTATAGGCTTTGATAGCAGCGAGCAGTAGATGATAGGGGCAGCAATTCTATCCCAGCACGTCGTGATTTAGTGACTTGGTTTCAGATGTTGACACAGAGAGTGTAATTTGTTTGTGATTGTGGGTAGTGTGCGGGAGAAATGTATTTCCAATCTGCAGAGGTGCAGAAAGCCACACAAAGGAGAAACCTTCCTTACAGCAACAGATGTGTTAAAGGTCAGGAACTGTTGTACTTTTTAAATTCACTTAGCCTTTATAAAAATTCAAACTAGTATTTACTGTTTAGGAACTGGAAATTAAATGTCATGAGCATACAAGATAGAACAGAATCATATTGTGGGAAAATTGAAAGCTCATCTCCTGCTTTTGTGCAGTTCTGCGCATTGAGTAAACTCATAGGGAAGGTGATTTCTGCATGATTAGATTTCAAAGAAAAAACTATGCACCCAGCCTACAATATTATTTTTGTGGATAAAAAAAATCTGTGGGTGATACACCTCTTTTCCCATTGATTTTTGATAGCAGTTTTTCATGTAATTCTACAGCTCAGTGGTTGCAAACCTGTTTACATTGTCTCTCTTACTTCTAAGTTGGAAGAATCTTTACACCTTCCCAACTAAAATATTTAAATATGGTAACAGAGGGAAAAGAAAGTTTTGTCATAGTCTTTTCAGTATATCAAAGGGCTCCTTTCCCTTTTTGCTACATGATCCATCCTGTATTCTGCAGTTCATATTGCACCTATATTATCTTAAACACAGAGAGATGTTCCTTTTATTCTGGGAACTACTTTCTTAAGTTCATTTTAAAAATTAACATCCCATGGGTGGAAACCTTAGCCTGAAGTCTTATTGGGGGGAGGAGGATGCTGGATTCTACAGCTGGGTAGCCTGTCATGCTTATACTATCTTTGCCAGAAATTTTAGCTTTGTGAGTGTACTTCTGTTTGGTTGGCAAAAACTTGAGGAATTTTATTTAAATATAACTTAAACTTTGTTTCCTTTATTACTTCAATGTAATGTTTTTAGGGGGCCTGAAATTAAATTGGATACTCAAATGGTACGACAGGGTTTTTTTTATTGTGTTTTTTTGACTTTTGACCCAGAAAAGTGCAGTGGTGCTTAGTTTTTCCAAAAGCATAACTACTTGAGGGAGAAATTAAGCATGATCATGGTATCAGTGGCACTGAAGTATTTCTGTTGGTGGATCTAGAGGAAATCAGGAGGACTCCTATATGAAGGGGTTTTCCCATGTACTTTGTTTCTTACTTTTTCATTTTCCTTAATAGACAAGACTGAGGGGAAAATTTAAAGATGCCTGCCATATTTTCTATTATTTGACAAATAAAAAACTAGATAGAGAGTCAGGTTCCTTCTACAATAAGTATGTCTGCATAAGAACCTCTCTTAGTGATTTAATTCTGAAGCATTTCATGTGGCTGCAATTAACTGTACAGGCTCCTCATCATCATAGCTGTGTGAGGCAGTAAACAAATACATGTAATTCCTTTTTCTTGGCAGGGTACATGGTTTGTTTTTTTTCAAACACTGAAAAGTGATAGAAGGGCAAGATTAAGTCTGAGTGTTGAACTTCCTGATTCTCTTAACAGCAATCCATCTAACTGACCTTGCAGTTTCTCTTAAATTGAATGGTTCATTTTCAAGAAAAGGGGAACAATGATGGCTGCAGATAAACACATCTTTGTAGCAATGTTCCTTAATGGAAAATCATTATCATTCCCTAATGGTAGGTCATTATCTTGCGTCTTCCATATTCAAGGAGCAAGTGAATTAAATGTGTTTTTTTCATACAGGTATATTTAATAAGCACTGTAGGTTCAGGATTAAAAAAAAAACCCCAAGGAAGTTATGATCAAAATCTAGTATTCAATTTATTCATTGCTAATAATTTCAGGTAGAGGAAGGCTATGTATCCATGGAAATATATGTAGAGGAAATATATCTGAAGGACATGTTTAGCAAATGTAATGAAGAAAAGCATTCTGCAAATAACAATGAAGAAAATTTGGAAATTATGGAAACCAAGGCATTATTAAGAAGTTGGAAAGAAATTTCTTTTTAGCAGTAGGAGTTACAGTACTATAAACAGTATCATGTAATGTATTGTAGAATTATGTTTCTTTTTACCTTGTCTCCAAAAGGAAAGCCAAGAAAGGAGTCAGTGAAGACTTTTAACTGTAAAAGTCTTTCAGGTGGGGCTGGAGTTGAGAGGAAGATTATGGTAGGGAGGATATTATATTAGCTGACTCTTTTGAAATGAGGTTAACTTCAGTGATACCCTGATCCTCGGGAGAGCAAATTACACAGTTTGTTGTCAAGAAAAAGAAAATTGAGGGACCACTAGGACTCGAGCTTCTTGCAGTCTTCATCTGACATGATGAACTAGAAATGCTTGTACAGCTTCAGTGACAGGGCCAGAGGTAACTTTTCATCTAAATAGTGTATGGATTGATGGTTCCCTTTCCCTCCTGGAAGGCAAATTATAAGTGTTTGAACTCAGATTTTGACTGTATGGTTCCTTTGCTGTGGCTGAATACTGTTACATATGTGTAGAAGAGATCAGTAATTTAATACAAAAAGGATTGGCTCAGATTTTACAAAAAACATTGTAGGTGTCTTCTCTGGGGACTGAAAGTGTTTTACAGGTGATTGCTTGGCTCTAGAAAGCATTTTCTCACACACCTGAACGCATCATCTGAGAAGCTGTGTTTGAGGCATGCTCTCAAACTCACAGAATTTGAGGTTTTGCTTGGTTGTTCTGGGGTACAGAAATAAATAGTCTAACTAATGACTGATGTCATCACAGATGAGAAGTGCTGTTGCTTGGGAAACTCTTGTATCCATAGGTTCTCAAACCTGTCAGATAAAAACACTGCAAGAAGCACTAGTTGAAGCCAAGTAAATTTGAATGGCATATAACTAGTTAAAATGCCTTTAAAAATTCCATGGAAAAATTCTTGTTGTCTTCATATCAATATTTAATGCCTTTCTGGAAGATGCAATTTAAGTAAACATCTACCACTAAATGTAATTGTTACAGTTTATTGCAGAAGTAGCCAAGGGAATTTTAATGATCAGTGATAGGTGGATGGTGAGACAGTATGCAAGAGGTCAGATTGGATTGTCTCATTGCCTCTTTTAGCCTTAAATCAAGCATATGTAAAGATTTTGGTTGGTTGGTTGATTTTTTTTTTTGTTTTGTTTTCTTTTTGTTTTGTCCTGCCAACTTAAATATTTGTCCCAACTAGTTCATCAACCTTAGTTATTAATGGACGGGAAAGTACTTCATGACCCTGGTGTGATACAAATATTCAAAATAGTAAATATTTCAAAGCTTTCATCTTTGCAAACAGGGAATACATACCAATTACTTTTATATTTTCTCTATATACTTAACAGTTTTTCCATGTCTATCTAGCAAAAGACACATTCAGTATTTAAGCATTCTCTTATCCTTAAAATAAAATTTTCTTGTTAACTTCATTTTAACAAGCCCTACAATATTGTGTGTGCAATAAGTCCAAATGACAAATACTTGCATAAAGCAGACATATACAGAATAGTCTATGACAGAGGGGTGAAAATGCAGTGTTACTTTTCCAGCCAGTGATGATACTCCTTGTGGTACTTGCTTACATTTCTTCTGGAATATCTGACTTAAAATAATAATGTCAGTGTGTAAAAACCAATATAACATAAAAATCATGTCAATTCTTCTCTCTCTGAGAATTACAGCTCGAACCAGGACCATCTCCAGAAGCCAAATTGGCACATTCACCTCAGAACTGTGCTAGGCCTTTGTAACACCACAGCCAGTCAGATCCCACACAGAAGCTACTCATGTTTTTATTCAAAGACCATCTGGACATACCTGATATATTGCTACAGGATTTAGAAAGAAATAATGTTTCAACAATTTTTTCTTAATTTCTCATTTAAACTGAGTCTCATATAGCTACAAATAGACTTGACAAACCTTTAGAAGCTTAAGTTTTTTTTCTTTTAGAATGAAAAATTCTAAAAAGGCCAAGCCTTTTGAACTCTGGAATTTATTTGTTTATACATCTATTATTTTACCTGCAAGGGGAAAGCATATCATTGCAGATTCAACATCCCAAGAGAGCTGAGGTCTGTGCCATGTCTCCTACCAAATGTCTTCCCAATGGGTGCAGTATATAATGGAGCACATGTATATATACACATACATACATAGCAGATGTTTATATATATGTAAATAAGGTCCTTCACACAGGTTGCACAAACAAATGCAGAGCATTCATGTGTACATACATATGAGTTTCACTATTAGAGATCTCTAGGACCAGCACCTCTGTTTTACACAACTTTTTCATCTCCAAATCAACTAAATCATCTCCTTACTCTTATTTAAGGGTTCTTCTCTTAAATATTCCATACTAAGTCCTGTGCATATCTGAAATGCACTTTATAGTTATTAACTGTAACTTGAACTTGCTGTAGAAGGGAAATGTTCAAAATGTGTGTAAGATAGAAAAAAAAAAGACATGAAAGGATTTGGAAAAGGAGTAGTACAAATTTAAAAACAAGATCTGTTTCATTTTGTGTCTGTCACAGAGCGTTAATTCTAGGGAATAGAGTACTTGAATGCAGGAAGAGCCAAAGGGAAGGGAAATTAGAAGCTCAAATTCTACATTAGGATGTCAGGAGCAGGAATATTGCTGGAAACTGTACATTTATTACTGTACAATATAGCTGACAGCTCCAGATGACTAGAAAAGTCACCTCCATTCCTACTTTGAGGGATTGCTTTGGGCATCAATACACATTTTTATTGTCTCCTCTTATAGCTGTCAAATGTCAGGGAGTCAGATTTCTAACTACATGAATGGGGGTCTGTGATTTCCACAGTAAATCTGCGCTCTCTAGTATATTAGTAGTATTTTAAAAGAGTAGTTTATAAAAATTAGTATATAAAAAAATAGTATTTAAAATGCATAGTTTATTGATATATAAAATTATTTAATAACTCTGCCTCATGGTTCCACTGGCTAATAAATCTGTTGGCTCTTTCCAGTTTCTTAATTTTCAGCAAAGCACAAATCTTACTAAAGAGGCCCCTGCTTCATCAGACATATCATTGATCTTGGGATGTTTTATGGCATGTCAGATGCTGGACCAAAAGTGCATTGCTGAGTCATCTTTCCAGCTAGGAGACTCTTATCAGGAAGAGTTGTGACAATATCATTAAAAATTTGTATGGGAGAATGGTTTCTTGAATAATAAACTCATCCCTTACCAGTTCAGAAGAGGCTGGGCTGGGCTGGCTTTAATGATTCTTCTGGAGAAAGATGATTCACCATGTTAGTGAAAAAAGAGGAAAATGCAGGCTGTCCTTTAGTTTTGAGATGAGGCAGAGGCCATTTGTTCTGAGATCCCCTTTTCAAAAATATCCTTTCTGTAACAGTTATCTATTTGTGAGCTAATAATTATGTGGGGCAGGCAGTGTCATAGTTTGGAGTGAATCTAAAGGCTCTCCTAACTTAGGCAAAGCATGAATGAAATACTCATCAAGTACTCAAGTCTCATACTTTCAAGACTCACACTTTTCCCTCCTGCCTTAGCAGCAGCGTCTCCCATGTCAGCACTGTGCTGCTGCAGCCTCCTCACTGCTCTGGAGCTGCAGGCACCTGCCCAGCCAGGCACAGTGCTCCGCCCTAAAAGGGGGACAGGCACATTGCAGTCAGCATGTGAGAATGCAGAGGTGAGGCTGTGGGCCCCTTCTGTCCCTCTGCTGTGTGAGCTGATGCTAAAATGTGTGTCTATCTTGTAACTTCTTGCACCAATTAAACGTTCATCTTCAAACCCTCAGTAACAATCTCACATATCAAGAGATTCTGTAGGTAACAGTTTTATACTTAAAACTTTATGTCTGATGACCAGTGAGGGGATGAGGAATGTCAGGGAAATTCAATCTAGACATTAGGAAAAGATCCTTCACTGAGTGGGTGGGTGGTCTGGCACTAGAACGGGCTCCCCTGGGAATTGGACATTACTCCAGGTGTGTCAAAGTTCAAGGAGTGTCTGGGCAATGCTCTTAGTCCTGTGGTTTAGATTTTGGTAGTCCTGCATGGAGCAGGGAGTTACACTTGATGATCCTTATGGATACCTTCCAACAGGATATATTCTCATGATTCATCTTTTTGGCAAGGGTGTTTCACATTTTAAACAACTTGAATTTGACTGAATGAAGATTCTCCCTGTCAAGTGATAACAAGAAAACATCTACAAAATATTTTTCTAGGAAGTTTCTTCCTGTTATAGCTCTCTTCCCCAGTGCATCTGGGGAGCAGTGCCATGGAGGGCAGGCTGCAGGGCTGCAGTGCTACAGCAGCGCTGGAGTTTAGATCAGCCAGCTTTCCCTGGGAGATGCTGAAGTTTACAGTACTGAATTTTTCAATAGGAGTCAGAAACACGTGATTATAAGTAAATAATACATGCCAACTTAGCCACAACAGCATAAAAAGACCATAAATTTCATGTTGCTAAGCAAATTCATCTTTCAGCCTACACTGACTTTCTCTGTTGTAACTCTGAGATTGACAGTGCAGCATCATACTTTATGGTCTGAACATTAATCCTGGGGTATTTAGTGGGAGCTCTGCATTGATTTATGTGCAGATAATAATATTGGTTATAAAGGTTAACAAAGCTAACTGAGAGCAGACTCTGACCTTATATTTGGTCTTTTGCCTAATAATTATCTTATATTCTTCTGCAATATTTTTTCAACAGTTTTTTATTGATCTAACAGTTTTATTGTTGTTGAATTCTGGTAATTCTGGTGTATGATCGACATATATATGTTTAACAGTGAAAAGAAATGCAATACATTTTAAATCTCAGGAAATGTCAATAGTGCAGATTATCATATAATCCTAATTTTGTTTCATTGATACTTGAAATACAATTTTAGAAATGCAGGAGTTCTCCTCAGTACTAGAGTAATTTTCTTATATTTTCTCTACCATGTATCTGTAGGACTGTACTGAAGACTGTCTGTACATAAGTCATAGAATAAAAGAAGTTATTCTGTATCAAGATATGAATGGTGAACTTTGATATCACTTCTCTCACGTCAAATTACAAATCTTTATTGCTTGAACTGCCTCAGATTTTCTGTGTACTGAGAATTTACATGGGAATAAAACTTTGCAAATTGCCTTCATACTATTCTCCAAATGGGTTCTAATAAATATTTATAATATCTTCTCACTGCTCAAATACAGATCCTAACTGGCCTTATTCAGGATTCAGTTATTCTTGGGATTAACCCTGAAATCCTATTACCAAGGCTAAAGCAGCAGGGAAAAAAAAAAAAAAAAAGGAAAAAACAACAAAGCCGGATTTAGCTATGAAATGAAAGCCTGGTGAAATCAGATCTATTTCACTATTGCTCATTTAATACGTATAGATACAACTGGGTCACCAAGCTGATTTAGCCACGAGGTAGAAGTAGCATAGCAACAAACCTCAGCAGATTGAAAATCAGCAGCACTAGGATCTGAGTGAGTCTTTAGCAAACTCCCTACATTTTCCTCAACTTTCAGTTTTCCTGGAATGGTGTTATTGATTTTTTTATGCTGTTGGGATTTTGGTATTTTAAATGTGTAAGTTTTATCTCTATAGCAAGTTCAAGTGTAGAAATTACTGCCTGGTTCAAGTTTATATGATTTTCTATAAAAGATAAACATTTATGAATGTTTAAAAATGTCAACTTTCATGCAGTTTAAGTCAGGTTCTCATTTCATGTCAGAAATTTCGAAGAAGGAATTTTTTCTAGGGTTTTGTTGGGTGTGGTTTTTTGGCTTTTTTTTTGCGGGTTGTTTGTTTTTTTGGCGGTTTTTTGGGGGTTTTTTTTGGTTTTTTTTGGTTGGTTGGTTGGTTGGTTTTTTGATTGTTCAGATTTTGGTTTGGTTATTGGTTTGGCTTGGTTTTTTGTTTTGTTTTCAGCTTTTTGGGTTTTTTTCTGGGATGGTTTCTTTTTTGGGTAGTTTTGTTTTGTTTTGTTTTGTTTTTTTACTATTAACTTAGAAATAGATGTCAGTAAACAAACTGACAAAAGAGGGAGGAGGCAGTAGGTAAAGATGATTCTGAAAATCTGAAATTTTACAAGGACCTGGTCCTACATACTTTATGTGATCACTTCTACAGGTTTTGGAGGCACAGAAGGACATATAGAAAGCAGGCTGGTTCACAGCTTTTCCATAATTTTTGACTTCCTAGAGTCAGGACATCTTGCATTCAAGATGTGGAAGTTTTCCTTTAAGGAGGAAGTTGAGATTTTTATATTTGTGGGTTTTTAATCATTTAGAACACGAATATATTTTTATTGGTTTAGTTGAAATGAGAATTTTATCCTAATCACAGAAAGCCGCAATGTCCTCCACCAGAAATGTAAAATTTCACGTTTCAGGGTACTTTTAAGACCAGTTCAACTTTTTTTGTTTTAGTGCCACCTAGTGACTAAAACTTGAATTTTTTCTTTTTCAATTTATTGGCATTTGGTTTTGCCGTTTGAAGTAATGAGATGCTTTACAGAAGATTTTGTCCTTTTCAAACTGAATCACAGAATTCATTCTGATTTCCTCTGTTTCTTCTTGTGAGGATTTATGTTAAATTATTGCTATGGTTTTTGAGAAGTGTGGTTTGCTTTCTTGATCATGTTAAATAATTAAGAAAAAAACTGTACATATTTATATTTATGTATACATATATAGATAGATTGGTATGAAGATGTCATACACAGCAGAAAATAAATTACTGAGTATCAGAAACAGTAATAAGAACTTTCTGATAAAAATAAATTATTGCCTCAAGATACTGTTCTTTAATGCTTTAAAACATTTCTTTTTTGATGCTCTTTTCAAAGCCTACTTGTTTTGCTAGTGTTAGATAAATGTAAATTCTAAGACAGTGCAGTGAAGGGAATGCTCTGTGTTTCTTTTCATAAAAGAAGCAGAATCAATTGAAATGTTTTATTTGTATTTAAATAACCTCCTACACTTGCCAACAGAATGATTTACGTTGGATTTTGGATTTATAGACCATAAATTTATATCCCTTATATATCTCCTTGGGAGATGGAGATATATTTAGAATTATAGAGAGAGACAGATGAGTATACAGAAGAGAATTTGAAATATTCATCAATTCATACATTGTCTGTGAAATCAGGGATTTTCCTCTCACAGTGTTGTAGTCTTCAGAATAAATGGCATTAGCTGTATGAGCATTTTGAAGAAGTTTAAGTGATAAAATGTTTATGAGAATTCATGCTTTAAAAATGTGTGCCTGTTTGACTGTGTGGTTTAAATTACTTATAACTAATATCTAATATAGGAGATAAATAATATCAAAGTAAAAGGCAAATTTGAGGACTTGGAATTGTTTGCACAAAGGAAAGGGAAAAAGCGTATTCTTGTAGTGGGAAATTAAGATTAAACCTTGTTGCTGCACCTTTGCCTTGGATTTCCCTTTTCATTTCCTGTTGTTTCACTTTCCTCACCAATTAAATGAGAAAAGTTCTGAGCTATTTCAGAAGAAGTCCAAGATACTGAGTAATGTTTGAAAATTACTGTGATGTTAAAGTGTGGATGGCCCTGGGAGTTATATATGCTCTGAGTAACTTCCTGAAGTTTCCCAGCTGGGGAGAGGTTGGTGTCTGAAAAAAGCAGATTTATAAAAGTTCCCAATAGACAGAGCAGTTTGTATCTGCTGAGAAGGTAAAGTATTAAAAAGAATACAATTCTGGAAAATAACCCCACATTATATTATAAATAGTTTATTTTGAGTTTGGTTTCTTTCCTGATCTATTTTGTTTCCTGGTTTGTTTTTTTTTTTTTTTTTGGTTTTTTCCGAGGCTGCTTGATAGCTTTGATCTTTCCAATTAAACATCTCAAATGGTATTTTCAGTCCCTGTATATCCCAATTCTGAATTCTGATACTTTCTTTCTTCATTTCAGATGGTTTCTCTTGGAGTGGGAGGGTTACACACCCCTTTTTGACTTATACTGCCCTCTTAATGAAAACACCTGTCTGTAGGGTCTTATTATTCATGTTCTGATCTGCATGGGACCAGATACAGGAAACAAATCAATATTTCTGTTTCACTTCCCTTGAATTCCCTAATAACCTCACGTTGAGGTAGCAGTTTTAGTAATTTTATTAGAAGGATTTCCAGGTTGAGACTGTGGAAAAGAGGAGGCTTTTAGCAATGCATAAATAACTATTCTGGAATTAGAAGAGGTTTTCAGAATGACAGCCTCCTATTTTCCATAGGCTCAGCTCTTGGGGCACTGTGGAGTGCAGAGGTCCGTGTGGCTGGAGGAGCCCACAGCGCTGTAGAAATACCCAAGGGAGGGGAAAGGTCTCAAGCATTTAAATCTTTTGCTGCAGTTCTGTATATTTTTTCACTGTTTTTTTTTTCACTTTGTTTTCACAAGTTAATCCTTTTCTGAATCAGAAGATAAAGTCCTTTGAACTGTCATATTAGTATTTCTCCTTTCAGACCTTCTCCAGAAAGACAAAATTCAAGCAGCATTAGGCTCAAAGCCCTTTGTTTGGACTTTCATGTTGAATTGAATTGGTTTTCTTATCTTTCAGGTTATTGAGTTGTCCCATATATAGCCAAAAATTGTACTGGTGGTCTAAGGTCAATGAGGTCAAGCTCTCTCAACACCTTTTGTGCCCCAGTAGAAGGCTTAGTTATTCCTGCCCAAACCTGTGAGCAGGAGGTCTTCATTTCCCCAGAACAGAGGATTGTTCTGGGACATCCCAAAGGTGGAGACTGCAAAAGGATATAAATACATGGGGTAGTGAGAAATAATCCAGTGGAGACTGCATCTAGATTCTATACCTTGCAGGTATAATTACAAGACAGATTTAATTATAGTAGTACTTCACGATGTTTTAAAATTAAAAGCTCAAGGTTATCCTGTTTTCCATGATCTACAACTGTTACTGTTTTGCTGCAAGCCTCTCTTATTTTAACTCAGATAAGGAATTTTTCCATATACTTGAAAAAATAGAAGCTGTCATTGGTGGTGACAGACTGTATAGGGTGGCTTTATATTTTAACAATTGAATGGTTTGCCTCTAAATGTCTTACATTGTTTTGTAAGTGAATCACTAAGTCCAAGGCATCATAAAAAAAAAAAATATTTCCTTTTTGCCAATATAATTTTTATTGCATATGTTTATATTTACTGCAGTAATTAGGGGAAATGCCAGGCTGATAAATACTCAACTGACATATTTCACATAGATACACTGAGAGTACTTTGTTCAATAAAGTATGGGTTGTAATTACTTTAATTTTATACCTTTGATAGGATTTGATTTCATAAGAACATGGACTTTCTGAATTGGCAACTGGTTTTTGAAAGCTTACATTTAACTGAAGAAAGTTCTTTCTTCAGTTAAATACTAAATGATTGTGTTTTCAAGAAATCTTGTGAACTGAAATGAGCCTTGTTATGGTACTTAGGGGTCAGGCAATGTGACCAGTAATCAGTAAAAGCTTACTTTTGGCTTCTAAATTAAGGTGTGTACATTTTTACACATCCTAATGTGCAAAAAAATGATGGTGCCACTGTTGCTATTATGTTTCAGACGAGCATAACTAAAAGCTGGCTCTGTTTGGTTAACTTTAAGTTTTGAATGATCCTGGTGTTTGTCACATAAGGAAGGTCAGTGTTAAGGATGATCTGATGGCTTTTACAGTTGAAATCCTTCCATTACTTCAGTACTTTACTGGAGCTCAGATTAATTAAATTCACCCCTGAATTTTCTTTCCCCCTTTGAGCATTTTCATCAGTCAGATTTGAGCCTTGCCTTCATCTCCTAGCAAAGAGGGAAATGTTCGTTCTGGAGGATTGTTGTTCCATCTACTGGTTCCTTCATCTAATCAAAAACTGTTCATCTGCTTTTCTGACTGGCATTAATGTTAATGTTGACTGATGTCTCTGCAAACAGCTGGCTCATATATTTGCTTAATTAAATTACAGCATTTCCAGACTTTGGTTGATGTAACTCTCTCCATGCTACAAATGTGTCATTTCTCTCCTTCATTTTACATCAGCATTTGTGCATCTACAGATGCAGATGCTTTGGCTTGACCCTTTGTTCACTTCACAGCATTTGTGAGTACAGTGCAATTCAGTTTAATGGGGAAGTGTAGTATAGCACGGTTTCCTTGTCAGCTGCCTGCAAAGTTTGAACCAGTATTCCTGAAAATATTTTAAAAATAGTTTCTGTAGCCAAAATTATCAATCCCTGTGCTGGATACCTGACCTTCTTAGAAATAATTATTCTGATATATTTGCAGGACTACTTTGATTGGTAGTTTAATGTTAGTGACATTCCAGGGAGAAATTTACTCATGTCTCTAAATTATCACTTTAATGCCTAAACTGCTGTTTGCTATAGCCAAGACAAGGTGTGCAGGGGCCATAGGATTGAACTTAGGATTTCTTTTATATTAGGTCATTAAATAATTTCTATAAAATGTCACTGGTGAAGCAGAGGAGTGTTTTCACTTAATTTTTTCAGATGAAATAGGCTTTTTTAGGGCAAAGCTGCCTACTAGGTAATGTTTTTTTTCTACTTGCCAGGTACAATTTCTGTATTTTTACCCCAACTCACAATTGTAATTGGTTTTCAGACCTTTTCTTTATAAAATTACTTTATGCCTGTAATTTTCCTATCATGGCTATAAATTTAGGTTGAGGCAAACTAAAATAATTTCACAGCACAGTAATTGTTTTCACTCCCACATGGTTTATGTATCCAATAATCATTAGGTGATTTACTGGTTACTTCTATAAGAAACTTTTATTGGAAGCACCACTGAATGCTTTGAGTCAGTGTTCTGCATCAGTGAACTGGTTACAGTTGTGTGACCATGGGTTTGCTTAAGCAGCAAAACATGCTGGGTTTTTAGGTCCCAAAATATTTCTTTTTAGGGCAACATGGAATACATTAAGAACATACAATGTAACCACCTAATAACATGAATTGAAATACTAGGCATTATTAAAAATGCTTTAATATTATTAATCCTTTTATCCTTTCAAGTTTTGTTTGTTATACAATGTCCTACAGTTACAGGTTGGTATTTGCTGCTCAAAGCAGTTCTCTCTCTGTGCTTTGTGCCTGGTACTTAATGATTTATTTTAGGTTTGTAAGTAGCTGAGCCTTTATTGAGACCTGTGATTTTATTTACTTTTTAATCTAGAGAGCACTACTGAACTAGTTAGCAGTAGTGAGACTTAAGCCAATGAGACTTGATTTTCTAAGTTATTTTACGGCTTTGCACCAGGTTGACAGCATAAATTTATATTTATGTTTACTTTGACTGAGCATCCATAATCAGGAAGAGGCATAATAATCTGTTTTCAGTTGAAATGTAAATTGTGAGGATTGTATTTTAGTATACATGAATATATGTATATTTATACAGAGACAAATTTAAAAGCAATCTTAAACTGATTTCCACTTGTACAGACAACATTTTGCACTTAAAAAGAATTTCTGTGTATGTTTTTACATAATGTCAGAATATCATATAAATTACTTTTCAGTGAGTAGTCTTTATGGATGCATAAGACAGCAGAAGTATGTGTGTTCTCAAGACACAAATTTCTATTGCTATCATCAGTATTCTCATATTTGCAGCTATTCTCTCCTGTGCTTCCAAGAGTGTGTTTTGTTTTTCCGTAATTTATATATCCAATTGAATCTGATCTGATTATATTGTAAACCACAAAAATAATTCATGCAATTTGGAAGTCACCTGATAACTCAACCAATATTTTTCAGAGGGTTAGAAAAAGTAAAATATATCTTTATCAATGTTTTTTTTTTAATTACTCAACTCTGCATTTCTGAGTTTTATTTCTTTATATTCTTTATGTAAACTTGACACAAAATTTGTGGGAATTTCTCCAGTATAATAGATTTTTTTTGGGTTGCCAAAGAGTAAAGCATCAAATACCTGGTTTTTTTTTTAAATATATAGTCTCATTTTGGAATCTCCAGTCACTACTGGTTGCTCTCAGCATAGTGAAAATGAAAATCTAGTTTTGACATTCTTTATCTTATGAAGGTCCAGAAAACATAAATCTTTACTGCTACAGTACACAGAAAATTAACTGTCTTTAATAATATTTCTATTTATTTTGCAGTTTAATAATAATGCTCAGAATGTCAGCTGCTTTAATCATCTTGTCCAAGCTAATGTGAGGAACAAGAAGAAACTGAAAGAAGCTGTCTATAAAATCTCTGCTAAAGGAATTACAGATTACAAAAAAGGTTTTAGCTATGCTTTTGAACAGCTGCTAAATGTAAGTATTGAAATAAGATCTCTCTGCTGTCAAATGAAGGAGAACTGGAATGTTCAGCAGGCCACTGCATGTTCCTCCATTGTGTACTTAAGTGGTAGAAGTGCAAATCTATTTAGCAAGTAAATTTATCTACACAGTAATTTCTTCATTGCAGGTTCCCCAGTAGGTTGCTAAGACTTTGGTTTTCAATCTGTTGTACTGTTTCACTTCATTCATTCAGCTGTTTTTTCATTGAATATGTGATTCACAGTTGACACATATTTGTGGTAGTGGTTGGCTTGCCATTAATTTTAAAATTGGAAGATCTGTTACTGCACTATTACTTCCATTTTACCACATCATCTCCTAGAAATGCTAAGTTAACCTACAATTTCACACTTATTAGAAGTCATAAATACTTTACCATGGTTTGAGCAAGATAGAGGGGAGGAAATGAGTTAATAGAGGAATACTAGGCACCTGATGGTGCCTAAAGAGTAGTATTCACTCACTGAGACGATTCTAATTCTCATGTATAAAAAGAATAATTTCCTCAAAAATTAAATGCATCATTTCTGTGTTTTAAATGCATTGCACTTTCTAATTTTCACACAGGCACTAGCATTTTGAATAGCAATGTTTCTCATTTATAGCAAATGTTTGGAGTTTATTAGTAATTTTTAAATTATTCATGTAGTTGTTTACAAAAACAGTTGTAGTTCTCACCTTCCTGAAGTAGGAATATTATATGTTAAAACTTAGTGTAAATAAAGCTGTACCCTGTTACAGCAGGTAAGGTATAGCTTACTTAACAAGTGAGAAATGTATTCTTATCCTTATTGGTTTATGGTTTTTTGATTCTGGGTTCATTTGTTTGTTTGGGATTTTTTTGTGGTGTTTTTTTGTTTTGTTTTGGGTTTTTTTTTGTTTGGTTGGTTGTTTTCAGTTGTTTTTTGATATTTTGTTTGCTTGGGTTTTTTGATTTTGTTTAGGTTTTTGTTTTGTTTCTGTTTTGTTTTCTTTTCTTTTCTTTTTTTCCTAATCTGTCAGGTCCTGAACTTCAGAACACTTCCCTGACATTGTATTTGCAGCTCAAAGCTAGATCTGATGTAAAAATTCTAACTTTGTTAAGTTTTGATGGAGGAAAAGAAAATTCAATGTTTTCTTGGGAATTTTCTCAGCAGACCACTATTCAGATTAGCAGAGGGGTGTGCTGGGGAAATGAGTAGATGTCCTCTGCTGACAGCTGTATAAAACCACAAACAATATTTTGAAGTCTGTTGGACATTTTGGACCGGGGATGGCATTTTCCCCTTTTCTGAACCTGTTGATATTATGCAGAGGGAACCAGGAAGACAAGAAATTTTGCCAAATATGTTCCTCATAACATTTATATTTGCTTAAAATTATGGATTACATTTAGTGCAGCACCAAATACTTACTTTGTGTGCAGGAAACATTAAGAAAAGCTGAACACAGGGAAAGCCTCAAACTGGACTTGCCTGTAGGACTAAAGTATTAAAAAATAATTGGAGATCAGTGTCAAAGTGGGACCATCTCTTTTGTAGCTGGAGGCAGAAGTGTGATTAACCTCACATGATGTCTGTAAGACTGGAAGTTATGGATATTTTGGATTACATAAGGTTCTGGATATATACTCATTCTCCCCAAGTATTGCCAAATCCCTTTATCAGGAAGAGTGAAGGGCTGGTGATGGGTTTAGCCCAGGACTCTGGTGACAAGGCAATATAATATGGTGGTATAATACTGGCTTAAAAATATGCTTTAGGATAGTTTCCACTTGTGTATTTATGAATTCAAATATTCCAATTGCTTTAAGGTCCATACAAATGCAGTATTGCTCAAATTTTCAAAATAATTTTGTGGGTACTGTTTCTGGATGACAATTATTTCAAACAATTTTCCAGTATACCAAAGTAATGTTTGGTACCATGAAAAAATTGATGTCTGATGTGTTTCTAAATGGAAATAGATACTTAAGGTTTTTCAACACAATAATTCATGTGATTAACAATAATTTGGATTCCATAATTTTTTTACAGAATTATCCTATTATTTATTGTTACATTAGCTTACTTCTTTGAAAATCATAATACTTCAGCTTCAGCAGTTCAGGAGGGTTTTTTCACTCATGCTGTAATATCTATGGTTTCTTAAAGAAAAAATAGAGAAAAATGCATTCCTAAAGTGTCATGTCACAAGGTACAACTGTAGCCTGCCATTTAAAGAGTTAATTTTAAAGACGTGGAACTCGTATAAAACAAAAGCAATTTTATATGCAGTATAGAATGGATCATGTCTTGCTTGCCTGTTTAAAAGAAAAAAATAAGGCCTGTATCAAATAGAATAGAGTGCTAAAAATTAACACACAGCCCAATTCCATTGGTATTCTGTTGTGGCTTAAGCTAAGAAGCTGTTTCTTGTCCTGGGGAAGCTCCTCTGTAGGCAACACATTCCACAGAGCTGTGGCCCCTTGGACTGCTAGGGCAAACTTTTCATGTTAATAATTTTTCTGTTCAGAAAAATTATTAAATTACATCAGCTTTTCACAATCTGTTATGGATTCACATCCTGAGCCAGTCTCCATTTTAGACCAAAGAAGTTTTGGGGGGATGAAGATATTTTAAATTCCTTAAAAATCATCTGGTTCCAACACACCCCTCCCATGGACAGGGACGAGGGTGCTCAGAGCTCCATCCAGCCTGGCCTTACACAGTTCCAGGGATGGGGTAATATCATATGATTTGAGTTTATTCATGTTCAGTTTTCCAATAATGTTTGGAGGCTAAATCTTGGATTTTTTTTTTTTCCTGTGACGTGACTTTAGTGTCTAAACAAAGTAGTGTAAGTAAATGCCCTTCTGTAAGTATGAGGAGATAAGAGAATTATTTTTTTTTCCTGATAGTGTGTAAGCATATGCCAAGTAAGCCAAGGAAAATCGTGCTTTAGTCAGTGAAAGCAAAGCCCAGCTCAAGTTCCAATTGCCTATAGAAGCACTGCTATAGTACTATCAAAGTCCCTAGAAAAGTTCCATAATATGAGCAAATTTTGGTCCCCTTCCTTGTCCCTCTGATCTTATTTTGATCTATATATTAAATCACTGTAAATGTAAGTGAATTCCTTTATTTATGAGGTATCCAACCTTACTTTTATTACTTTTTTAATATCGGGAGAATTGCAGCCCAAAGCAGTGTCTTGCAAGTTATATTTCACAAGCAAAAAATGGTCATAAATTATTTAATTCCAGCTAAACCACAGTGTGCTGATGAGGTTGGATAGAAGGTATTGATTTCAGGGAGGTTTTATATGTTGTTACATGTAAGGGAATCTTTGGGCTTGATTCTTTGGGCTTAATTTTGCTTTTTTTCCCTTCAAATTATTAAATTTGAAAGTAGTAATAGTAAGAAAAGAAGTAATTCTTCACTGAATATTGAATAGAAATTAGACCAGTGAGTAGAATGAAGGAAGTAGGATCATCATACCTGACCAGCCTGGTGACAGTCACTCTGTAGCCACAAAGAGTAAAGCAGGGATCTTTTTAAGGACAACTCTCCTATTTGTCTTCCTGACTCTAGAGTAAATTCATACAGCAAAATTCAGGCTTGTGGAAGGAGAAGTTGAATTTCTTTCACTGGATCTCTAAGGGTTTTACTCTGTCACATCCAACTACTCAGAAGTACCAAGGTGTGTCTGACTGGCACCATTTGTATGCAGCACAAAGGGCAAGGAATGGCTGCAAAACTAATAGGCAATTTGCTTAGACAAACTTTTAAAGGACAAAGAATGAGGAGCCAAAATTCATGCTCACCTCTATTGCTCTGGTTGTGGAACAATGTTTTTATTTCTTTGCAAAACACACTGCATTTTTCTCAGGGGCTTTACTAGTTGCTTTGATGAATTAGGAGTCAGAGGGGCTTCTTCTTAATTCTGTTTCAGGCTTGCTCTCCAGAAATAATGGGACATGCTGCATTTTTCAGTTCTGAGATGCAAAATTATTGGAAAAGTAGGTGATGGAGACATTTTAATAATCTAGGTGGCCGTATCTTGGCTACAATATATTATCTAAATCTTATTCTAAAATACTTTTCTAAAGAAAATTAACTATTAATGAATTAGCTATTCACTTGATAGTATTAATAGTTAAAAAACTGCATAAAAGAGTTAAAGATTTGAAAGATGAAGCTCGTTATAAGGTAACATGACAAAAATATTTCAAAGCTTATAAGGTGGATATCCTATCCTATCCTATCCTATCCTATCCTATCCTATCCTATCCTATCCTATCCTATCCTATCCTACCCTATCCTATAAGGATGCTTAAATTAAGAGTTTTTATTCAAGAGGTCAGTGAGCTAGAAAGATTTTGTGTAGTGAGTAGGAGTCCAACAGAAAAAAAATAAATATATTCAGTAATTCATTGCTTTTCCATTGTTCCCCAATTTCTACAATAAAGGTAATGGCAAGGGAAAAAAAAAGTAAGGATGAGAACAGAGAAGAGTAGAAATATTTGGCAATCCTCATTGTGCAAGTCTCATGCAGAACATCTGTTGAGGAACACTGGGGGATTGATGTGATGAGTATGAGCTAAGGATCCCTCCTCGTGTTTGTGGAGGTGAAAGGAACTACCAAATCCCTATTCCACTCTGGGACAGATCTGAAGTGCCTCACATTTAAGTATCATGCAACAGAAAAGTGGGTTTATTTTATTTTATTTTATTTTATTTTATTTTATTTTATTTTATTTTATTTTATTTTTCATTTATTTTTATTTTCATTTTTCAGAAGGGGCTATTGAATGAAATTCTAAAACATTTTTTGTGTTGACATTACCATGTTAAAGTAGTAAGTGTGTAGCTATAAAAGCCATCAGATATAACAGTTGTTATTCCTTCAAGCCTGAAATGTAAAAACTCTTCTGTTTCTATCTCCTACAGCACAGTGTCTCCAGAGCTAACTGCAATAAGATTATTATGCTGTTTACAGATGGTGGTGAAGAAAGAGCACAAGAAATTTTCCACAAATATAATGAAGACAAAAAAGTAAGTGATATATGAAAAAATTTGCTGTATAAAATAAAACAGCATAAAGAGAATATATATTTAAATATAGAAGTGAAAATGGATTTGGTGTATGTATAAAGTACTTAAAAACAAATCTTAATAGTATTGGTCCTTAGGACACTTAAAGCTTTTTCAATCTATAATATTTATTTGAAAAATCACAAAATATATTTAATGTTTTACACTTTGTGACTCGTTGGTCTCAAGTGATGCAGAAATATACTGTAAGCCATAAGGAGCTCAACTTTCTATTGACCCTCTTCTTGCATTATCTATGAATTATCCTGCAGAAACATAGGTAGCAAAATTACAGGGTATATATGTGTATCTGTCTACTCACTGCAAGTATCTTCTATGTGCTTTTATTGTTTGCCAGGCAAAGGCAAAATGAGAACTCAAGGTTAAAATCTGAATTTGAATAGATTTGGGCTGGAACAAAAACACATTTTTTTCCCAGTGAGGCTAATTATATCTTTGAATGTCTTAGCAAGAAGTGGGATGGCTTTCTGCTGATGAAATTTGATCTGTGGTTCAAGCAGAATTATGGGTTTGACATGAGAATCCCTGGATGAGTTCTGTTGTTTAAATTAAATTGGATTATTAACTGTGCTGGTTTTGAGTTTAATTTTTGAATCTAATCAAATTTCTGGTCTGGCTTTTGCATACTTAAAGATTTAAAAATGCAGGAGTGTGTACATGAAATATAGCAGCTTTTAAAGTTGTTTCCTAGTAAATTTCAGTGCAAACTATTATTTATTATTATTAGAAGATTAATCACATTCTAAATAGAAATGGAATATGAGCTGGATTCACACTGCAACTAAGCATTTACCTTTTCTGATGCCTGGGGATGTGCCTGCATCTGTGGGGTTTTGTGAGTTGTTTTCTGGGTTTTTTTCAAAAAGCAGTTAGAAGTTAGAATATGATTCATGAAGGCACTTTAACAGTTGCCATGGATGTTTGTGCATGAAACAGTGGAAGTATTTTGCTGGAAATCCTCATATGTTTGAATTAATCTTTTCAAAAGTAGAGCTGGAAATGCAATACTGAATTTGTATCTTGACCAGGGATTCAATCAGTGACCTTGAATAATCATTCTGTGGCTGCTTTAGAGTAGTGCTGCACATAGAATATATGGTGGGGTTTAGTTAATCTTTGTGTTTGAGTTGAAAGTACTTTTTAAACTGGCAGTTAGAAGAGAATGGAAGTCATAGCCTTGTGTGACACACATGGCTGTACTCTAAAAAAAAAAAATATGTGCAGAGATTCCTCTTCAAATTTGGATGTGGTAGCTTTTATCATGTTACAACCACAGCCATCAGCTGTAGGAAATGCATCCATAAGCGGGAAGGTGGATGATTCATTTCTTATTATTTTTTCATTTAATTTTCTGTATTAGGAGGAAAGTGTAGTAAAACATTAAGTCTAAACAACAAAACAGATTTGGAGTGCCGAAATTTGTGAGATCACATCAGTTGAAATGTAGGATTTACTAATTTTAAATGGTTATTTTACTGCACCATTTAATAATGTAAATTTTCACTGCCAAGGGTTGGGTTGGTTTTATGTATAAAATACTATGTTATGTATAAAATACTCTACACAGTCACTTTCTTTTTACCTCTTGTGAGGGAGAGTTTGGGGTTTTTACTGTGTGCAAATGAATAATGGTAATAATGGTCACTGTCTGTCAGTATATTTCTACACTTGTTTATGGTTTATGCATCTACAAGTTCAAATCTTAGTAAACACATTTTGTCACTTTTCTAATGAATCACTGGTTTTCTCCAAGGTGACATTGGAATTGCAGTACCAAGTTTATGCAGGTGTAATTTGAAGAACCATTTGCTTTCCCCTTATCACTTTCAATCAGTAACAATCCTTACAGTGTTGAAGGGAAATTTATGATTGGAGGATATCTAATGAGACTGGAACAGTAAATGAAATCTCCCAACATCTTTCATAGCATTCTAATATTTTTAAAAATAAGGCTTTTACAAAATATGCTTGTGATAATGCTCTCCTTAGTAAGGCTACAGTTGATTCCAGAATGATTACATGTGAGCTCTTTTGTTGTTGTCTCAGTATGTAACTTAATGTTAGTTCATTATCAGCAGAGAATGGCATAATAGGTGGACACATTCCAACATGAAAAATACACATACACTTTTAATCTTGGTAAGTCATAATCACAAATATTGTGTTACCTTCTTGGATTGCAGAGTAGGCTGCCTTCTTATATTAAATGATGAGAGTTTAAAGAGATGTGGGTGTAGTTTCTGTTGTCTTTATTGCAGTTAATTTATAATTTATTTCATAAATATCCAGTGAATTTAAGGCTATGTTGATATTTATCATTTGTAGAGGGACTAATCAATAAAAGGTGTTAAAAAGTTTTCTGGTTTTTACAGTAGAAGCAATTTGTGGTATAAATATGTATCAGCATATGTGTCTTCTTGCCTGTTCCGCATTTATTTGACCACTTGTCTTTGTGTTTTGCATAAAGCATATAAAAGATGAATCTTTATTGTCTTATGTCACAGTCAGTCACTTAGGCACCACTGAGTTGTGAACTTATTTTCTTTTTCTTGTACTAACAAAAGAGCATCTATTCAAATCTATTAATCTTTGTTTCCATCTTCCTGATGTAAAATTGCTTCAGCTCTATAAGTATTTTCTTTTTCATGTCAGTTAATTTGTAAATCCATGCCATGAAATAAGCTTCAGTTTAGGTCCATCAAATGACATGATTTAGTACACTTGTTTGCAGCATCCTTGGTGCAACCTTCAAGTTAAGTGAAATAATGCAATAAACACTTGAAAAGTACTAAAAGAGCAGCCTAGAATCTGGAGGCTAAAAAGTAGTCCTTTTACATCTGAAGTTTTAATCTGTTTGAAATAGCATACAGATATACTTTAAATAGTTTTCTGTCTGTATAAATAATTTACAATGTGATAGGAGAGTTATTAGAAAACTTATGTAACACAGATTTGGGGAGGAACATTTTATCTGTTTGAAGAGGAAAACTACAGTTGTGTTTCACCTTTGCATGCCTTTTTTCCCTTTGTAAAGCAAATTTTTTTGTCACATATTGCAACTGCATTCTGAGCCTGATATTTAAAAACTGGCATGTTTACCTTTGTGGTGACATTTGGGGCACTCACATTAAATGTGTAAAATACCACACATGCTCTAAATTTCAGAAATGAGGGTGCTAAATTTCATTTTATTTGCACTCCTCCTACAGATGGCTTCACTGAAGATAGCAATATAAATTTTATTGAAATGTATGCCCTGTAGGCGTTTATCGTGAGAATTTTGAATTCGGGTTGAAAATAGAAAACCACAGATCTTTGGGGCAAATTTTTCCCTTGGAATCTGTATTTGGAAAGATTGCTCAACTTATGTGAGTAGGAAAAGACCTTAAACATACCTCATGCACTTTCAGTTGTTTGAATTTTCGTACAATGCCAGAGGTTTGTGTGGGTTGGATGAATTGACCTGACACACAGGGGCAGGATTGGTCTGACCCCTCAGGTAGGAGCAGAACTATAAATTGGGTCTTATGTCTCATTCTCACAGAATTATCTTTCATAATTAATACAACCTCATTTTTTGTAGATTTTTCTGACAGTATCATTTGAAAGGAAATGATGTGAAGTTTTCCAACAAATCAGTTCCATTAAGAATATCTGTATGTGATGGGCATAGAATTGCTGCAGAGGTAGGGATCCTATGGGAGAAGGCTCTAGCTTGCTGGAACTCCACTGGGAAGCTTACAGCTGCCACTGACTTCTTCCAAATGGAACACATTCAGCATGTCAATTGAGTGATAAAATGAAATATTTATGAGAAAGAACTTGTAAAACTTTCATTTTAAAAAATGAAGTCTCCTACTGTCATTACCAGTGGATGGAACCACTTTCTTTTTTGGTTTCAATCCATTAGTGCATAACTGCAAGTCAATAAAACTAAAATCAAAACTGTATGAATTTAGGCAGAGGTGTATGTATTGTTCTAGATGAGTGATGCTCTTGTCAAAGGACCATCCAAAAAGCACATGGCGTTTCCACTTTGGGTAGCTGTGGAATTCTCATCAGGGATCAGACTGACCAAGTGTAACTTTATATGGTCACTTACAGAGCTTAAAATTGAAACAGCATATTTCACAACACTAGTGTCAGCTTTGAATAGAGCTGAACAACTGTCAGAGTGCATCCCAGCAGGTTTTGCATTTCTGAGTGTGTGGTAGACATGTGACACAGGATATAACACAAAGTAATTAAATTAACGGTTCAACAAAGCTTCAGCTAGCTGGTTAAACTGGCTCCACAGCCCTTTTCCCCTTTTCCTAATCACTTCTGCCTTTAGAATACATCACCTTGCAGCTGTTAATTTTAGTTTATTGTATGTTCCATGATATGCATAAATGGTAAACCTAAAATATTCTGGGTGAAACTTGGGTCAGTATTTAAAAATTCCCTAATCCATTACCTTTTCTTTCAAAGTAAAACATGGAAACTGTTATTATAGTGTTCACAGAAGGAGCATCATATTCTAACAGCAAATTACCTTTTTTTTTTTTTTTTACCTCTTAGCTGGACTTATTAATTAAGGGCTTACAATATACCTACTGTCCTAGTTTCTGGATTCCTAACATAAATTAATTCCACTACAATAATGGATTTAAATATACCATATAAGCAATCTCCCTCCTTTGACACTCCTTCCCCAAATATGCTTCAGTAATAGTCAAGCTGCACAATACTAAGTCTTGAGTCTATAAATCCATGCAGTAACGTGGATTACTGGAGGGGAGAGGGAGGTTGGTGCATTTTTTCTTTTTCAGTACGATATTAGGCACACATTTTTTCCCCACAAACTCAGATTTTGAACCATAATTACCTGATGGTTCTGAAGCTCTGTTTCCCCCCTAGGAATCTGAGTTTAGTGGTTTCTAAGATACTCTTTTTCAGAAATATCTATGCACTTTTCTTCCAACAGTCATCTCAGCTACCCTATTGGCCACCATGTGTCCCTGCCCTGGCAATGCTCTTGGGTTACACCAGTCTGCCCTTCTTTCCTACACTATCTTTCACTGACCCCTTTATCTTTAGACATCACCAAACATCACCAAGCATTTCTTAGAGACTTCAATGAAGGAAGTAATATCCACTGTATTTTTTCTACTTTTATCCCCTTTCTGTTCAGCCATCACATCCTCTCTGCTGTTCTGTGTGTGGATGCCTGAGTGAGGTCGCTGCAGACTTAAAGAGGTGCAGCAGCAAGTGCAGCAGGGCTGAGGGGGGTTCTTCTAGGAAGATCTGCGTGCAGAACTCTTTCATGCATGTCTGCACACACATCTCTGTGTTGATGTGAGTTTCTCTTTATGCTGCTGTTTCATTATGAGCATGATTCTGTGTTGGCACGTGGCATTTTTATCTCTTGTGCAAGATAAAAATCCACGTGGAGGTGTTGAGAACTGCAGAAGACTAATGAAAGTTTTAATATAGCTTTGTTGAAAAGTAACCTTATCGGTTTTATTAAAGTCATGTGTATCTGTTACATAAAACCCAACTGGCAGCTTGCTTCCTTCAAATTTGGCATGGAGGAGGCTATTTGATACTTCTATTTTTGTTGATCTTCAGTTCCAAACACTTTAGTAATAGCAATTGATTCTGTGCATCACATTGAGGTTGATGCTGCAGATGGCATAAAATGATTAATCAAGGCAACAAGCATAGAATATCAGTTAATATAGAAAGAACATTTTGTTTGTTTTGGGACAAATGCAAGAGTCAGACTGCATTTTGCTTATTTATACAAACAAAATGCTACATATGGCGTAGCTGGTTGAGGCTAGGCATCAGAGGGTCCATCCTGTCTCAGCCTCCCCATACATTAACTGTGAATTCATTCATGTGAATTTGCAATTGCTGTGAAATGCCTTGTGATTTGATTGTGTTCTTCAGTAATTTATGAATTGGAGGTGTGGGACTTTCTGCAACAAGCCTTTTAATGCCAAGGCCATGCCTAATGATGTTTATGTAACCTCTTCTTTAAAGTATCCAGTTCCACAGCCCCCTTAGGTATTTATATTTTTCTCTTTCAACAGCTACCTGTTTAGAAAGCTTTCCTTGATTTCCTTAAGAAAAAGTAGGATTAGAGGGTTTAGGGTTTCTTCTTTCTTTTCATTTTGCATTCTTAAATAAGAACTAATTTTTATCATAATAATACCCCTTCCATTTTAGGAAACAATTTCTATGTTGAAACTTTTATCCAAGTTCGCTATCCAGCTTTTGTCTTTTCAACTAAACAAGCTAATTTCTTTCAGATTCATCAAATGTGTATCTTAGATCACATTAATTCTTTATTCTTTACGCACCTTTTGTGTATAAAGGCATGTTGTCATTCACTTTTGAGCAGTGAAAGAAACTTCAGTGGTATCAAGAGAATAGAGCATTTTTATTTTTTTTTTATGCATGTCAGCACTTGGGTAAATAAATCATAGATCATAACTTACCATTTTGGAACTCTGTTGTATTATTGAACCATATTGGGTTTTTACTTTATCTGAATCTTTTTTCCCTAGATGTTTGGGGTTTTTTGGTTGTGTGTTTTGTCGGGGTTTTTTAAGAGTAAGTCTTCATTCTCAGTATCTGTGGTTGATTTTCCAAGTCTTTTCTACATTAAGCTCTTTCTTCTTGTATACGTAAAGTTTTCTTCTTCCTGAACTGCCATTTGTCTTTTAATCCTTCATTCTTTAGATTATCTTCCTACATTGCTCACTCAGCTAACTAATTCTCTGTGTTTGTTGGAGTCTGTGTCTTATCCTTTTTTTACTGCTATGAAGCATTCCTTTCCTTGTAAGAAAAATCACTTCTTGATCTTTCACTCTACGTATTTTCTATCTCCTAGATTTACAGATAATTCTGCCTTAAAATTCAAAAATAAATTAACTGTTCTTGGCATCTTCTAGAATGAGAAATTTTCCTAACCTGCTACAAGATATTCAGTAATTATGTCTCACATTAAAAGTTTTATCTGCATGCCCATGACCATATATATTTACAGTTATAAGTAATTTTTCTATGTTTCTGTTGTTTATTAGGGGAAGTGCAATAAGCAAGTAAAAACTGACTGTCATGAGTCAGTTACAGAGAACAGAGACAGACAAGATTTCTTTTACTGTCAGGAGCACATAAGAGAGGCTCACATTTCCCCTTCATTTAAAAATACAAAGAGTGAAGAAAATGTAAAAGTTAAAAATTGTTTTCTGCAGAGAAGCCAAAAAGGATGCAAGAAAAAAAACATTAATATATTTATGAAGATTAAGAGATGCTTTTATGTAAAATTGCCCATTCTGACACAATTTTGACATCTGTATGATCACTGTGTCTAAAGTTTTCCAAAGTCCAACTTCAATTGGTTTAAAAATGCAACTTGGAAGAAAGAATTTGTATTTTAATAGAATGTATTGTATTGTATTTGTATTTTAATAGAATACACAATATAACTAAAGTAGCACAACTGAATAATACTTTAAAAATAATTAACTATTATTTAGTGGCTCTAAAACTTGATAGAAATCTTAGTTTCTAAATGCTGCTTAGGCCATGTTGTAAGGCAGGTTTTGAGGATTTGTCTCTTAGTAGATGGAAAGTTTTGCCAATGCACAGCCAGCAGAAGTGGACAGAAAGAAGAGTTTATAGCTGGGCTCCAAGAGGGGGAAGTGCAGAACAGGAATCTCTTTAGGGGACAAGAGAATAAGGGAAGAGCTGGAACAAGCACATGGTGGCACAAGCTGAATGCATGCAGCAGTCTAAACAGATGATAGGTTAAGAAGGAAATAAAAGTTTGAAAAAATAAAGATACAGTCCATTTGGATAGCAAGAAGTATGTGCTTATATATGCATGAAGCGTAACAGAAGAAAGGAATGTGAAATGAGAAGTTTGAGTGCAAGTGTAGGTGAACTGTACATTTCACCCAGGCAAGTAGAAACCTTGTACAATTTCAGTGTACAGTATTAAGGATTGATGCAGATGTTGTAAGGAGGGGATTGTTTTTTAGAAGAGAACATCAGCACATGAGATGGAGGAGCTCTGTTTGAGAAGTCTTATCCAGAGTAAGAACTAATAAATGTCACTTAGAAGGTCTTTTACTGAAGCATTTTGCAAAAAAAATACACCCTTTATTTTGAAAAAAAAACAAGGAAAAAAGTAATCTTGCAAGTAGGGAATGAGCATGCTGGTAAAAAGAAAATACCCCAGTCTCTACTTAGAAAGTGACTTGGATTCAGAATCCTGATTAGTCTCAAAGAAAAGGATAAAATCTCTGTCATATCTCCAGGGAGTCACAGTTACATTCTCAAATCTTTTGCATGGTACAGGATACAATTTAATATGCAGAATTGAATGTGCTATAAGAATAGGTTGTCTTTTACAGAAAAATAAGAAACTGACTTTGCAAACCTGTATGTGCATAGTAAGGGAAGTGTGAGCTTCTAATTACTTTGAGGTTTTCACAAACATTTTTATAAGTCTTAGTCCTAAAAAACAGAGAAAATAAACAATTTTTTTTTTCAGAAGGGAATCAGTTCCAATATGCAGTCTTTGAATTCTTATCTTATTATGTGTCTCCATTCCTCTGTTTCTATATTAAACTTCTATTTGAAGTCAGTAATTTCAGTTGAACTCATATGCACATTAGCCTTGTATCAAATTCAAAGTAATGTATTCAGTGTTTGCTGAGGCTCAGATGGGAACTCTGTCCTTCATAATCTCATCCTAAATCATGTGCAAACAAAAACATCTAATTCATAAGGACCACAGAACCTGGAGTGCCAGCTACAAATGTCTTTTTTTTTTAATAATTCTGAATTTCTTTATATGTTTGTTGTTTTTTATTTTTTTACAGGGAAGAATTTGGTTTATTTGCAAATCCTTTTTTGAACTCATCACTTTAAATTGTATAATGAAACCTGACAATGCTGTATTCTTAATCCTATGTGTAGAAAGAAAAAAAATAACCTCCATGCTTTTAGTTGCAAACTTAGTCTGTAGATGCTATTTCACTTGAAAGCAAAAAACAAAGACAAACCCTCTAAGGCAATGTTTTGCCTATAATAAATTTCTCTGTAGGAAGCATATTTATAATTGGGGCTCAAGAGCTCTTTTTTCCTTTTTTTTTTTTTTTTTTTTTCCTTAAAAAAAAAATTGTCAAAAATTATTTAAATTCATTTATATCACAGTTTAGACTGAGAAATGGCTTATACCTTGTCACATAAATTATGATTTATTATAGTACATTTTCTCTGCTCTTCTGTTTCAGCCATTAGGAATGCAAAACTTAGATCTAAATTTACTAAGAACATTTTGGTATGAACTGTTCAATACACCAAGGCTATAGACACCCACCCCTCAAGATATTTTACCTGTGGATTTCAGGGTAAAATCACTTGTATTTTCTTTCTGAAAATTTAATTTGTTTAACTGGTTAGAAAAGCAATGCTACTGCATATCATTCATGTGTCGTGATTAAATTTCTGTTTATCATTACCAGCCCACGGGATAGGTGGCAGCTGTCTGTACACACTCAGTGCTTCTCATGGACAGTCCTGAGATTTCAGGTGCAGTTTGGCAAGAATAACAGCGAGTGGGCATGAACTTCTTGAATTAATCATGAACTGTGAAGGACATTCTCTATTCCATGACTGCACAGGAGCCTCGCTCTTTCAGCCCTGCTGGGGCACCTGCCAGCCGCTGACAGGCGGCATCGTCACTGCCTGCTTGTGGCAGTAATGGCACATCCCACCTACGGCAGAGGCAAGGTCAGGCTGCCCTCAGCACTGTCCTGTCTGGCACTGCTGCCTTTCCATCAGCATGCAGTTGCTGTAAGGTTTTTTCCACCTAGTAAAGGAAAGGGAACCAAACTTGCAGCACTTTCATCCCTTAATCTTCCTCTTCCAAAATACCATTCTGTTCCCAGGTCAGGCTTCAAGAAACAGTATGTGGGCATGGACAAAGTCCCCTCACCTCCTTGGGTGGCATATCCTTTCTAATCACTGAACCATTTTTGTTTAGAATATTCATGTTCCTGTGAGCATCAGCCAATTATAAAATTAGACTTGAAATCTGTGTAATTGATAAATCCAGACAGGGAGACTTCTTGTTAATGAGGGCTGGAAATGAGGTTACTGGAAATGAGGGTTTCTGAGGGTCCTTCCTTTTCCCACCTACCCATTTCCTTCTTCTAGTACAACTGTTTGGCGTTTGAAACTGCTAAGATTCACTCAGTTTTCCATGCTGTGAAAGAGTTGGAGCAAAAAATTGAGGAAGCAACTATACAAGACTATTTGCGTGGGAAAGAGGAAGGAAGAATACATGATAAAAATCAGTATTTGAAATGGCATATTGAAATATTCCTTTAAATACTTGGATGATATTTGTAATACTTCTTCCCTGGGATTTACAAGGACAATGAAAAAGAGAAAAGAGGGCTTAGTGTCACAATATGAACTGTAAATATCTCTGTAATTAATCCAGTCCTTTCCAGCTGCTCAGCTGCCTCCAAATGTTGTTTTGACTATCAAAGAAATGCCTAAAATGCTTTTAATCCAGAGTATAGTGGGAATTACTCTGTCAGCTCCCTTGTCTGGTTCCTGATATGGACCACCAAATTTACAAGGAATTTGCAGAAAAAAAACTGTTCTCTTCAGAGAATGCTAAATGATGAGTGTCAGGGAGAAGCAGCTTAGGGAAAGGAGGAATTTAATTGTTTTTCATTTCAACAGGGAAAATTTCCCCAAAGAAGCAAATAGATCAACTGGGTAAATAGAAGATGGGTAAAGTAAAACATTCAACAGATGAATTGTTAAAAAGATGCCAGTATGTTCTTTATCTGAAGTCTGGGAGGCAGGATGAGGAGCTGGAAAATCACCTGATGCAACAGAGTGCTGTACAGGAATTTCTGAGGCGGGGTGGGTGATGAAGGCAGGCCTTTGGGTGGAAATCCTCAGAGAAGCAACCAATGTGTCCACAGCCTTTGAGCTAGATTATTCAGTAATTTATAGGTTTAACTGAGTTAAATCTGGGAGGTTTTCAGCCTCTGCCAGCTGGCACACACCCAGACAAAGTGCTGGGACGCTTCTGTGGCAACAAAGAAAAGGGGAAGAGGGAAGGAGCAATGGTTTGACTTCTGTGCTTAAGTGGGCTCTGCTGACAGAGTTGCTCTAAAGGTTGGAGAGTGGACCAAAGCCACTTTTTGGCAGGGTTGACATGGGCAGATTGACCCTCAAACATAAAATTCAAGCACATCAGTGGGAAGTTCTGCTGGTGTTTTTGGGAGTGCAGCCTTTCTCTTTCTTATTGCTGTTCTTAAGCTATATGTTATACAAAGGTAATAAAACAGAGATTATTTATACCCACACCTAGAAAATGTTGAGATCAAAAACTTCATTTTACTTGAGAAGACTGTGCAGAACACAGGAGGACACTCTGTTCTCCTCATCATTTTGTAATAATCCAACATTAAGTTACTGTGCACATACAAAACCACGCTTGTACTTCTGTGATACTTGAGGCCCATCAAATTGTGTCTAAATGTCTAAATTAGGTAAAGAATTAAAGAATCACATAATCAGTGGTTCATTCTATCTAATTATGATCAATTTATCAGGGGTCAGCAGGGAATTTATACTTTCATTTTTGTAGCTGTGTGGCAGCAGAGGAAGGGGCAGCAGAACACAGAACACAGCAGAACACAGAAGCCCTTCTGTGAGTAAGGATTGAGGTGCTGTGGTTCCACAAGGTGGCACTAAGAAGTTGTAGAACAGTGTGACTGAATTAGTATATTGTTTTTAGTTCTGTAAGAACATTAGTTTTGAAATTTTTTGATATAACTGCAATGGTGGTTTTACCATTAGTCTGCAGTAGAAAATATCTCCATTTTCATGTAGGTATTTTTCCTTGTGAGGGAATGAAATAAGCTAGGGGAAAAAAAATAACCCTTCCATCATTTTTTAAACACTTTGCAGTTAGCAAAACATATTTCAAGGATTTATGAGAGTCACAGCTTCCATGAAAATGCACCTCTCGTTGTATGTATGTGTTATATGTTCAGGTATAATTCTCAGTTTTTGATTCCTTTCCTAGAATAATTGTTTACAATGTTACATGCATCACTGTTCTTGATCCCATTTTCCCAATCTATTAACACCAGTAAATGGTTTGGGGCCCATAGTACCAGCATAGAATAATATCCAAAAAAAGTGAGATTCTCCAATAATCTCCTGATATGCAATAAGCATAATTTTTATTTTAAGATAGAAGGAGGATTAGCATTAGATTGTAATGTGAGCTAATTTTTAGAGTGTCATTATTTCTTTTTGTTATTAGGCTATAATTACACAGACTATAATTAGACAATGAATTAATAAGCTAGCATTGCAGTTTAAAGTTTGAGGTTGAATTGTAGTGAATGAAAGATATTAATGATAGGGAAGATTGCAAATATACATGGTAAGATTGGAAGAAATTATTTGCTGTGGATAAATGTCTAAAATAGTATTTCCAGGGACGTGCTCTATTTTTTCTTTAAACACAAGCCTCAGTTAAAAGGTTTTTCCTTTGGTTTCAAGGGGGCACTTGCATAGGTATACGCCTTGCTGAATCAGAGTATAGAGGGTCACTTATGGAAACATTTGAGTAGTGTCAAATGGATTTTCAAATCACATGGATTTATACTTTCTTCATGTCTATACATTCAAAGATGTCTAGCCTGCAATGATATTTGCATTTAAATATTTGAGAGCTAAATTCTTCTTTTCATTGTTTCTCATGTGGGTTGTTTTTCCCAGTTACCCAAGTCTACACATATTTTTGGAGAGCACTCACAGCAAAGGACAGATCTTAATGTAATCATAAATGTCAAAAATATAACTTGATACATATCTGCTGGTGTATGATGCCATTCTTTTTATTTCCTAATTTGACAAAAAATTGTGAATTCTGCTTTCTCAGTTCTAACTTCAGAACCTTGGCACCTGACTAGGTGTCATACCCTGCTGCTTAGGTCATCTCTGTTTCTTTTTCCAGACTGCTATTAAGAGCAAAATGCATCAGCAGCCTGACAGTTACATACCTACAGCCTGAATCTCCAGCTTCTGAACTTTCCTGAGCCTGGCATTCAAAGCTGGGGAAGTAATGAATGTGCTCAAATTGATAGTCATGAACTCATCCCTCTTTTGTGCAAGTACTGAACTCTCATCTATACGTTTAGAGGCACCACTGTCCCAGTAATTTTGAAAAGCTGAGCCTTAGGGCTCTGTCACAAGATAACCAGCCTTACTTGCAGGAATGAACCAGACAGCTCTGTGCTAATAAACGACCCAGAGCCAAGGTGTGGGCTGGAGAAATGTCCAGTTATTCATAGCTGTAATTGTTGACAGAGACAACAGTATGGCTTCCGGCTTGTGGCAGTCAATTCTTTTATCAGTCAGTGTTCGGTTCAGCGATAGCATGAGCTAGGGCTTATTCCCAAAAAATGCTGTGATGAGATGCCCTGAGCTGGGGGCAGGCAGGGAGGGAGGATGGCACCATGGTGTAGCCCAAGAGATGTAGCCATACTGTGCCACTTACCCTCATGGCCTGAGAAGGAAAATGGATTATGCCCCATTTTATGTAATTCATAACAGATGGCTTAAGGGATCTCAAAACTGTCCTCTAACACATGGTTTTAAGTCTTTCCCCTGCTGTTTAACTCAGAACTTCTATTAATTTTCTTGAAAACTAAATAAAACCCAAAACAACAAAATCCTAAAAAAAAAAAATTGCATAACATTTGCAGCTCTAACTTAAATGGTTCAGGACTGTGTCTCCCCAGAATTCCCAAACTGATGTTTGGCATGTTGTTCAGCATGATGGATTATTAACTGGAATTTAGGTGATACTCTGTATTTGGTGTATCCTATTGCCAAATCTTGGATGGTTTCCTAATTAGTATATTGTGTTTTCAGATTCTCCTCTGAAGTTCTGTTCTGAGTTCAAATTGGTTATAAATGTCTTCTGTTCTCAGCTAACTCACAGCACAATCCAAAATCATCTTCAAATTTCTGTCCACAGATGTAAAAATGTAAGGAAAAAAATGCATTCACTGTTTTAGCTGAAGCAGCTTGAAAACCACATAACATCTCTCTGGCCTATGGCACAAAACACAAAAATGATTAAGTGATTTACAGGCTATACTTACAAGGGATTTAGAAGACAGAATGCAAAATGGAAAATAGAAGAGCGGTTTTATGATTTTATTCAGAATGATAGGCTTCTTATATTGTGCTTTTATTTCAGATGTGTACCTATTAAATATAAACTACAGACAATTTTTCCACATATCTGATAATCTGTAAACCAATTACTGGGAAAGATAATTTCCTGGGTCATGCTGGAATTACTAAATTATTTATTCCACTTCACCACAGCTTTTTTTCTTTGTTGTATAGTAAAAAAGATTATCCAGGAGTCTTTACCTGCAGCTGTAAAGGCCAGAGTAAAATGTTCTGAAATCTTACTGTCATCATGAAAACCAGATTTGAATGATTTGATGTGCTCAGTTTTTGGTCATAGTCAGTTTGTATTTTGTAGAAGAGAAAGATGCCCTCTTTGTTTTTTTATATGCCAGGCATAAAATGACAGGATTCATCTTGCCTGCATCCAATTGAGTGAATTAATTGTATCACTCTTGGTATCTGGTAAAATAGACATATATCTCCAAAAGTCTTAGTCTTTTCCTAAACAGAGAAATGAAAAGATGCACAGGAATTGTTATTGAGAGCTCTCTCATTCCAGTAGCACAGAATTCAAGACATTTATCTGTCAAAAAATGTGTATTTCTTCCACTGGGACATGCAGGGTGGCTGCAGTGCTCATAGGCCTGTGACAGGGGAGTTAGGGTGAGATGATTTTAAGCTCTCTTCCAATGAAAACATTCAGTGATTCCACATTGCCTACACATAGAGGCAGTAGCCTAAACAGCAAGTTCTTTGTGTTTAAGTACCCCTTTGAATTAACTTCAGTCAAGCCTTAATTTTTTGTAATACTCAAAACGTGTTATACCCAGAGGAAGCATCTAATTTAATCTTTCTTAATTTTATTCCAATACCAAAATGAAGAAATAAAATATGTAAAAAGCAAACAGAATCTGTAGGGAAAACAGCCTTTTCATAGGGACCTCTTCATTTTTGTCTTCATTATGAGTCCCTTGAGTACCATTGTCCCTTAAAATCTGTAGTAGTCAAAATCTTTTTTACTCACCTTGATAGTTATGATATTCTTCCACTAGAAAGAAATACAAATAAATAGCAAATTAATTTTATAATTAGACAATTATATTTCCTTCAATAAAACACTTCTTCCTCATTTTTGTAGCATTCATTTCTGTCTATCATTTGCTCTGATTGGGAGTTGTTTTTTTGCATGTATTCCTTTGATGTCCTTCGTAGGTTCCTAGGATAAGCCAGGTTGCAAGTGACCTGCAGAGGTGTCTACTTCAATATCATGTCTAAGATCAGGCCAGCTTGCTCAGGGCCATATCCAGTCTGGTGTTTAAAACCTCCAAGGAGGCAGATTTACAACCTCGCTGGGCAGCCTGTGCCACTCAGTTTTGCTGCTAATTAGTACATTCCTCTACTAGATACTGTAAATTATTATAAAAAAGAATATTTTTTTCTCCCTAAGGTTAGTTTCAGTAAGGAAAATGCAGCGAATTAGTTTTGAACTCTTGCTAAGAAATAGGATTTTTATATTTCAGAACAATTTCAAGACAGTGTCTGGATGGGCTGGCAGGGCAGGCTGGTGCCCATCTCTAGTTCTCAGTTCTAAGGGTACAAGTTTTGCAGAAGTATTTTGCATAGTTCTATTGAAAATCAGAGAGCATGACAGCTCCTATTTGTTTATCTTAGTTTTCCATTCGTTTTTATGGCTTTGGAAGTTGTGTTTCTTTATGAAGAGAATAAATAGGTCTGCCTTGAGGCAAGGCTGCCCTTTTCCTAGGAAATGGGTTGGGGAACACAAATGTCCATCCTCTAGTGAGGGTGGTGGAGAGAAACTGTCATGGCAAAACCACCCAGGAACTGCAGTTTACACAGAACCCAAGAGGCAGCAGAGAGGCAGAGAGAAGGAATTATTGGGCCTCAGTGGTGATGGGAAACAACTTCTGGGGATCAAAGTCTACTTGGCAGTTTGTTTCGTTTCAGAAACCCACTAATTGGTTGAAACCAAGCTTAAAGGACAGGCAGAGAGAGGTACTCATACCCGCTGTGTCTGATCTAGTTGCTTAAAGTATTCTAAGTCATAAATTCCCTGTTAAAAGTAATTAAATGTTTGGTGCTTTTTTTTCTTTTCTTTTTTTAAATTCAATAGCCTATTGTCTTCTTTGGAGAGATGTCTATAAGGAAAGCATATAGAGAAATACATCTCAGTACTTTGGCTGACTCTGGGTCCTGTCACAGAAAATTTCAGCACAGAGGTTTTTTTGGGTTTTTTCTGTTTTGTTTTTTTTTGCTAAAATTGGCTTCTTTAATTTGACTTGCTGACTCATTTTTCCAGCTGGTCTGTCATTCTACTGAATTCCAGATGAGGCAATAGGAAAAAGAATACTCTTTTGAATATCCCACCCTCTTGCCAAACCAAGTAACAATTAAAAACTCCAATTTTCATTGCAGTTCTTTATCTCTGTTAATTATCCAAGGAACAGTAAATCAGATATATTGTCTCCTGCTTGTTGTCAATAATTTAAATTCTAAATTCTTTATAGATTTGTTGCAGATTTAACACACTGCTGCTTTTCCCTAAATTACATAGCATTTCGCAACTTGAATCCAATTCAGTGTTTCATTTTTATGTTTGAGATCAAATGCTAGACAGTCCAGTCTAATTGACTCATGTGTTTTCTACACACACAAGAGAACCCACATGACTTGATAGCTTTTAATCCAAAAAGAAACACCAGGACTCTCAAGTATCTCATTAGTGACCATCAGTGGGGTTTTTCCATAGTTTTTGAGAAGAATCTATTCTGAATCAGTGTTTAGTGGACAATGAACTGGGAGCAGTGTGAGTTCAGAAAGAACAGGAGCATAGTAGGCAGGGACCTTGTGAGCTGAGAGGTGCCAGTATAAAATAACATGGTGATAATCAGATCAGAAAAAAAAAATGTTAATTAAGTAGAAGCAGAGAGATCCAGTAGGAGAATTATAGCTGTCATTTTTAAAAATATATCAAGAGAAAAAGGGGGATGGCAAATGTGCTACAGTATTAATAAATGAGATATAAACATGCCAGGTAAAGTCATTTTTGCACTGTCAATACTGATATTTTCAGGGTAAAATTTTTCAAGGTATTTTTCATCTGTCTTTATCTATATGAACTATAAGGATAACAATTTACCATCATGCAGGTACAGTCATTCCTTTACCTGTCTGTGTAACCAGAAATGTAATTGGCCTGACATATTAGTGGGGAATGATGCTATATGGAGTACAAGCACTTAAATCAGTGCTCAGTGCAGCAGAATAGTTGCTTTAATTCTCCTTTTAACTGCAAAAAACAAAGAGTTTGTATGGATAAAGCAAATAAACATATTGTTAATTAAAAATGGCATCCAGCATAAAGCTTTGTTTGCCCTTCTTGCATATAGGGGTCAACACTAATAAAGTTTCACCATTTGCTACCTGCTGATGGATGATGTGAGGCCATTCCTACAGCTCTTCATTAATACTTGAGCTCTGATTATGTCACACAATTTTTTTTGCCTATTTGGGAAGTGAAGATTTGGGTACTAATTGCACATGCTAAATAATGTAGTGAAAATTTTTAAAAATAGTAATTGAAAAAACTTAGCAGTGATCAGTAGTTTACAAGGAGTCTGCAATTTTAGAGTGTGTTGTTTAACAAAAACATTATTTTATTACTTACAGACTGCATGCAATTTAATTGTAGTATATTTCAATTATAAACATCAAATTCATAGAAAGGAATTTTCATTCTGATTTCATGTTGTTATCTATGGTTTTTACATTGAACTTGTAAAGTTAAAGATGCATAAAAAAAGAGATACCTAAAAAGGAAAAGCTCTGTGACCCTTGAGCAGAGGGACATGAATATAGTGAGCAGCTCATTAAAACTGTTGGGAAAACATTTTTCCCAGCTTTTAACAGAAGCACTCAAATTTAGAGCAAAATATTCAGCTAGAACCTGAAATATAGTATTTGAAATTTTTCTGTGTGTCTGGTATGATTTTTAATATTTTTAAAGCAATACCAGGTTTTGGTTTTAATTTTTTCTAATTCAAATCAGAAAATTTGCATGGAAAATCATTTCAGCTGAAAAGTCTGCTTTCAGTCCAAAACATTGAGAGATTTTGGTGAATTCTTCTGAAGCCATAACACCTTACAGTTGCTGAGATAGATTAAAGTAGCATTGTGTAAAAAGAATAGAATTATGCTAAAAAACCCCACAACTTAAATGAGTACCAAGAGCTGAAGGTGAAAGATCAGAAGCTTAACCATTGTCTGGAAGTCTGTTGAACTAATTTAGTAGCTTTACAAAAAGAAAACTGAGTGAGCAAAATGAGAATTTTTTCTCTTTTGTAGTATCCATTAATTTCATTTTTTATATCCTAAAAAGTCCTGTTTTACACTGCTTTGAATTCTCCTGCCACACATATTCTTTTTAAGTGATTGGTAAGCATTATTATTGATACGTTTTGTTAACTAATTTAACAAAACCTGACAAGTTACAATTATCACCCAAGAATAAAAAACCTAAAAATTTAAATACTTCATGATCCAATGTAAGACTTTTAAAGTACCAAGGTTGTGTAAAAGAGCATTCTTCTTGATTGTACTTCATGGAAGAAGTAATAGGAGTACATAAAATAACATAATCTATTATTTTTTTCATCTCATATCTATTATGTTGACAAAAACTGGAAAATTCATACTATTCCTTTTCTATTCAACTTTATGAAAAATCCAGGTATCGTTGACTTGAGGGTCAAAACTAATAAATTATATATAGTTGTTGGTTTTTATATATGCATTGGTTTTTAACTTGCACAGGTACGTGTGTTCACATTTTCTGTTGGCCAACATAATTATGACAAAGGACCCATACAGTGGATGGCCTGTGAAAATAAAGGTACTGTGTCTTTCTTTTAAACTGATCTTTAATAGAGCTTTGGATAAGTGATATCTTTGTTGTTCTGTAAAAATGGCAGATTTTTCAGCTTAGTTTTTAGCTTTATAGTATTTGTTACCAAAAGTTCCAAAAGTTAATTTATTACATAATAAAAAAATGAAAAAAATCACATACAAACAAAAAACTGGTATTTTTATTTCTTTATTACTTTATTTAAAACTTTATATTGCATGAAAACTACCACAGTAGTTTTTATAGCAATAAGCCATTATGGTTCAGTTTTTGAGAATATTTGTTGTAACAGCCATCTATGTAAAGTTGGAACTGATGACAGATAAGAAATTAGGCAAAGCTGTTTTAAATTAAGCAGTCTGGACAAAGGGATTTTTGTTTGGTTAGTTAGCTGGTTACATTTCTTTCTGTTTTTCTCCAAAATTTACAAAGGATCAGATAATCAGATTTTTTTTCCCTTTTTAAATGAAAATATCAAAATTATTCTTGCTCTGATGTCTTAGTTTCTGAGAGCATCTTGTATTTTTTATTTTTATCCTGTTTTCCTTATGTAGGACAGAAAGAAAAAGTAAAAAGGTGAAAGTAAGGAAGTAAAATATTTCCTACCTGAAATTTTTACATGAAAAATACACTCAGAAGCATTTTAAGTGTGAGAAAGAGGAGTCCCAAATATATCTTAATATAACTGTACAACAAGGTAGAAGACAGAGAGATAGAGCATAAAATATGAAAGAAATAATGGAAAAGAATAGAGATAAGTAGAAAATATATAATTTACCAAGCATTTGCTTATATTTTAAATAGAGAAATTTCCAGGCCTGACTGAAAATGTAAAACTATTTTACAAATGAGTGAAAAGCAAGAGGTGAGAGGTGAGCTGGATTACAAAGAGTCTTGCAAATTAGGACTGCCAGGGAAGGAGATAAAGATAATGTCAGGCAGAAGAGTAACATAAAGTAAAGAGAAAGGCATAGATAGAGAGAAAAAGAAATACTAGAAGAATCCATAGCCTGGATGAATAGCATACATAAGTATCATAACCTCATGAAACCCTCGGCATGCTGGCAAGTCATGTAGAAGATACCACAACTTCATGAAGAGCAAATTGTGTTGTCAGATAATAACAGAAAATTTGTGTGACATTTGTGTTTTGAACAGATTTTTTTTTATTAACATCTTTGTATATCAGAATACTGTGTGCATGTGACCTCCATTGTTTTAAAACAAATGAGGACCAGCTGGTTTAAAGCATAGCCACCTATGTCATCTTATTATTGAGACAAAATGATCGTAATCTGTCCAAAATTCCTGTGATTATTTGTTTGCACATCCAAAGAAGCAGCCTTATTTAATTTTCCTAAATTAAAAGATTTTGCATGCAACAAAGGAAATTACACATGTCAATACTTTTACCTCTCTAATCCTCTGCCTCTTCCTTCCAATCTGACTTAAAATTTTCTTTTAAGAAAACTACTGAAGATGGATCTCAGTGCCTGGCTTGAGTCTTATTTTGTGAGCAGTATTGAAAACATTTTTAATTCAAATGAATGAGCAATAAAATCAATGCTAAATAAAGACATTTCTGATGTACGTTCCCTGTGTAGGAGAAATACCCATTAGCTTTTTTCATTTCAAAGACTAACTTATATTTTTGTACTATGAATTCACTCTTATAGCAGACCATGGCTATTCTATATGCATTTAGCATGTAATTATGTTGCTGTCACAGCATATTAAAATAAGCATTAAATTTACTTGCACATCATAGTAACTGGGATTTCATGAGTACAAACTCAGTATATGATGCAGCCTTTAGCAAAACAGCCAAAAGAAACAAATTATAACTTTTACTTTTTTAAGAGTAACTGCCTTGGTCTGAATGGCACGGTGACCCAACATATGGCCATGCATTGTGGTGGCATCTACAGCAAAGTATCTAATTCATAAACAGTAATTCTAATAAAATTTAGACTAGAAATTATATGCTGAATGAAATTCCTCAAGATTAAGAGGCTAGCCATCTATTACGGTAAAGCAACATTATTTCTGTTTCAAATTTTAGGATATTATTATGAAATCCCATCTATTGGAGCCATAAGAATAAACACTCAGGTAAGTGAGTTGGTCAAATCCACATACATTTTTAACACACAGAAAGTGGAGTAATATATGTTCTTGGACATTTTTTCTCTTAACCTCTGCTAAAATCAATTAAATTTTAAGATACACTACATTAAGGAAAGAGAAAAAAATCAAGACTTTCTTCTGCATTTAAGGGATTATTCTCTTAAAATGTTCTACTTTTTCTTTAATGTGGTTGCAGTGAACCAGTTTAAAATGTTACCTGCTACCCTGGCCAGCTGGCCCAGAGCAGTTTGTGTGCTGGTCACAGCACTGGTGACGTTAGCATCCTCCAGAGCAGGCTGACCACGTGCCCACCATGGAGTGTCTGAAGTGCTCTGTATCCTGCACAAGGACTGTGCTTTCCTCTGATTTCCTCCCAGCCTTACATGGTCACTCAAGCTTTGATGCTGAGACATGACAGCAATTTTATTCTAAAGTTCTGTAAAACCAGACATTTTTTATAGTGTGTTTAAGCATTCCTGGTTCACCTTCTGCCATACTTTCTGCATGATCCAAAGGGTTTGTATTACATGGAGGAGGCTGTGGATATATATGAGGGGATAGCCCTCCTAGAGCATCTGGACTCAAGTGGGTGCCCTGCTACAATCCTGCTTTATAGGAGAGGTACCTGGATGGATCCAACACTTTTGGAAGAGACTTCACTTCTTTCCTTCAGAAGGGATGCAGGAGCATTTCAGCAGACTTGCATGTAGATAAAAAAAGGCACAGGTCTCTGGGATTATATGATGAGATCCAAACTGAAGAACAGAGTAGAAGAAGACTTATTCTTTTCAGTTGTCTGAAAGTTCAGGTACTCACATGTCCAGAACAGCAGAGAAATATCATAGCGGTTCTTTGTCCTTCCAAGGCCAGCCATGACATTTTTTGGCAGAAAACAAGAATCCTTTCTTGGCTTGAATAAGAGCCCTTTGATTCTGTTAAATTCTTCCAGACACTGTCTGGCAAGATGTATCCTTAATAAGATCAGTCAAGTAGAAAAAGCTGATGACTGAAAAAAGTTTGATGGCATCCACTCCCAAATCAGTCCAGAAATCTGACATCTCATAAGATCACCAGCTTCAGCCATACTCACAAACCGAAGAAAGGCAGGAAAAAGAGGTTTTATAACTCTGATTTTTATTATTCTAATAGAAGTTATGGAAATTGTTGCTGTAGGAGCTTAGCATACCCAGATGTTACACCGCTCACCCTCCACTGTCCACTCTTTCTTCCTAGTTGAAAGTTCTGTAATCTGCTTGTAATTTCTTGATGTCATTAGCAATTAATTTTGGATTAAAAATAGTTGTAAGTCCTGTTTTGTGGAAGGAGAGTGGTGGTTATGTGTGTAAGGTCTGTGTGACTGGAAGTGAAATACAAGAATTACCTTTTCAGTAAACACTGCAAACTGAAGACTGAATTATTTTGTGGTACAATTTTTAAGCAAATAAATTCTTTCCCTGTATTAGTGTTTACTTTTGATTTCCTTTTTTCCTTGATATTTTAATTTTTATTATTTAATTATTGTTTATTTTAATATTGTTTGTGCTCTTTGATCTAATAATTGCCTTTTGACAAGTTTATTGCACTTTTTGGCAGGAATATCTGGATGTTTTGGGAAGACCAATGGTTTTAGCTGGAGAGCAAGCCAAACAAGTTCAATGGACAAATGTCTATCTGGATGCTCTGGTATGATCTGTGTTTATCTCTACTGAAGTAAGAATTTTAGAAAATAAGTAACTGTATGGGTCTGCTTTCCCAAGAATCCAATTTCTTACACTTCCAAACATGATATTCTTGTGTTGCTAACATCTAAACACATCAGTACAACAACCTCTATGAAGAGACCTATTTATAATGTGCTGATCTTACTTGCACCTTACACTTCCTTCTAAGTGTCTTGAAATTTAACAGAGAAAAACAGTTTATTCTCTGCAGACTTCAGAGCATGGGCCACTGCTGTTCTCAGCTTAAGAACAAAGAAAAAGAAGTTAATAGTTTTCCAGTGTTGTACCTACTGCAGTAAAGGTCATTTTTTTACGTTTCTGGTGAGGAATTCTTAGAATTCTTAGTTAGTTTTCCCTTTTTTTTTTTTTTTTTTTTTTTGTTCCAAAGAACATTCCAGACAGAATGAAATCTATCTGTATTACTAAGTATTTGCACAAATTTTGCACTTGTGTGGTTGTAATTGCTTGATTGCTCAAGGTAATAATTTCTTTAACTGTCCTTTAATTGGACAATGTAAATAATGGGGAAATAAACAAAAAGATATATGAAAACCTTTCTTACTGCTGAATTTATCACATTGGTCTTGTAAAACAAACATACTCAGGAAGCTACAGGAGGAAAAGTATTGTTAGCAGAAATCTAATCTCTTGCTCTGAATAACGTACTTCTGAGTAACAGGGCAAAAATTACTTCCAAATGGTCATTTGGAATCACGTATTTATCCAAATTCACGTAGTCATCTAAAGTCATGACAAAATGCACATCTTCCCCTCAGTCAGCATTTCTGTAGAATTTTTATCAATATACAATTTTTACTGTCAATATAACTGACACAGAATATAAATGACACAAGAACTAGTTTTTCTTTGAAATTTCAATGCCCAGAAGTTCATTAACCATGTTTTGTTTGTTATTTTTGAGGTACTTACTGGAAACATAAAGGATGTGATGACAAAAGTTCTTATGCTCTGTACATATCCTGTTGCAAAGCCAAAGATAGATTTGTAATTACAAATAGGGATCTGTTTAGTCAAGTAAAATAAAAGACACCTGCAGGCATCTCTTGTGTTACTTTATATACTCAGTAGGTACATTCAGTCTTTCCTTCAAGGTTTTCTGCATTCATGTGTTGCATATGTGTGTTTGTGAGTATATAATTATATACACGTCTGTATAACACACACAAAGGTTTTTGAAACTTCTATATCCTAAGTGGATATATACATATATGCATAATTATATGTAAATAAAGTAGGGCAACACAAGGTAAAGTACTGAGGCAAAGGCTCAGATTTGTGGACTTTCTCATCACAGTTGAGACCATAAAAGCATACATAGGTGTATCTAACTCCCTCTGAAGCCTTTTCCTGATTCTTGGTTGTATAAGGGAGTGTGTCTAAGTTGTCACACTGGTTTATTATCTTAAATTCCCTAAAATAATTCCCTCGTGTAGGGCTCACAGTTCTCTTGCTTGTGGCTTACTGGACTCATTCCTATCATTTGGCTCCTACTGTCCAGTGGCTGTTCTGTGGCTAAGACTGAGGCAATGCAGTGTAGTACATGAGGCCACATTAGTGCATAAATTCAGGTTATAAAATTCTGAAGAGGTACTTTCATTTCAGTTTGGCTTTCAGGACTGTCTTTAATAATTTGATGTATTTGTAGCAATTCACACCTCTTTTCGCTTATTTCATTTTCAAGAAAATCTCAGAATTTTTAGGTACTTTTAGGTTTACCAGTTAGGCAATATTTATTCTTAATTGTTATCCTCTCTAACTTTGCTTTTCTTTTTTTTTTTTAGTGGGGAGATTGTGTTGTTTCCCATACTGTTTCATTATGTATCTTTTCAATCAATTTAGAAAAAAATGTCCTTTCTACTGATTCATCTTTATTTCTCTTATTTTCCTACAAAATCCACTTCACTTTGCTTGTAACTTTACTAACTCTGACCGCATCACCTTTCATTTTTACACAAATGTAAGTTCATGAAAGATAGTTTAAAATTCAAAAAGGTGCTGCTAGACTGGGAAAATAGAGAACAGATTGTGCCAGACTGGATTCATATACTGTTCTAGCTTTTTTTTCTTTTTTTTTTTCCAAATGAAACATAAGGAGAAAAGGGATATGACTTCTCAATAAACTAGATAGAAGGAGAGTAAGCATAAATGTATGGGAAAAGTTTGAAATTGAACTCAAACAATCACATATAAAAAGGTAGAAATCGCCCTATGGATAATTTGGAATGGAAAACAAAACTTTCCTTTCTATCTGAATATATGTTGTTCTGGATCCTATTTTCAGTATGATTTGTGAAGGCTACTAAAGGAAAAACATATTTCTTATATCTTCCCAAATAAATGGAAATTCCTTGCCTCAGTTGCCTGAGTACCAGGGGAGACTGTGATTTTGCCAAGCCAATGGTGGACATTATTGCACATCACTCAAAAGTAGTGATGATAGAAAAAGCAAAGGAATTATCTGTATTACATGTATTACATGTATTTTTATGTTGGTTTTGCCTGTGTTACCTGCCTGTTGTGGTCTAACCCCACCCATCAACCAAACCCAATAGAGCCCCTCACTCACCCCCCCACTAGTGGGACTGGGGACACAATCAAAGGGTAAAATCTGGAAAACTTGTGGGTTGAGCCAAGGGCCGTTAAATAGGAACACAAAAGCTGTGCACACAAACAAAGCAAAACAAGGAATTAATTTACTTCAGGGCAGGCAAGAGTTCAGCCATCTCCAGGAAAGCAGGGCTCCATCACACTGAAGGTGCCTTAGGAGCAGAAATGCCATCACTCCCAAATGAAATTTACTATTTTTAAGCTTGATTTGGATTTCCTTTCCTTTCCTTTCCTTTCCTTTCCTTTCCTTTCCTTTCCTTTCCTTTCCTTTCCTTTCCTTTCCTTTCCTTTCCTTTCCTTTCCTTTCCTTTCCTTTCCTTTCCTTTCCTTTCCTTTCCTTTCCTTTCCTTTCCTTTCCTTTCCTTTCCTTTCCTTTCCTTTCCTTTCCTTTCCTTTCCTTTCCTTTCCTTTCCTTTCCTTTCCTTTCCGCACCTTTCCGCACCTTTCCGCACCTTTCCGCACCTTTCCGCACCTTTCCGCACCTTTCCTTTCCGCACCTTTCCTTTCCGCACCTTTCCTTTCCGCACCTTTCCTTTCCGCACCTTTCCTTTCCGCACCTTTCCTTTCCGCACCTTTCCTTTCCGCACCTTTCCTTTCCGCACCTTTCCTTTCCTTTCCTTTCCTTTCCTTTCCTTTCCTTTCCTTTCCTTTCCTTTCCTTTCCTTTCCTTTCCTTTCCTTTCCTTTCCTTTCCTTTCCTTTCCTTTCCTTTCCTTTCCTTTCCTTTCCTTTCCTTTCCTTTCCTTTCCTTTCCTTTCCTTTCCTTTCCTTTCCTTTCCTTTCCTTTCCTTTCCTTTCCTTTCCTTTCCTTTCCTTTCCTTTCCTTTCCTTTCCTTTCCGCACCTTTCCTTTCCTTTCCTTTCCTTTCCTTTCCTTTCCGCACCTTTCCGCACCTTTCCGCACCTTTCCGCACCTTTCCGCACCTTTCCTTTCCTTTCCTTTCCTTTCCTTTCCTTTCCTTTCCTTTCCTTTCCTTTCCGCACCTTTCCTTTCCTTTCCTTTCCTTTCCTTTCCTTTCCTTTCCTTTCCTTTCCTTTCCGCACCTTTCCTTTCCTTTCCTTTCCTTTCCTTTCCTTTCCTTTCCTTTCCTTTCCGCTCCTTTCCTTTCCTTTCCTTTCCTTTCCTTTCCTTTCCTTTCCTTTCCTTTCCTTTCCTTTCCTTTCCTTTCCTTTCCTTTCCTTTCCTTTCCTTTCCTTTCCTTTCCTTTCCTTTCCTTTCCTTTCCTTTCCTTTCCTTTCCTTTCCTTTCCTTTCCTTTCCTTTCCTTTCCTTTCCTTTCCTTTCCTTTCCTTTCCTTTCCTTTCCTTTCCTTTCCTTTCCTTTCCTTTCCGCACCTTTCCGCACCTTTCCGCACCTTTCCGCACCTTTCCTTTCCTTTCCGCACCTTTCCGCACCTTTCCTTTCCGCACCTTTCCTTTCCTTTCCGCACCTTTCCTTTCCGCACCTTTCCTTTCCTTTCCGCACCTTTCCTTTCCTTTCCTTTCCTTTCCTTTCCTTTCCTTTCCGCACCTTTCCTTTCCGCACCTTTCCTTTCCGCACCTTTCCTTTCCGCACCTTTCCTTTCCTTTCCTTTCCTTTCCTTTCCTTTCCTTTCCTTTCCTTTCCTTTCCTTTCCTTTCCTTTCCTTTCCTTTCCTTTCCTTTCCTTTCCTTTCCTTTCCTTTCCTTTCCTTTCCTTTCCTTTCCTTTCCTTTCCTTTCCTTTCCTTTCCTTTCCTTTCCTTTCCTTTCCTTTCCTTTCCTTTCCTTTCCTTTCCTTTCCTTTCCTTTCCTTTCCTTTCCTTTCCTTTCCTTTCCTTTCCTTTCCTTTCCTTTCCTTTCCTTTCCTTTCCTTTCCTTTCCTTTCCTTTCCTTTCCTTTCCTTTCCTTTCCTTTCCTTTCCTTTCCTTTCCTTTCCTTTCCTTTCCTTTCCTTTCCTTTCCTTTCCTTTCCTTTCCTTTCCTTTCCTTTCCTTTCCTTTCCTTTCCTTTCCTTTCCTTTCCTTTCCTTTCCTTTCCTTTCCTTTCCTTTCCTTTCCTTTCCTTTCCTTTCCTTTCCTTTCCTTTCCTTTCCTTTCCTTTCCTTTCCTTTCCTTTCCTTTCCTTTCCTTTCCTTTCCTTTCCTTTCCTTTCCTTTCCTTTCCTTTCCTTTCCTTTCCTTTCCTTTCCTTTCCTTTCCTTTCCTTTCCTTTCCTTTCCTTTCCTTTCCCTTCCCCTTCCCCTTCCCCTTCCCCTTCCCCTTCCCCTTCCCCTTCCCCTTCCCCTTCCCTTCCCGCACCTTCCCGCACCTTCCCGCACCTTCCCTTCCCCTTCCCTTTCCCTTTCCCTTTCCCTCCCCTCTATTTTCCATAATTTTATGAATAGTGGGTGCTGTAACTGCAAATATCTTTTCATAACATTTAGGTTTTTGAAACTTCTCTATGCTAAGTTGTTGACCATCATCTATTTTTCAAAAAAATAATATATATCAATCCTACTAAAATGTGGACACAAAAAAATCATAATTTCAACTTTGTATTCATCAAGTCAGTGAAGTAGTATTATTTTCTTCTTTTTACAAAATTGAAAGTAATTTTTTTTTTACAAAAACTGAAAGTACTTGTTTAACTACATGCATTCTTCAATTGTTCTGGTGTATTATGTCTTAAAATTTGCTTTTTAACTAAGAAGTATTTTTCTCCCTTCTTTATTGGTTATTTTCTAGGAGCTGGGCCTTGTGATTACAGGAACCCTGCCTGTCTTCAATCTAACAAGGGAACAAAATGGGAAAATTGTAAGTTGTTCCTTCAAGGGAAAACAAAAAAAAAGCACCAGCATATGAATTAAATTTAATGTTAAATGTGTTGAAAATTATGCATTTCCATAGAATATTTGCAGTGTAATTGTCTTGTACATGAGAAGCAAAGAGGTCATATCTACTTACCTGATAACCTCCTGAGAACAATAAAATGCAGTGCATTCTTTTACCCTTTTTGTCATTCTGAGTTTCAGCATGTGACATTCCACTATCAATCCCTGTGCCTTAGTGGCACTGGAAGTGCATGAAGTGCTCCATAGATGGGAAGTTGATGATGATATTATTTAGACCTTTCCAAGAAATAATGTCCAGAAAAATTCCTAGCAAATCTCTGAGGCTATAACATTTCAGGGTAAAAGGCAGTGATGTAGAGAATATAAATTAGTTGGTTGTAATGATAATAGAAAAGAGCACTGTATACTTAGATTAAATTCTAAGTGTTAAATAAGTAAAATTTCCCATCCCTGTTACTGTCTGACATGGAATCTGTGTCCTCTTCACAAAACAAAAAACAGACCTGGAATATGCTTGATCAATGTGTGGTAAAATATTGTACTTTTGGTGTACTCCAGGTCAGAATATACAGAAATTTAGACAATTTAGACAAAATATTCTTTAATTCAGTTTCTCAGCTGTTACATAGAATGAATCAATGAGGGTTTCACCACTGCATTCTTTAGTTTACCTTCAGAGTAGTTCTCTTAGTTTCCCTTTAAAAACAAAACAATAAAACAAAAAAGTTGCATATCTTATCTACAAGACAATGCCTGGAATTGTCTGAGTCTGTTTCAAAGTGACAGACTACTGATTATCAGAGGATGTCTTTCTGAGAAGTAAAACAGACGTGATCCAGTACACAGGAGCAAGAGAACTCAAATCTGCTCAATTTGTATCTCCACCAGAATTTTTTTTACAGGCTGCAAGATACCTTCTCCAATAAATTTTACAAATTTATTTAATGTGGAGAAGGGATTCAGGTGGCACCATGTAAATGACTGCCCTCCTTTTCTGTAGTAAGAAAATAAATTATAAGTTAAATAAGTGTAGTGCCTGAGCCCCTGATTTCAAATGCTGATGATTCTTATACTCACTGGGGTTTTTTTGTTGTGTTGGAATATTTTTCATAATTTCATCATTATACTATACATACATGCATATATACATATACATATACATACATGCATATATACATATACATATATATACATACATATATATATTTATATATATGTATATATACCTGTTTTGTTCTCACATATATTGTTTATTCATCGCAGAAAGTATCCATCTTCAGAAATCATTTTCATATTCTATACTAAATTCTAACTTCATTAAATTTAATTTTAGATCATATTGACATTATTTAAAATATTCAGAATAGACACATAACTAAGTAGACAACTTCTCAAAATGTATTTGTCAAACAAGAGATAAGGGCAAAAATACAAATTTACTGACTGTTGCAGTTATTCTACATTATAAATATGTGAAATACATACTAACATTTTGGAATTCTACCAGAACCAGCTGATTCTTGGAGTAATGGGAGTTGATGTCTCTCTGGAGGACATAAAAAAACTGACTCCCCGATTTACGGTAAGCTGTTTGCATTGGTGGTTCCTCATAATGTATATTTTATCTGTGATTACTGTACATCCTCTTTCATAAGTCATGCAGCAATGACTGGATTTGAGTCAAAACACCGACAGGCTTCTTTTCATAGATCCTTTTCTATTGTTGTACATTTCCTGGTGGTTTTCTCTCCAGCCGTATATGTGTTCCTATGCAATTTGTCCATCAGGATGCACTGTGTAAAGTCAGATTTTACATTGGGGGATATATCACAAGTTTTTATCTTCCTGTATCTTAAGACACTGCTTTTTAGTTAAGTGTTTGGTTCTTAATGTAGAGTGCACAATCATTTCAGCTGATAATATTTGCCATTTATCTAGGACTGCTCTTTATAGAAAATTTCTTTAATATAGGTGTCTGTCTGTATCCTACTCTGTATGACTGATTTGTTTATGTTGACACCTAGCTGTGGAATTTCTTTGAAAATAATTAGTGCTGTGGAAAACAAATGTTGAGGAAGAAAAGGAGCATTACAAGTTTGACTGAAGGCAGGTGCAAAGTCCTGCATTTTGAATGGAATAATAAGTTTATGATCCTAAAAGAGTAAATATCAAGAAAGTATCTTGTCTGTGTTAGTAATCTTATACTTCATGTTTCCTGAAGCATGTTTGCCACAATGTTAGCATTCCTTGAAAACCATTAATTACTCTTTCTTCAGTACTTAATACCATATAGTGCTAAACTTCATTTTTCCTTTCAGCTTTGTCCCAATGGATACTACTTTGCGATTGATCCTAATGGGTATGTGCTACTGCATCCAAATCTCCAACCAAAGGTATGAAACACCTTCTAATTTACTTCGCCATTATAAGGGGATATTGTCAGAAAAAAATCAGAAATTTTGGATTCAGGGTTGAATGTAGGATTTTTGAATTTAGGATTGCTGAAGGCACAAGAAGCAATAGTGAAAAATCTCAGTTTTGTGGGTGTTAGGAAAATCTGTGATGCATATATGGCTTCATCCAAATCCACCAGCTTTGGCTTGTATTAGTTATTGATAAAATTTTAAAAAATGATATTTGGAATGCATATTTATATATGTGAAGTGTTTTATTATACATATTAATATAAAAACAGCTAATGGTAGCTGTAATATTGTGAAAACAGTGTAATCATTGTGAAGAATCTTTAACTGAGGAGTTTTTGTGCACTTTTTTGTGTTGCTTTCTCATTTAAAAGATGAAATTTTCATACTTGCAAAACCAAAGAAATCAGAGGAAAACACAATGTATTTTACTTGATTTTTTTTTTGTATTTATTTGTTTGCATATTTTCGGTTTATCAGAGCTGAAACCTCATCTCAGAATGCTAGATTTTTAGTAGTTTAACTTGAGAAAGGTCTTTCATGTTTAAACATGAAACTTTTTTGTAAATATGATTAGGACACAACTTTCATCAAATTTAAGGAGAATAGAAACTAAATATTTCAGTTTGGCTCTTTATCCATTAACTGTGGTCCTTACCTTGTGGAGAATCTTACATTGTCTGTAACTTCTTAAATAACTTGCCTCCCTAACTTTGATGGAAAACTTCAACGTGAATGGATTTATTTTCTTTTTCTGAAATCAGACTTTGACCCTGATTTTAATGAAAGGTTTCTCCATATGAAACAATATTCTGTTTAGTGGACTTCTTGAAAATTCTCATATAATAATTCAATATTTTCAGTGAACTGTATCTCTTGGATTCTTAAAGTTATATTATATAAAAGACAAAGTTAAAATTACTTTTTTAATTGTCAAAGACAGAAGATGAAATTAAGAATTCATCTACATATTTTAGTGATTAATTTAAATCTTAAGCTGTGAGAAGTTAGCTTTGTGAATATTTGAATTAATTTATTGGAGAAGTAATTAATACATTTGAAATCTTTTGCCAAGTGTGTAACACAAGAAAGAAAAAGTTCTTCTGAAGAAGAGAATAGAATTTGACACAGAAAGAATAACTTGGCATTATTAATGAGATTTCCCTTTTGATTTATTTTGAAAGACACTTAAAAATAAAAAGGAAAACTGGAAAAGGTTTTTATATAGTCTTCAAAACTGAGCTTCTGAGTAACTTCAGTTTCTGGATATCTGCATTTCATTTTCATGTCTTAAAGAATGGAAGTTTTGATTTGATGATTTTTCTTGGTGAATTCTTCAGAGGCAAATATCTGCATCATTACTGATCCAATCTTTTCTTAATTAGAGGTTAATAGTAATTAGGTGCTGGAGATTGGCCTGTTTATCTTTCCCTTTTATGCAAATAAAACTGTCTTTTCATTCACAGGAGTAATGTAAAAAGAAGTAATGCAGTATTCTTATTTTAGACCTAATCTTTTGAGAAGCTGATGGATATGGTCTCTGTTCATCTCAGATGTGCTGTTATCCTGCAGTGTTGCCTCAAAACATTGAAGAATAAAAACCTTTGTTAAAAAAACCTTTGTTAAAACTCAGCTCATCCCATCTAAATCTAAGCAAACTGAGATGGATTACTGGGATACTAATTGTCATGGTTTCTCTGTGTAGTTTTCTTCTTAAAAGGATAGTGAAGTCCAGAGATGCTTTCCCTTAATGCTCAAAACTTTGAATTAGAGCGTGTTTAAAACAGGATGTTTTCTGAGTAATAATTTTTATGTTGCAGAATGATGTCTAAGTGTAATACTAAGAATTTGCATTATTATTGTTATTGTTGTTTATAACAGTTACACAGACTAGACTTTTTCACTCCCAGTTTGTGTGGGGTGGTGCATGCTTTTCCGACTGATACAAGAACTACAGTTTAAAACTAAGGTACACGACAAAGACAGATATATTTAGAATTCATGGACTTTCTTTAACATGTCACATTAATTTTAGTTGAACCTCTCAGAAGCTGTTAACTTATTAACAAACAACGTCTTACCCTTCTTTGTCAGCAATTTTTCAATAGATGTAAACTAAAACATAACTACATCTTTACCTTTGAAGAGGTGAGGGTTTCTTAGACTTCCAGTGCTTCCTTCTTTTGAATGTCTTTGGCTTTCCTTCTGAATATCTATTTCCTCAAATCACAACTGGTCCAACACAATTAATAATTTGAGAAATTGTCTTGATGTTTGTAAAGTTGTTTGCACAACTGAGAAAAGTTAACAAACAACAAGTTCAAAAGCATATTAAAATAATTTAAAACTTTCCTGTCATTTTTTTTGTTGAACTACATGAATGCTATGCCAAAGTATAACAAGAGGTTTTTGTTATGCTAATATGCAGCTTAATATAGTTTTAAAAGCTTAATCCATTTTTATGTTTGTATAATTTGTTACAATTTTTTAAAGTGCTGAAATTTGTGTTTTATTGCAAATTTTCTTTGTTTGTGTCTGCATATGTGGATGCATTTTTCCCACTGTTATGGGAGAGAACAGGTGGATGCACCACCAAGTAAACATGGTCACTGAAGTGAGTCTATTAAGCATGTGTTAACAAGCTTAATCTAAATCAGATTTTGAAAACAATAAATAATTTTATTTCTCAATCTATTCTAAAGATTAGAATCCTCTTTGTTTTTACTATGGTTCTGATCAAAACCCATTTAATGATAGTCCTAAAACTCCATGTGCCTTCAGCAAGGTACAATATTCTTTTTTACTGCTTAGGGTTATTTAAGAAACTTAAGAGTAGCTGGGTTTTAGAATTAAATATAAAAGTAAACAAAAAGTGAGCTATTCTCATTCCATATTTTATTCCATCAGGGTATATGGAAGGGAGAGCTATCTCTTAATTTTATTCACATCAACATATGTCTGATTTTTGTTTCCCCTATCCAAATCCTGTGTGTAATTGTGACAGAGAGCTCAGAACTCATGGTCAGGAGGAGGGGTAGTCTCTGCTTGCAGTGGTAAACATAAGCTGGACAGTGCAGATGTTGAGAAAACACTTCCATTCTATAAGCAGGCTGTTTACGAATAGCGCAAAAATATAAATTAATGCTTTTTTGTTACTTCAGCAAATTGGTGTGGGCATACCAAAAGTTAAATTGAGAAAAAGGAGACCCAATGTACAGGTAACTTTGGATGGAGGTGATTAGTGCATTAGATTGCATAGAACTGGAAATATAATTAGAAAGCTTCTGCCCTGCTTACTAGGAAATACCTAACTAGAGAACTGTTTATTGTGACAAACAGCTTCCAAAGCATGAAGCTTGCATCCTTTCCTGTTTAAATAATAAAAACATGCTATTGGCTGTAGTGGAGGACATTCCATTAAATTATGGTGCTTTACTAATAGGTGCTAATTAGAGTCGTGCTCTAAAAACTCTTCAGATATTGAAATTAATTTGAAGACTGGAAATAAAAAGAGACTACTTGTGCTGGCTTTGCTTGCATAAACCCAAAGTCAAGAGAAGATCAGAAGCTAATTCTTGTGACTTTATTGCCAAGTTTTATTGTACAGTGTATGCTGCATAAAATTACAGAATATGAGTTGTTCAGTTGTTTTGTTTTTTTCCTGGGGAAGTCAGAGTAGGGAATTTGTTCTATCTGCTATTTACATGGGATTTTCTCAGTTTAGCAGACCCAACTGCACAGAATTAACTGCCATTAACCTGAACAGGTTAGCTAGTCATGTTTATGTAATGCAATTCCTGAGCAGAAAGCACTTAATGAAAACTTAAAAGTCATTAAAGGGATAGATTAACAATGTAACTAGAAAAATAGCAAACTTAAACATAGTATATCAAGTTTGATTCCTTACCCATGTGGGAATCTATAACACAAAACTTGGATAGAAACACCAGTAAAACATGGTGTAAAATCCTGATCCAAGTCAGAGATTTCGCCAGGTGTCAGGTGGCTGTGTTTATGACATGTGTAGGTCACCTTGGCTCTGGGTTTTTTGTTTGTGCACTGGAGAAAGCAACATTGAATCATACAAAATCTCAGTTTTCTTAGCACACCTGGCTCCTCAGCTTGCCATGGAGTGGTCTGGCTGCTGCTAGGTTGGCCTGAGAGTTCTTTCTGCCCAGGGAGGTGCAGCACTGGAAAAGCTCTGGGCTCCCATCCACTCCAGATGCTCCTGAGTTTACCTCTGTGGCCCAGGATTTTGCAGTCTTCTTAACATAACATTTTTTAAAAGCCTAGTAGCCTTTGTCTTCATTAGTACAGGTAGGAACTAGGCTCCTGCAACACAGAAAAGAAGGTCATCCATAGAATTTGTGAGAATACTGACCTCCCAAAACACATGTCAATTTAAAAATATTTTATTTAACTTTTTTTATGTTGCTGCACCAGTTCTTTCTTTCTATGTTTCCTTCATGAGTTTTCATTGAAATTGTAGATCCTTGCCTTTATTTGTCCTGCTGAAAATGGATTGCAATCCTTTTATTTGCATGCATCATTGCTAGTGATTTACTTCTGTTCTGTTTTGTTAAGTTGTGCTGGTGAATGTGGTGGTGGTGTACTTATTCCAGTCATGTTGCACACATGACTGGATAAAGAGAAGAGCAAACTGAACTGTAAGTTTGTTTCTTCAAGGCTTGGAATAAACCCCAGTAAATGGCAACCTTGGATATAAAAATTATGGAGTCCAAATACTGGTAAAAACATTCTTGGGGGAAAGAGACATAAGGGGCAAATAGCCTTCCATTTAAAGTACCAGCGTAGGAATTTTCTGTCCTAATTTTTAGTGGTTGTTGTTGTGCCTCAGGCACATCTCAGAACGTATTTAAATATTTATGTATTTATGCCTATTAAAAGTGGTTAATAAGTATCATATAAGAAATGTGAAGTGATATAATATGTCTTAAACAGAAAAAAAAAACAAACAGTTAATGTATACTTGAATTTTCACAGAATTAAAGTTCACTATTTTGTCTTTGGGACTCCTTGACTATGATTAGCCCAGGTTATCATTTGAAATAAATATTGACCTTGATTTGATGTGATGGCTTTTTTTCTTTTTTTTTTCCTTTTTTTTTACCATTTATTTTCTTCTTTGTTCCTTTGTGTGTTGGAATGGAATGTGAACTCCATAAATGCCTCCTCTGCCATGCCAATGCCTTCATGCATGCTGTTTGGGTTTGACCATGCTATTCATTATCCATTGCATGTAAGATATGTAAATTTTTATTTATTTTTACATTTTAGCATTTTGTTATTTATTTTGAGAGCATGGATTTGTTGGGAGGGAAAAGCAATTGCATAGCAATAATTGAATAATCTTGAATTAGTAGAGAGCACACATTAATGCCATTATATTAAAGTTGCTAATGTTACTTATCATATATAAATAGAAATGCAAAAATTTTCTTGAAGTTTTCAGTAAATATTCTATAGAAATACCCAGAATCTTTGTCTGCAATCTTTTCAGTACATATTCTCTTCCTGAGAATAAATGTATTGGTTTTCCTCTTAGCAGACAGTAAAGCCTTGTTAAGAACAAGAATGATTCCATATAGCCAGAGACATGTACATTTTGTCCTCAAGAAAATAAAGAAATAATATTTTGTCTTCTGGAGCTATTTATTATTACAATCTTGAAAATAAGGGCTACTGTTAAGCTCTTAACTCCACACTGTTACATGAAGGTATCTTTTACCAGTTGTTCAGGATATTACTTTCTTCCAGTAAATGCATGAATTGTGATGAGACATGCTTACATTCCTTGCATTCCTTGATAGAACAGTCACATCTACATTTGTCGTGTAACTTTGTCAGACAAGGAGGAATATAATCATAATTTTGAAGTAAGGGACTTTACCCTCTCTATGTTCATATAGGAGAATTACTGAAATTCTTTTTTTTTTTTTTTTTCATTTTCTACTCTGAACTGTGAGATTTAAATGTTTAAGTAATATAACCCCATATTCCTTTTCCTAAAAAAATGCACTTGCTTTTAAGGTGCATTAAATAACTACTGTGTGATAAGGATGGATGATTTTAACACCACACACAATATAAAGTCAATGGGGCTTTAGGCAAAATTGCCAGAAAAAAAGTTGGATTCCCAACAAGTGACATGGAAGATGGCTCTGGCCAAGGAAATGCAGACTGCAGCTGAGAAAGGAGCAGAGGCTGGAGGGTGGTCCAGTCTAGTTCAGCAGAGCTACAGTGGTCTTCCAGCACTCCTGGGGGGCAGGGTTATTACAGATGTAGGTCACCAGAGTTCTCTGTGCTCCATAGTTCAGGGTGGACATCACCAATTTTCCTTAGGTCTGGATCCTTGGGTTTCAGTATTTCCATGCTGCAGGTTTCCATCTTCCAAACTGAGATAACAGTACTGATGTCAAGAGAAATGCTTTTGAAACTCCAAAGTGCTCAGGAAAGTCTTGGAATGCTGACAGTAAAAGTCAGGTTTATTGTGGGTTAAGTGCAGCAAATAATTTGCTGCAATTGCTGCCTTTTTAAATCTTGACCCGTAGTCTATTCCTACCTCATCAGCAAGTCTGTTGTCTGCTCTTGGTAAAATTGCAGAGTGCAGGTCCCCAGCTTACTGGTTGGGTGGAAAACTCTCACAAATTTCTCTCTCCCTTCTCGGAGGCAGGACATCAAGTGAGAGATCCATATCCTCTGCTTACTCTGATTCCTCCCAAATCAGTACAGTCTGTGACATGCCAGGAGAAGGAGAAGCAGCACCTCAGCATGAGCCATGTACATGACAGGCTGTAGACAGGCTCTGGCAGTTAGTATTAATTTGATTTTCACTTACCCGATTAATCTCTCTATTGCACAAAATAAAACAGATGAGAAATGCTACAAGAGATTAAAATAGATGGGTAAGTAAACCCAGTAAAGTAGGCCTATTTTAAATTATGGGATTAGAGTGGTTTGTAATATTACAGTGCTCTGTCTTTATTATTTGATAACTTAATATCTTCTGCTTCAGAATCCTAAATCCCAGGAACCTGTTACGCTGGATTTTCTAGATGCTGAATTGGAAAATGATATAAAAGTTGAGGTGAGATTACGTGGTTTCTTAGAGCCTGTCGCTGCTAGTACTTCAGCATATAACTGCAAAGCAATAAATGTTCTAGATTTTGAATGGAATCTTTTTCAATATAGATTTGTATTTTAAATTTTTAAGATTGATTTTATAGAGATGAATTTATATTTAGACAAAATAAATCCCAGCATTATTTATAGGCAAGGGCAGTGTAATATATTCTCTCATTTTGAAAAACATCATGATTGCTACTTAAATTCTTCTTCATGAAGTAACAACTCCTGGAAAGGAAGCTATAAATTTTTTTCAAAACAAAACACTTTTTAATAGAGCATTAAAATATTACCTGAAATATGTTCAAAGTATTTCCCTTTCTCTTATTAACGCAAGACTCTTCCTGTGGCAAGAGAGAGAACTGAGAAACAAAGTTCAGTGTAGACAACAAAATGATTCCACTGTATATTTTTCAGTTACTAATTTCGTAATATATTCAGAAATTGTAAAAAATTCAGAAATTTTTACAAAACAATCAGTTAGTTTTCTGAAATTAATGGCTTCTAAACATTTTGCATCTTTAACGTATTTCTTCACTGAAATTGTTCTTTTATAATAACAGTAATCATTTTATAAAATGTTTTATAAAAACAGTAATTGGTATCTGTTTAATTCTTAAGTTTCTTTGAAATGGCTGCTTCAAGGGGAGTTACTCTGGAGCTGTACAAAAGTGTTTCTGTGAATCAGTGCTACTACCTGAATCACACAGATGTGCTGGGAGGCACAAGAAATGCTAGACAAAGCTCCATTTCATCCACACAGAATTCATTCTCTCTCTGTCAGTGCCCAACATCAAGGACTTTTATGGCATGGTCTTGCAATGCAAAGTATACCAGAATTGTTGCTTCATAACTCTACTGATTCAGTATATATTTGCATAAAACAATTTCTAATTGGAAAAATCTGAAAATTGTAAACAATTTTTTTTTTTTTTTAAGAGTTGTGACTTCAATTTGCATCAGTATTTTCTGTGTTTTTAAGAAATATTGTGATCACTTGACTGATTATTCATGTTACATGCAGCACCTACACTTATTTCATTTTTTCCTTTCCTTCCTTGCCAATAGATTCGGAAAAAAATGATAGATGGGGAAAGTGGAGAAAAAACATTTGAAACACTGGTCAAGTCCCAAGATGAGGTAAGATAAGAACCCAAAGAGTTACATTTACAGGACTAAACAAAACCAGAAAAATAATGTGAAATGGTGAAATTCTGGGATGTTCATTTTGTAATGACAATTTGTACCATTTTTTCCCTCTAGATTTACTAGTTTTACTGGCTTATAGTAAAAAAAAAAATAAATTATGTACTCAGGAAAAAAAGAATTGTTTTGTTTCTTGGTTTCTTTGGTGCATCATTAATCAGGCAGTTGTTGATGAGGTCTTACACTCTGTTCAACAGGAAATGGACCCAGCCTACTTCTGTGCATGAACTCCAAAACAAAGTGCTTAATTTGCTTGCGGAGATGTGTGAGGATGGGTTTGATAGTTTATATTGTGGTTGGATGGGAAGAAAGTTGTAAGAAAAAATAATAAAGTAACATTTTCATGCCATAAATGAAGACTCTTTGGGATAAGCAAATTCATCTTACATTTATATCATGTACTTTCTGAACCGCTTGTTGAGTTTTTTATTTTCTTGTCCAAAATACTTATTCATGATAAACATTGCTACTGTTTTCTCTAATAAGCAGTCATGTTTCCTAGCAATAGGAAATACTCAAATTTGATATGGGTCATTACATGCGCGCTCTACTTCTTGGGGACAAGTGAGAAGAAATCATGACTGGTGTGCTGAAGGAGCAGTTCTGGCCAGAACATGCCCCACAGTTACAGTTCCACAACAGCTTTCTGAAATTCTATTGTTCTGAACATAGGTCAGTTTGAAGATATCTAATTTGATGGCTTAGCAGGCACTGCACAGCCCATATATATAAGCTCACTATAACAATAGTTAGAAGAATTGCTTGCAGTTAATTCATGTTGGCTTTCTCCTCTTCCCATGTTCTTCTAGAGACCTGTATCAGCACTGCCCTTGCCTACATTCGTGGTTTCTCACAGTAAAATGCTAAAACTAAGCTTTACAATCTGCTTTATAATCTCTGAGTAAATCCTGCTGTGGAAAAAAATTGGCTTTTCCTGAATGGTTCCCCTCTTGGAGAATGGTGCATGAACAGGTGTTTTCTGGGGCAGAGAGGCTAAGCCCCAGTGGATGCCAGTTCTGCCCCCTCACCTGTGTCAGGAGCCCATGCTGTTTAGGATGCCACTATTGTGTTCCCTGAAGGGAAACTGAGTCATTCCTGACCCACTGTCAGAGTCCAAAGTCCTGCTGGCATCTGAGTTGAGCATAAACTGCTGCTCAAGGAAGAGGCTCCATGCTGGGACATTTTCAGATTTATGTTGTTTTGTTTGGGGAGTGCCTTTCCGGGCCTATGGGTGAAAAAGGCTGTGTGTAGGTGGTTAGAAGAGGGAGGGTTAGAAGGTCACAAAAATACAATAACAAGAATATGGTTGTACAAGAAATTGCATTAATGGCAAAGATGTTGAAGAGATTTCAGGCTGTTTGTACATTTCTCAGGCTCTGTGCTACAGAAGACCTGTAACTGTTGGTCCTGCAATTCTTTGCCAGAAGAAAGAGGGAGGGAATTATTGCAAATGCTGAAGTCAGTTACAGTATCTGGGCAGGAGGGAGGATGTGACATCCCTGGGTGCATGAGAATGTGCCAGTTACACACAGCCCAAACCACAATCTGTGTTGGAATAAAATATTCCAAGCCTTTGATCCCAGATGTTTCAATGCCAATGAAATTAATTAACCTCACCTTCCCTTGCACCATGGCCCAAGATTTTTTACTCTACCCAGACCACTGTGAGAGAAGAAAGGAGCAGCCAGAGCTGACTGGCTATGATGACTGCTTCCAGCCATTGCACCCCCCCAGCTCCAGGCTGCTAGAACCAGAAAAAAGCTGCTTTAAACCACGGGCCACGCATGAGCCATGCATCACTTAGCACTTGATAGCTTCATATATTTTCTTATAAAAAGGGCTGATGTGGTCGGTTGCTCTGAACTGACAGTTGCAGTCTTTGAGCTTAAAATTTATGTTCTTTTTGTTTTGCTTTTTGGTTTAAGTTTGCATCGCTTTCCTTTTGTGTTGCAGCTGGCCCCAGCAGTGTCTTGGGAGATGACTTCATACTACAGCATAGAGACTGGACTTGTAGCAAATGTGGGTGGGGTGCACTGGAGTCTCCCAAGGCCTCAGGGGCTTTCCGAGTAACAGAGAAGATGCCATAGGAACAAAAGCGTTGCCACATTTGGCAGCCGGGGTGGGTAGTAGCGAAAATTGAAGGGTCACAAAAGCTGCAATAACATGTGTGAGTTCTTTGGAGTGATCAGCTGGGGATGAGATGGTCTCAGACCGCCCACTGAGGAAGCAGGCAAAGGTAAATGGGAGCTGAGCTATGAGGATGTGTTACCTGCTGGGTTATCTTTGAAGGGAGCTTTCAGCCAATTTGCTTTCAAGCACTCTGACAATGCTGGTGGCAACAGGATTGAATTACAGCCAGTTCTTCTCTTCCCTCCCCTCCCACCTTGGGCACTGTTTTTCTCTTGTGTGGTACACATGTGTGACCCATGACATTGTGCCTGATTTGGCAGGACTGCCAGCACTAGGTTCAAGTGGCTAATTTTAGCCTGAAGTACACATTAAGTATAAATAGGCTTCAATAGGAATCTCTTCAACCATCTTTTTACCTTAAATATATCAGGGTACTATATATGGTCAACCATCTTTTTACCTTAAATATATCAGGGTACTTAAATATATCAGGTACTGTTATATGCATCTTCTTTCTGGTTTTCTTTTATATTTCTTTACATTTTCTTTCAAAAATGACTATTTATTTATACTGTCATGCTGTACTGAAAAGCAGGAGGCAGGTAATGAGAAGGTTTCAATTTATAAATGTCTTATAAGTCACCTCTTTTCCACAGCCATGGTAATTTTCCCACTGTATTTTTACCATAGGGAAAGAAAGAACCAAAAGGTATATCTGTGGTACCTTTCACCAATGTTTGCAGTGTTGCAGTGCAGCAGCTGTACAGTCTTTGTTGCTGGCATACTTCCAAAAATTTGATTCTGAAGTAATAATATGTTGCATCTGGCATAATCTTATACTTTTAAAATGGAAAACTGAGTAAAATGATGTCAGCCAGGTGGATTCATGATTAAATCTATGGGGAGCTGTGGGACTGTGCCTATCATGCTATTTTTCATACCACAAGGAAACAAATGGTAAAGATTATCATAATGTATTAAGTTACTTAAAAATAAACTTTTTTTTCAATGTTAATTTTTTCCCAAATTCAAGACCTTCCTAATGAGATTAGAAACACATGTTAAGTTTAGCAGGGGGTGTCTATACAAACAGAATTACCAGGCTGTGCCTGTAGTTATGATTCAAATTTATATGCATTAAGCCAGCGGTGCTGTGACCTGAAAGAACAGGCTCTGGGTATTTTTGGTTTTGTCTTGTCTACAAGGTCTTTTTTTACCTGAGGTTTGTTTTGTTGATTTTTTTTCTTTTCATAGTTTAACTTCAAAATAATCCATAAAAGATGGATCATCAAATTCAAATCATGTAGATAAAGGTTTGCATAATGTGAACATTATAGGTCAGGTTTGTCTGATTTTATTTAAATATAAACTTTGCTAATGTTCAATAAAAATTGTATGATTCTTTTGCAAAACATAAGTTTGGAAAATATTTAAGAAAAGAAGTTGCAGCTCAACCCATTATTTTTGTGAAATAATAAATAGAAATCCAACAGATTTGTACTTTATATTACACAGCATTTCTCAAAGAAAAGTCAAAAAAGGAATTGTTGAAGCTCCTTAGTTTAATAATTTAATTTTTCATCAATATCTCTTTATAGAGGTATATTGATAAAGGAAACAGAACGTATACATGGACTGCTGTGAATGGCACTGATTACAGGTAACTCCTTTCTGCTCAATCCCTTTGTTTATTTAAGTCTCCCTTTGGTCAAATTTGGTCAATATTTGTAGCATTACACTTTCTATACTAGCTAAGGTGATGTGTATATTATTTCAAATTTATTTAAGCACACAGCATTGTGATATTCAAACAAATGTTGAAACGTTCCTCAACATTACCCAAAACAGGTAAAAGTTTTCCAAGTCTCAGGAAATTAAACTCCTCTAGTTCAAAACTAAATGGTATAAATATTGAGTCAAATTTTGACCACAATGCTATTTCTGTTATGCTGAATCACAGTAGTCCTCAGCCAAGTTGGATCCCAGTTTCTGCTGTCTTCTGCACAGGTGTGCAGTCACTGAGAATACAAACATTAATTTGAGTGTAAAACCAAACAAATTGGTTTTAACAACAGAACATAAACCTAGGATCTTCTATTCACTATCCCATTTTTCTGTTGAACTGCCTCTGTCTTTATACTGTGTAAGAAAAGGAAGTTTTTATCAGACTGTCATCTGGCAATCACTAGAGAAATACATTTGATTTACATGACTTCTTAATTCTGCCTGAGCTTCCTGGCATGAGATATAGCAATAAATCCTCAGAGAATCCTTGCAGAAAACCTATTAAACATAAAATTATAGATTTTAATTAGCAATTTCTGCTAGCAGTAACTGCTAATGACAGGTAAACTGCCACTGATTTCCCTAGAGGAGAATTGGTAGAAGGCTATCACTAAATATTCAGCAATCTCACTTATATTCTGTATAAATGGCAAATGTGTCATTAAAGGTCAGCTCATTTATGGCTCAACTGTACAACATTTTTAATGTTAATTTCTGAGGCTCTTCATTAGGGGCTGTTTTAGTTCTGCATGGATGAAATCCAAGTGTTAAAATTAAGGATGTTACTTGGGAGTCGATGATACCTATTTAATAATTATTCATACCTCCTGTCCTTTACATATATTTTTAGAACTGAACTCTTCTATTTATGTGTAAAATTCAGCTGCAAAAAGAATTCCTATGTATTTTGAACAAAGTATAATATAAAAGAAAACATTTCAAATCCTCTGCAAATCTTAAAATACCTCACAATTGTGTTCAATAGTTGCTAGTGGTGACTGCACGGTTAAAGAAAATATATTTTTTGGATTGTGAAGGTAATGTGAATGCAAGTATTGCCAGATGCATTTCCTGGAGAATATTGATTTTTTTTTTTTATTTTTTTAAAAAGGGAGAGTCTCTCGTTATATGATGTGTGCAAAGCAGCATAGTACTAAGTGATAGTTTTTCAGTCAGTAATCACCATGAGGTGTTATATTGGGATGTTAAATGTATCAGAGGAATATACAAAAAACATACATTTTTTTATTTCCAATTATTTGGAAATTCCTTGCTTGTCTGCTAAAAAGTTTACAAATGCTAAAAAGCATTTGTGTTTAAAAGTGTAAATAAGAATCAAAATAAACACAGGGACCCTCAGGATTGGCATAAATGTACTTGTGTCTGTTACTAAGTGTGAGGCTGGTATATCACTGTGTACCTGCCTCATCTCGTGACAGTCCAAATTCCAAAATTGTTAATTACTTTCAAAACACAAAGAAGCTGAAACTGGAAAACTGCTGCAAATAACATAATAGCTTTACTTTTCTGATTTCTGTTGCAGTTTGGCATTGGTGTTACCATCATACAGCTTTTATTATATTAAAGCCAAAATAGATGAACCAATAACTCAAGCCAGATGTAAGTACTGTAAAGATTCTCTGGTTTTGTCTGGTAAAAGTCTCAGATTCACTTAAAAAGCAACGTTTGAAATTCATAAATTTTGTGGAATTCACTGATGTTATCATGATGTACACAAAATCTTCAGCAATGATTCTAACCTGTTGTAACATCTGAGGTGCAAGAAATATTCTATAAAAATAGAATATGTGCAGAACATGTCAGTTCCACTGACAATCCCTACCCCTTGCTCTGTGCCCATAGAATCATTGCTTTGTGTATCCTCTATTGCTGTCATTTTAAGGGTCTGGATACAATTTTTGTTTTCATTCTATTAACGAAATATAGTGAAATAGACTATAAGAGTAAAGTTTGTGGGGTTTTTTTGTATTTTAGTTACAATATAGTATTTAGCAAATGATCTCTGCTAGAACAGTGTGAAGGCCCTATTTGTTTTGGGTTGCAGATAGATTTTTATTTTGCATTTTACAAATAATTTTAGTGGATGTTTGCATTGTATTTTTAGATTGGATTGATTTCAAGCCATTTACAAATTCCAAAACGATAGTTGGAAATTATACTTGCCAATATTCAAAGGTTTTTTATTTATTAGGTGTAGATTTGATTGGTAGAACCAATCAAAGCCTTTTAACTTTATCCAAGTGTTATGATCAATTAGAACAAGTATGCATTAAATAGAAAGTTTGAAAAACACAGAAAACCTCTGAGAGGCATAGATACTGTTAGTTTGGAGAAAACTTGTTTAGCACTACATCACTCTCCTCTACCATTGCTCCCACACATGAAGAAGAATATAGCAACTTTTAAAAATTAGTGATTTATTTTGTAAATTTTCCCAATACTGACTACTTCAAAATTAAATTTTTAAGCAGAGAGTATGATTCTCTTGATGGATTAGATCATCTGGTTTTGCACTTATATCAATAAAACCTGCAAAACAGACCCTTGAAATAGCCACAGTGTATAGAAGGTACTGAGAAATAACTAAGAACCTATTCAGTCTTCAGAGATGTTTGTCTTTTTTTTTTCAGACTATAGCTGTATGTAAATTGAACTTTTGAATCTATGTGCAATATTTTTATTCAAGGGGCTGTTTGAATAAAATATTGGTTTGTGACCCCTTGTGCTTTACCCTGTTTTTTTCTGTTTCCCTGCTTTCTCTTTCTGATGGATAGTCACATCCAAAAAGGGCAAGTATATTCTTGTTGCTCAATTTCCTTCTGTTTACTACAGTTGATATTTCTATTTCTGCACTTGTATTTCTATTCCTACTGGATATTCTCCTCTGTATTCCTCATCTCAGGATTTTCTCCATGATCATTGGGTACCATAGCAATAGAAAGGGGAAAACAAAAGTGAAGTATTTTTCTGTTTTCATGAACATGTCGATATATTGCTAATCTCTAATCCTTCTTTGTCTGGTCCTATCAGTGTTCACTGATATCAGCTATTAAAGGCATTTTTTCAGTAGGATTTGCAGTGATGCTACTGCAATTGAGTGTTTTAAACTTTATTGCAGGAAATACTAGGAGTATTTTTCTTCATATTCTAACAACTCAGCATCACAAATATTTATTTGTATCAGAGTTTTCTTCTAGTGAAAGTATCTAATTTGTTTTCATGTTTCTATGTTGTGTTCCTTAAATAAATTGTTAGATGTTATCTTATTGTTGCCAGTTGTATGCTGCATATAATAATCAGGTAATGTCTTCCTATGTTGCAAAATATTGAGAAGCATAGAATTCATTAGGGGAAAAGTGTCTCAAACATTTCTTTCTAAATTCATGGATGCATGCAAAAGTTAGCCAAACAGTTTGAGAAGAGAAACAATGGCAAAAATTCCAGTTTATTTACTTGGTGTTTACTTTTCATCTTTTTAGTTTCAGAATCACTGAAGGTTGATCATTTTGATGAAGCTGGCTATACATTTTTAGCACCAAGGTTGGTTGATTTCCCAGAAATAAGTGTTATTTCAGCATCTGAACTGATTATTGGCACATGGAAAATACAGATTTAACCAATAAGGCTTAATTTGGTAAAAAATTATCAATCTTTTTTCATGCTGGAATGTAAAAAACATCTTCAGGCCCTGATTTCTGCATATATAGAGAGCTGTAAAAACTGATATTGATATTTTAATGGAAAATGTATTCACATCTGGGAATTTCTTGTGGTTCTGACTTCTAAGATTTTACAATTATTTTTGAAAAAGGTTTCATAATACTTACCATAACATTTTCTAACTTCAAGACAAAGTATTTCAAAGCTCTCTATTACCTAAATATTAGTTAATTTTCAATTAATTGAACATAAAAATTATTAAGTCATTGAAAATTTATTAATTTCATTAGTTCCCTGAGGTTTTCTTATGTGAAATTCTGCAATTCTTGTTTCCCTTTTAAAATTATGTTTGCAAGGGAAAATATATGATGGTATGATAAAGGCTTCCTAAAATTAAGTACCTCTAAAAGATAGCTATGATAAAGGAAATTATGTACAGTTAAGATCAATTTAGATTTGTTGCATTCTTCCTTTATCTGATAAATTTCTGTATACTTTTAAATTTCTGTTAATAGATTGATTTAAATTAATTGATTGATTTATGTGAAGTTTTCTGTCTTAAAAGGTATTCTGGCCTGTTTAATTTAATTTTTCTGAAAGACTGAAGTTACTGAGAATTAATTGTACCAATTAGCAGCTTCCTGCAATTCACTACTGTCCTACATGAAAAAAGTCTGGTTGATATGTAGCTCTGCTTAAATCTGAATATTGGAGTAGTAAGGTAAATTCTGCCTGTGGTATTTCTGGATTATGGTAAGGTAAATACAGGGTAATAAGATATCTTAGTCACATGGAATACTTGAACAGACTTCTTTTGTGTGTCAAATTAAATTAATATAAAAGCTCATTTTAAAAAGAGAGTCCCCTGCTTCACTGCTAGACACTCTACATTTTAATTAAAGTTGTTAAATGCCACTCATCATATCATATTTACCTCCAAAATGCCCAGTGACTTTTATTTTACTTGCTTGCATTCAGTGAATTGCCCAATGATATATTGCTTTATTACATAATATAAGGGACAGGAGTTTACTGCTTCTCTGTTTTGCATACGTCAAAACAAAGAGTGTCTATATGTTCATGTGGTTTTGACCCTAATAAAATTGCATTTAAAACTTCTCAGAGGATAGGACCTTAACCTATAAATGTGGCTTTAGTTGAGCACAGGACAGCTATGTGTCAGCAGCAGTCCAGGTACTTTCCTGCACAATTTAACCCAGAAAGAATTTAAATTCGCTGGGCATGTTTTTAGTGCAGAGACTATGATCTCCAAATATGTCCTACACTGCTCCTCAGTTTTTTCCTGGGAGTCTATGCCCTATTTCATGCATGCAGCTTTTTTACAATCTTAACAAATTCTTACAATCTTAACAAATGCTTAGGCAAGCATTTGAACACCTTATTTCCTGTAGATGTCCAAAATAATTGATATGGTAATCATTAAATACTGATCACTGCAGCCAATTGACACAGTAGTACCAGCTACTTCATAATAGTTGTGCAAGCCTGCTTCAACTTCTAAATTGTCTGCTTTAGGAGCAAAAGAAAAAAATATGATGAGACTGATGTTGTGTTGTTTTTCAGAGAATATTGTAACGATGTAAAAAAATCAGAAAACAACACTGAATTTCTACTGAATTTCAATGAATTTATTGACAGAAATACTCCAAGCAGCTCATCATGTAAGTACACTTCTTACCTCACTGAAATTTTTCCGTAGGAAAACACCTTCTCAAATTTTGTGGTTTTTTTTTTTTTTTTTTTTTTTCTAGTAGAAATGCATCTAGTGTTGGGATTTTCTATCCAAGTAGACAGTTTAAAAAATTTTCAAGTTTCTGGCTTTATTTAAGAAAGTTTATAGGGCATTATGCATCCCGTGTCTTCCATAATTCCTCTCAGCATTTTGCTCAAGCATCAAATAACTACTGGTTCATTTTAATACACTCCAAATATTTTTGAGTTTATATTTACTCACTTGAGCGTGGCAGCCAAAGTCTCAAACAGACTCAAAATCTTGTAATGAAATCTTCAACCTGCTTTCTAGTCATTTTATTCCAAAATAAGTAAAGAAAAAAGTCCAGGACTGAAATAACCAATAACCAGAATAAAAGATAAGGAAATTATTTTGCTGGTTCACAAATTGGTTAAAGAGATCTTACTTGGGCTTGAATGGCTTAAAACCACAGATCCATGTGAGTGCTGCAGTGGTGAGCACTGGGCTTTGGGAAGGAATTAATTCAGACTTTGAGATTGGACCATAACCTCTGTTTGGAATAAATGAGGAGTTATTTCCACTAGTGAGGTGTTAAATCCTTGTTCTCAAGAAAAAAATCAGTGTTTGGATTTGGTTTGGTACATATGCATCTGTTTATTATTATTATTAATTTATAAATACATGGAATAACCTTTTTTTTTTTTTTTGTCTTGCTTTCCTCAAGTCTTTTTGTGGCATGTTGCTGTCAGGAGTAAATGATCAATTCAGAAAGAATCTCTCTGCTAGACCATGTAACTGAAGGAATGTCCACTTAGATATGATAGCTTCTCACAAAAGGATATTTTTATGCGCCTGCGTAGGTGTTTGGTGTTCTTTTAATAGGGTGATCTTATTCATTGACACATTGCTGATGGGCTGAAATTTTATTTGAATACATTGACTCAGTCTTGGAAATGAAAACATTCGCCTCCAGTGATTAACAATTAATGATAATAAATCTTAATAAATAAGATTTATAATATTTATTAAGATAAATATTATAATATTTATATTATTTATTATATTTATTATAAATAATAAATTTAATAAATCTTAATAAAAATTAAAATTATTGTGTAATATTAACTATGAGCAAATACTGAGGACACAGTGATATTGCAGTATAGAGTAGTGCTTAGTAACTAATTATTCAAAAATGTTATCTACTTATTGCTGTATTCTATTTGGAATATGCAGCATTTTATTTCCTTCTTTTTTTTTTTTTTCCTAATAATTAAGTTACTTTAAAAAAAGTCTCCTTAATACATAAGTAGTGTCAGCTAAAGTGCTGAGTGGCTGCAGAAATTATGTCAGCTAAAACTGCTTTTCAAAAAGAATAACATATAAAATCCCCACACTGAAATAATCTTCAGTAACTCTTCTAAAATGTTATTGAAAAAGATGGTTGAGACTGACTTCAAACCATCTTTTCAAAGAAATTTAAGCATGGCATCTCCCTTTAAGCTACTAATTCAAAATTAGTTTATTTACCTATATCTATTTTCAGATGAAAAATATGTTTTATTTGTGAACCTGGGACTTAATTGATCTAAATATATTTATAATGTAGTTGAATTTCATTAGGAATTGTTGTTTCCTTGCATCAACTGAGATAAAAAGTGTTTTAATGAACACATTTTAAAAATAGGTTAATTTGCAGACTTAGGGGCTTTGCAAAGCTGGGGCCTATACCCTTATCACTTTCCTTCCTGTGACACAAAGATAGGTTTTTAGGACACAAAGAAAATGTTTAAGTGAACTCAGCAGTGTGAGAGCATCTATTTAACTCTAATTACCTGACATCATTTGAAGTTAGGTAGAATATCTGACATTATCAGCCACAATTTTTGTAGCTGGAGCATTTCGACAACTCAGAATTTCATTTTAGGCTTTTATTGGAACTCCATCTCATATGGTTTCAGATGACTTACATTTTAACTCTTTTGATAGGTAATACTGATATGGTCATTAGAGTTTTGCTGGATGCAGGATTTACAAATGAACTTGTCCAAAATTACTGGAGTAAACTGTCTCTGTAAGTATTCTTCTTATTGACTGTGATTTTTTTATGCATTTCAGAGTTTGAAAACAAAATCTTATACATCTGTGTATATATACAGATATGCAGCTAATGTTACAGAGAATAAATACTTATTCACTGTTACGCACTTTAATGGCAACCCTTGACACAGGAATTTGTGAGAATTTCAGTCAGTTTTCATTTTAAATCTTATTTTTATTTACAGCGATGGAGTTGTTGCACAATTTGTTGTTACAGATGGTGGAATTACTAGAGTGTTCCCCAAAAGGTAAGAATTATTACAAAAATATAATATGATCATTTTGAAGCCTGAAAGGATGGGACAGTTGGCTTTATTGAATGAAAAGCTCAGTCTCCTGGGTCTAATCTGTACCGATAGCTATGAAATTAATAGAATGTCACCTGTGCACTGCTTGAAACTAATCTATCCCATTATTTTCATAACAGACCCTTGTAATCCAAGTTTCTGATCAGTGTAGAGTAGCAGTAAAAGCTATGTCTTTGTAGTAGCAGTGGGGCCATGCTAATTCCTAATTACTCCCAAGCCCTCAGTTGCTTGGCAGGCTGCAAATACTGGAAAGCAGTGGGTGAGTTGTTTTTTTCAGACTAAGATCAAACCCAAAGGGACCTCAAGAGAGAAAAATGTATCATTATCAGAGGACAAAAAGGAAATGTTAAAATTGGCACATAATAAACTAGACACACCCCCACAAGTACCTGGGAATGGTGAGGGCACCAGTACAGATCTAGTGGTAAATTGCAAATTTATCTATTTTCTTAGGTTATTCTGTGTTTCCGCAAAATGTGAAAATAGCAATGAATTTTACTTCCCAAGTGAGTTTCTTTCCTATTTTGGGATTATTAATGATATTAAATCTCTTAGGATTAAGCTCAAAGCACAGCATGTTCTGTAAAGGTTCATTTAGGTTTTCTTGTAAGTGATGTTGCAGTTGTATTTGTCACAACAAATCTAAAAGGTTTTTTCCAATGATTACACCTGTCTTTTAACCAGTGTAAGCTGACAGAGCCTGAGGACTACAAGAGTGAATCTCACATTTTTTTCCAACTGTGAAACATTGAAAGAAATCAACCTGCAGCACGACTTTGTAAGACTCTAATCTGTCTTTTATTGATCCCTATTTTTTTTTTTATTTAGGGCAGGAGAAGATTGGTTGGAAAATGCTGAAACTTATGAAGTCAGCTTCTATAAGAGGAGTTTAGATAATGACAACTATATTTTCACAGCTCCATACTACAACAGTAAGTTATCACAATTTAGAAATGTCAGAGCTGGGTAGTCCAATATAAGTGGAAGTTTTCCATACCAGATGAGATCACTGACAAAAGATGCAAGCGTGACACTTCATAAGGAAAGAAATCTTGGGATAATACCTATTATTAAGGAAAAGCTAGGGGGCACTAAACAAAGTTATCATAATTTGTCATAATTTCTCAACTACTCTGGTGGCCCTGTGTGCCCAGAGTTAACCTAAGTGAAAACATTAAGAGTACTGGCGTCATTCAGTGAATTGAAACATTGTTTTACAGAGGTACTTTGGCAGAATTATTTTAACACAAAGTGAAATAAAATTGCACTCACAGACAATAACACTACCCAAAATCTTAATCCAGCTGAGCTCTGTATGCTGTCTCAGCACACCCAGCATTGACTTGGGGGACCAGGCAAAAGGGTCCAGAGTCCGTAAGTCCGTCCTGTGCAACACTGCTTAGTTCAAACTTTGCTTTTGAATTCTATTTACAATTGCACTTATTCACCAAAACCAGTTGGTCTGAGATATTGTGACATTTAAAACCTATATAAACCCAATAGCAAGTGCTTTTTATTGATGTGAGTAACATTAACCTTCTCTCTCAAGTTTGTCTACCACAAATTACATACTCCTCTCTTAAACATACAGGATCCTTCATTGCTGTTATTTCATAATTATTTATTGCATTTTTTCTCAGCAAAATATAAAGATAATAATTAGCAAAATTCCCTGAAGCCTTTGTTGCTCCTCAGACAGCTCTGGGGAAAGCTCTGGAGAATGTACTTTTAACTTGTCTTTTCATACTGAGCAGTGTTGACAGCAGTTTGAAGTCTGTCAGATCAGAAATTGTGCTTTATTGAGTGGTGTCAGTATACCCTCCATTGAAAAATACACAGACAACATCAAGATAAAATCTTTGCCTCTGATCCTGGTTTTAACAGAGCTGCTCACATGTGTGTATGAGGTATTCATGGCTCTGTTTGCAGAGAAAAGAAAATGCTGCAGTAACTTTATGAAGCAGTCAAATGGGGAACAAAAAGAAGAAAAATAAACACAAATATTTCTTTTTGAAAATGCCAGTGTTAGTGATCTATCACAGGTGATAACTGTGTACTATAGCTGGGTCTGTGCTTTTGGACGAGGATTTTTTAAATCATTCTGGTATTTGAATAACGATAGATTTAAATTTCAGAGGAAGAGGCTTTTATGCAACCCTAACTTCATTTTTGTCTGCTCTTTTTTTCGCTTCTATACTGTCAGAAAGTGGTGCCAATAGCTATGAATCAGGTATTATGGTAAGCAAGGCTGTGGAAATAGAAGTGGATGGGAAGCTTCTGAAGCCAGCAGGTAAGACAGAGTGGTGCTGAAACTCTAAATACTTTAGTTATTTCGTTGTTGCTCAACAGAGAATTGGAAATTTACTTGAGATTTCAAAGGAACTTCACTTTATAATAACATTATTTTCTCTGAGACAGTTTTAATCTTTCTAGTGGAAATCTGCATTTGAGTAAGAGTGTTTAATTTATTAGTCTCATGAACAATGTTGGTGATTGGACAACTGAACAAAAATCTTATTTTATCCTTCTCCAGTTCAATGACTTAGATGTCATTGTAATTTTTCCCCCTTTTTTAGGATTATAGAGTTACCTTTTTTTTTCCCCTTCATTTTACTAAAAAGGACTTTCATGTATTTCTTGTCAGTTGTTGGAATAAAAATTGATGCAACCAGCTGGATGGACAATTTCACAAAAACCACAATCAAGACCCTGGTAAGCAATTGACCAAGTCTTTTTTGAACTTTATTTGCATTTCTCAAAGCTTCAGATGGAAATAGGTTTACTGTCTCTTTGTGCCAGAGTCACACTGATGCATAGTTGCCAAGTAGTTGTGGTATTTAAATCATCCAAATGCACAAATAAATCTATGTTGAAATAGGCCGTATTTTGTACGTGTCTTGCTTTCATAATTATAAAACATGGATGCAGACAAAGAAAAATTACATATTCTAGCTAGTAGTAAGACTGTGCTGTAGCAGTGAACAAAATCTGCAAAAGAATTGGTGAATTGGTGAATCCAATATCCAGGATGGGCAAGCAGTGAACAGGAAGGATTTATATTGCAACCAACATCACAGCATTTTAGCAGAACTTAATGAAATAGGTTCTTAACAATTTCATTCCATATATCTAATGTGTAATACATCTGAGGTGTAAATGGGAAGGGGGAAAGATGAAATGAAAATATGGAATTGATCGTGAATTTTGGAGGGAAGGGCACAAAATGAAGAAACTTAGGGAATGTAAACTTCTTACTGGGTGAGGCAGTGTTGCTTGGTAGGTTGGTTGTATGCTTAGGGAATCAGTAAAAGAGTCGGGCTGGTTTAGGTGTTGGAGCTGCAGTTCAATGGGGAGGCAAATGCATTGCCTGAGTGTTAGAGCAGTTAAGGACAAAAATACATAAGTGAAAAATGGAAAGTAAGATGAATATTTCAGAAAGAATGATGATGACTCCAGAATCACCTGGTAGTTGTTCTGCTGAGGATGTAATGCAAGGACACAGATGTGTGTGTATGTGTACACATACTGCAAGAACACGAGGAAAACATGTTCAAATCAAAGCCATAAAAGCCAGCTGGGTTGATGGGTTTCCTTTAGCACATAGGATTCCCATGCTTTGAAGATTTTCTTGGTTGGAAAGATACTTTTGAAGGCTTTCCTTCCAAATTCCAAACACATGGAAAAGCTCCTATTCTTTCTGCTTTACTTTATGCTCACAACACTGACATCTGGCAAGTTGTCCAAACTATTTACCTATATTGAGCATACTTGTAAAGGGAGTTGTGCCAGAGTCTTTGGGAAAAGCAGTTAAGATTGTGCTTTTGATAATTACTGAATACATGTTGTTGAGAGAGATATGTCTGATAAATGACACACACTCAAAATGAATTTAAATTTATGTACATATATTGAAAACAGAATCATTTGTTCTTGTCTTGAATTATTAATATTAAACTGCAAAATACAGTTTATTTTGTAACATTTTTGTGAAGATTATCATACTTCTGTTTTTTAGTGCAACAGTGAAATCTGTGGCTGTGAAAGAAATAGCATGGTAAGAAAATGTTCAGTTTATGAATATCTGACAGAGCATTGAAATTCCTCATTCTCTCTAGATCTAGCTAAGACAGATTCTATCACTATAATTTGAGTGCTAATTTTACAGAAAACAGGGCTTAGTTGTTTATGTCTTGAGAAAGATGAAGGTTAGGAGGGGAAGTGGGGAAAAAGGGCATAAAAGGAGGTGAAGTGATTATGGTGATGAAGTTATGATAACAAGTGTAAAGAAAAATATACAGGAAAAGCAATAGAGAATGATGTGGGGGAAAAAATGTGATAAAAATAAAGGAATAATTTGCAAAAAAAGAGACAAATCCTGAGGAAAAAAAAAATAAATTAAAAATCTAAAGAAAAGGAGTACCTGAGGGAAGGGTAAGGGCAAATTTAGAACCACCAGAGACCATAATGTGCCTTTCCACAGTCATTGGTTCCCAGCACATTCAGTATCAGGGGATCCCATAGCTTTGCTGGCACTCAGGAGAGCACAGATCCAGGGACTGTCAACATATCAGGTTCTGCCATATGCTTGCCTCAAGTCTTCTGTGTTCTTTTAAAGAATGTGAAGATCATTAAATGCAAAAATGGCAGGAGGAAGGGTAATGTGGAGAGTTATCTATTTGACCTCACTGCTGTCTTTCCAGTCTCTGGCTGCAAGGATCTTTTACAAAGTGCAAAGCATATAGAATCTGTGGGTTTCCCATTCCTGCACCTGACACCTGGAATAATCCCACTACAGGTCTTGGCAGTGAAAATAATCATGCCCAGAAAGCTGGGAACCTGCCCTTAGGATTTTTACCATTGAAAACTGCAAATGGAAAAGTACTTTAAACATGGCTGAAACACATGAGAAGTTGTAGCCCCTTATTATGAGCTCAGTTCCAATTATAAACAGATTTAATAAGGATATAGCACTCTTGGAACTAACAAAGTATTGAGCAAGTAAGAATTTGCAAAACAACTTCTATGAAATTAAGCCAAAAATAAGCCTTTGATCTGTTCAAACTTTTATTATACTGATAATGCTAATTATTATAACTTAAAATTGGCCCTTGGCTATGGGTTTTAGATTTGAAGATACTTCTGATGTCTTCAAAAAAAAAGTAGTTTCTTACAGTGTTCTATTGACAAATCTTTCCTGTAAAACATATTTCACTTTCTTACAATAGCATGTGGACTGTGTTATCCTTGATGATGGTGGATTTCTTTTGATGTCCAATCGAGATGAATATACACAACAGGTATGTATATTCTTTAAGAACAGAAGATGAAAACCAATAGGAAGACGTTTAAAGAGAAAAGAAAAAGAATTTAACTCTCAACTTACTCTAAAGATAACATTTCTGAATCACAAATATATTGCTGAATCAGAAATTCTAGGGGATTTGTTAGTTTTTTTAGTTTTCTTTATAGATGAAGATGCCAAATTTGCTATCAAGTTACATTCTTTGTGCTTTGCCATTAGGCTGATAGGCTGCCAATGGATGGTGAGGACAAGCAGTATGTTATCCACCCTCCTTCTTGCTCATATTCTTTTTTCTCTTCCCCAGGCGGGGTCTCATTGATACTGCATTTAACAGTTACTGGCTAACTGGGGAATATAGAACTGTGCACTTTGTTATGAGAAGAATACTTGGAAATGTTTTACCTTACCTCTCTGTATTGCCCCCATCAGATTGGACGATTCTTTGGTGAAATTGATCCTGGCCTGATGCGAAACCTGATTAACATGTCCCTGTATGCCTTTAACAAGTCGTATGACTACCAGTCAGTCTGTGACCCCGAAGAAGAACCAAAGCAAGGAGCTGGACTTCGTTCTGCTTATGTGGTCGGTAGTCCCATGTGCAGTGGCTGACAATCCATTGAAAGTCTTCGTGTGTCCATACAAATAAAATAACCTCTTTTGGGGTTTTTTTCCAGCCTACAATAACAGATATTTTGCAACTTGGATGGTGGGCTTCAGCAGCAGCCTGGTAAGTACAAGAGTGTAGGAAATCTCTATATCCAAACTATAATTGTTCAGTGGTTTGAAACTCTATTTGGCTTGGATTTTTTCCTCCATAAAAGTTCTTTAGACCCTTTGTTTCTGCAGTTTCTCGTCATGAAAATTCTTAGCTATGCCTCCAAACATGACTGTTTTGTCAATGGTTCAATTCAAACAGTTTAAACAGTTCAATTCAAAACTGCTTTTGCCAGGTTTTATGGGTGTGTGTTCTGACTACAAAATCAGCTTCAGGAAGGAGAGTTTGGATTAATGATCTACATATCATGGGCAGTTGTGATGTCTAAATTATCAGATTTTGAATTATTAATCACTTGGCTCCCTATTTCAGAATATCATTTTTGTCTTTTTCTAGCAAGAAGTCTTAAGAAAATCAATGTTTTCTTTTCAGTGAATCATTTTACAAAACACATGAATCATTTGGGTTGGAAGGGATCTTTAAAGGTCATCCAATCCAACTTCCCCTACAATAAGCAGGCACATCTTCAACTAGATCAGGTTGCTCAGAGCCCCATCCCACCTCACCTTAAATGTTCCCAGAGATGAGACATCTCAACCTCTTTGGGCAACCTGTGCCAGTGCTTCACCATCCTCATCGTAAAACATATCTTCCTTGTATCTAGTCTGCATCTTCCCTCTTGTAGTTTAAATCTATCACCCCTTGTCATATTGGAACAGGCCCTGCTATAAAGTTTGTTCTCATCTTCATTCAAAGCCCCCTTTAAGTACTGAAAGGCCACAATAAGGTCTCCTGGGAGCCTCCTTTTATTCAGATTGAACTTTCTCAGCCTTTCCTTATGGCAAAAGTATTCCATTCCTCTGATCATTTTTGTGGCCTTTGTCTGGACCCACTTACAGGCTCATGTTTTCCTGTGCTGAGGACTCCAGAGCTGACACAGTACTCAGGTGGGGTATTTTACCTTTCTCAGGCCATGCCAATTGGTGCTCATTTCAGCTACTTCCCTCAGCACCACATTGGGATAAGTAATTGGCACTGATGTGGTGCTTTTGTTGTGGTGTGAATTGCACCCTTGGAGACTGGTCCTTTTTTCTAAAACTTCATGATACTTTTTTTTTTTTTCCTAATAATAATAACTAAACTGCAATAAATTACCTCCTTTATGAAGCTAAGAGTTAAAATATGTAGCAGCTGAAGAAACGTACAGTAATTTTCTCACAGAAGCACTATGAAGACTGTATGTTGTTTTTTATTGTTGGTTACATTTAGTTAACAGGAAGAGAAATAATGTTGGTTTTCTTGGATAACAGCAAGCCTCAAAAATTGAAGATGGGCAATAATCCAGAAGAGTAACTTGAGTTCTTTTCAAACAGAGAAATTTCAGTTTATCAGTGTTCAAATCAGACTCAGCAGTCTGGTCTCAATTTAGACCTAAGGTTTATTTTGTGTGATGTTTAACTTGAAAGCACAACATTAAATTACTTTACTGTGGCCATGTTTTTAATGGAATCTAGGTCAGAAGCAGGCAGAGAAGGCCATTAAGCAAAGTGAGAAGGGATGACCAAAAAATGGATTCCGTGAGGCACCTGGCAAAAGCAAGTTCAGGGAAATAAGAGAAACCAGGTTATTAAAAAAAGCTCTAGCGTTTCAGGCAAAAGATGTGGGATAAAGGTGTGAGAGATCATTTTCAAAATTTATACAGGATACATCAGCATTTGGTTAAGAGAGTACATATCATTTCTCCTTCATGCTCCTTTAAGTCAGGAGATTTAGGACTTTTCCCAGGCTGCCTTTTTTGTTCAGTTCCCTATAAATTCTGAGGTAAGCCATTACAAAGGATTACTATTTTCTGTCAGTAAATTGCATCACTATTGAATAGAATCAGGTCTCTTCTGATCCATCACTGCTCTGTGCTGTTCCTCTGATGATTCAAAGCACAAAGTCGTGGATGTGAGTGCAGAACTCCTTCAGGGAATGCCTCCATGGGGAAGGTGTCAGGCATATTCAGTTTATTCACACAGGAATAATGCTAGAAAAGGAGGAAAAAACTCTCAGGTTGAATGAAATTATACCATCCCTTCTCCCTACAGAAAAAGTGTTAAAACAGAATGAGATGAGAAGAGATTGGATCATATTTGTGGGTAGAAGCAAGCTTAAAACTTGACAACTGGAAAATACAACTTATGAAGGTTAAGGAGAAGCAGTGAGTCAGAGAATGTACCTGTTGCTGTTCCTGTTTTGACAGGCTGGTAGACAATGTCTGTCTGTGTGGCAAGCTGGTATCTACTTTAAGTAAATAACATTGGAAAAAATGCTGTCATCAGTGAAGAAAAAATTAAATAAATGGAGCTCTTTAAGCTTAAGTATTTTGGCAGCATATCGGAAGAAAATGTAGTCCATACCTCAAGAGCAAGAATAGACATGACTTTAAAAGTCAAATGTTACATTAATGTTTTTTATAACGTAATATTCCAGTGTTGATCTCTTTCTCAGAAATTTAATGAAACTTAATCAGTGAAAAGTATAATTCAGGAGCATTTTCCCTGTGTTAAAGAGGAGTTCCAGTTGGTTTAATTTGTAGAGAACATGCCTCTTCCACCTCCCACAGAGGTATAAAAGGAGGGCATGGATGGTGTGATAACATTTCCCTTATGTGAGTTGTGGGAACACATTACAGAAAATCTGAACTGTAGAATAAAAGATTAGTGTGAAAGACCTGTGAGAATGTGGGAAAAGAAAACCAGAGTGAAACTGGAAGGTTTAAAGAAACACAGCTTTGATAACTGACAAAATCTTAAAAACTATTGTTAATAACTTATATTTGAATAGATTTTAAGTATCCATTATGATACAGAAAAGAAAAAAGCCTTTAAAAATAAATATATTGTCTTTCTGTGTTCAGGTCTATCTTACAGCAGCTGTTTTTGAGCTTGACTTTTCCACGATTCCTTGAGGCAGGTAAGTCAAAAGAATGTTAAAGGGTCAACTTTTGAGTGAAGCAGAAGGTAAGAATCTAGGCCAGGGAACATATTTGGGTCTCCCCATGATGTATGTGACTTAAAAATGTTGTTTGTTTTTTTAATCATTTATTTATTTATTTTATATCAGCTGATATGGAAGATGATGATTTCGGTGCTGCCCTGCCTAAAACAAGCTGTATCACTGAGCAAACTCAATATTTCTTTGAAAACAATGATAAATCCTTTGGTGGGATTGTAGACTGTATAAACTGCTCCAGGTAAAATTTCTTCAATATAAGTAATAACGTTGTGGTTTTTATTTATTTTACAAAAGATAGGGACTCTATTATATAGAGAAAAAATATAATTTGGATTAATTTCACAAAACTTACATAAGAAGGACAGAGAAGAAAAGAGGCAGGCAATTGCATTCTCTTTTTATTCATTTAGAATTAATTTTAATTTTAATCATTAAAGAATTTAGTCCATTTTTTTGTTTTGTTTTATAGTCTGTGCTCCATGAAAATTGTATTTTTTCTCTGTCATAATTTGTTTTCTTTTAATTTATTATGTCAATTTAAAAGCATTCTGCAATATCCCAAGGGATATGATCTTCTTTAATCAGGTTATGTATCAGAATTTTTGACGGTCAAGAGATTATGCAATTTATCTTCAAATTTATCTTCTAGTTGATAGTGCTCATGATTTAAAAGCTATGAGTCTTAAAAAGCAAGAAAAGATATTTTCTCTTAATATTAAAGTAATTACTCTCCAGACACCATAAGGAGGCTTATTGAAGATGATATTTATTAATGCATGAAAAAAATTGTATACTTCAGAAACATAACATCTTGGACCTAGATCTCTGTTTCATACAAGAGCCTGCTGGAGTTTTGCATACATTTTGAGCTTCTGAAAACATCTTAGTAATTAGAATTAATAGCCAGATTTCAAACAAAAAAAAGGACAATATTTCAAGCCAGGAAAGAAAGAGAGAACTTCGGAGAAAGGTGGAGAGAGCCAAAACACACAGACATTTTTTCCACTTCCCTACTTCCTCCTCCATGTTGCTAGTGTGCATTTGGTTTATTTATAAACTGAAAACAACCCTTCTAACTTAAAAGCCTTTTTGCAGAATTATATGGCCATAAAAATACAAAAAATACACATCCAATACATGACATTAACATGCCCTATGCTTCTCTCTCACTCTTGTTACAGAGGAGGTTTATGTTTTGGAGTTTTGTTTGTTTGTTTTTGTGGTTGGGGTTTTTTTCAGTGTTAATTGATGCTGAACTGATGTTATTCCTCAGTACAGCTACTGTGGTAGCAGTACAGAGCTAGCTATTAATTCAATTAAAGTCATTTTATGCACTTTTCCATTTTTTCCACTAAGAAGTCTAGTTGAAAGAGGGTACGATGGAAATGTCAAAAGGATTACAAAATTTATTTTAAATGTTTCTTACTGTTTGTTAATGAAAAAGATAAACAGAAGCAGGCAGACTAAATCTGTGGAGCTGGATTATTTTATTCCAATACTGTGTGTCCTTCTCAAATATGATTTTCCTTGCTTCATTTAATCATAGGTTTTTGTTGGCTTTTTTTGCAGACTTTATCATGCAGAGAAGATTTCAAACACCAATCTGGTGTTCATTATCAGTGACAGCCAACTCCTGTGCCGTTCCTGTGACCCAAAGCCACTGATGCAAGCGGAGAAGCCGGGTATCCTTTAAAAATCATGTTATTTAGTAGTGTGGATTGATTTTTGGCTATGGGATACTGGGATATATTTGGGGAGAAATGACCTACTTATCTACGTTATTACCATGGTTCATGGTTGCCACTGGAACACTTGAAGTAGCAGGTATTTGTGGATGGTATCACAAATCATGTGAAGCAGCAGTCATTGAGGTAGAGAGCAAAGCTGTTATTTGTGAGAACTTAGACAGAAATGGGCTCACAGGAACTTAATGAAGTTTCAAAAAAGCAAATGGGCCTTTGTCTTGGGTCGAGGACAGAATAATTGCATAGCTGGACAGGCTAGGGACAGAGTGACAGAAAGCTTTGCAGATAAGAGCTGGTGGTTGATGGTGGGCAGGAAGTTGACCATGAGTTGGCACTGTGCCTTGCAGAAAAGTGGGCTGGTCACATCCCAGGCTATGACAGCAAGAGAGTAATCAGCAGACTGGGAGAACTGATCCATCCCAACCCTTCAGCACTGGTGAGACCACATCTGGAGTGCTGTGTGCTTCCCAGGACCACACTGGCATACAGGAGGAAATCTAGTGAAGGACCACCAAGGTGATTGGCATCTGAGAGCACAACCAAGGAAAGTCTGAGTGTCCTGGGTTTGTTCAAACTTTAGAAAAGACAATGGTATCTCTGTCTAGAGAAATAACAAAAAAAGGGACAGGATAGTAGTGTTTGGTCATGAAAAGTTGAGATGCTGCACTGTTGGTTAGTTGATGAATGCACTTTAGTGTGTGCTCAGTGTCAAAGACAAGCTTAGTTCTTGTGGTAACTGCATTAGCCATTAAAGGCTAGAGTTCATCCAGCTGCATAGAATTTCTTCAGAGCTGGCTGGAGACAGGTGGTTTACGTGCTAGGCTCTTGCAACACAAACATTGAAGTTAAAAGCATGTGAAAGACTGTTTTAATTTACAACCACCTTCATGCCAATCTCTCTGCTTTAGCCTGTTCACTGCAGTAGATACCTGTAAGTGATGGTGATGGAAATACATAAAACGAACATACACATTCTAGGCCAGGAGAAAATCACCTCAGCCATTCTCTTCTATGTAGGCTTGAGGACAGGTGCCAGAAGCAGTAAATCAAGCCATAATTTCGATTACTGTGGCAGAACAGGGAAAACAATTAGTAATACCTCTGTCCACATCAGGAAGTTAGTTGAGACAGCCTCTCCCACTCCTGAAAGAAAAGCAGATGGTGGTACAGATGACTGTGTTTCTTTGGCACAAGCAATGCATTCATTGCCACATTAATAAAACTGGAATTCCATCTACGCTTGGGCTGAAAAGGAAGTTACATTGGGGTGTCATCACATAGCTATGTAAACACAGCCTAATATTCTTCAGTCTTTGACAGTTTGATTAACTGTTTCCACTGTCTGAATTTATAGGCAGCACTCACTATAGAAAATGAAACATGATGAATGGGAAAGGGCACATGACTTGCATTTCCCTGTGGAACCCAAAACTACTAAAAAGCAGCAAATGACCTCAAATGGCAGTCAGAACAGCTGGGTGGGCTTATATTGACTAAAGGAACTATTTTATTTTTATTCAACTATGCAGTACTAAGCTATTCCCTCTCTTCTGTAAATAAGGTACATAGTAAAATGCAGATGTAGCATAACATCACCCAAGCAGACAAAATGACCTTTGGGTGCTATTTAGATGATTATTATTACACTTTGCTTCCTTTTGCTGGTGCAAAGCTGCTGCAGCTTTGCTTATGCACAGTCTCTTAGAATATTTTCGTGTTTCAACTTCCTTTTCAGTTGAGCCACAGCAGAGGAAAGGGGAGGAGAGTCTAATAACATCTGAATGAAGGCAGATACAGATCTGTAGAAATAATGCCTCCATCATCCTGCCTTCTGTTCTCTTTGGCCTCTCCACTTGTTGCACTGAGATTGCTGCACTACTCGTGGTAGTACATGAACAGGATTGCTCCAAGTGTAAATTAGAGCTGCAAAAATACATTCTGACACTCGATTTTTTTAATATGTGTGCTACCTGGAGTGGAATTAAAAAAGCTTAACATACTCAATGGTAATATAAGCAGGTTTCACCAGAAGGCTGTTTTGCAGTTTGCCATACCCATGCCTTTCAAGTCTGCTGCAATGACTGGTGCCCCACATTAGCTAGTGGCACATGTGAAGTGCAGTGTGAAGGACTAACACCAGCAATTACAGATTTCGGAGAAGTGAGCTAAAGCAGTACCTCATATATTCAGTTAGCTAATTAATAGCAGGTCATTTTTCCCCTTTCTCTCCTGCTGTTCTGCTGGTAGTATGGACAGCATTTTCTGTCTGCCCTCATCACTGAAATGCTAATGGGATCTCAGTAGTTTACTACAAAGCCTACAGCAGCATGAGCAGTATACCCCCTATATTTGGGGTAATACAAGTGTACCCATAATAGAACCAGTAGCTTTTATAGGCTTTTACTGCTACTGTATACGACATTACTTTTCCAAAGATTCCTTGCTTTTACTGTGTATCTTCATTATAGCAGAGTAACTCAGTGGTAACATAAGCAGCACCATTGAGAGTTTACTGCCTTATGAAATATTTTCTGAAATATTTATGCAATGATAAAAAAAAATACAGAAAATGTTAAAATAACTCAGTTTTTATTTTAGTTTTTGTTTTTGGTTCTGAAAGTATTCTAAAAAGTTGTGTGTTCATTTTCTTGATTATAGCAGTGCAAAAAAAAAAGGTATGTAATTTTGGTTTATCTAAATGGTTTGGTTGGTTTTCTTGAATCTAAGCAAGGAGCTGTGATGTTTAATAGTGATGTTTATTTCAGCACTCTCTGAATTAGCATAAATCTTGTCTCCTGCCATGTAAAAAAATCCCAAACAATATTGATCCTGCTCGTGTACAATGCAAGAAAAACAGTGACACTCCTTAACCAGAGAAACAGATGAAGGGCCAAATCCATGTGAAATGGTCAAACAACCTAGATACAGAAAGGGTCCTGAAATCTGTTTTGATGAAGCCAAACAGGTAAAACTGAAGTTGTAAGACTTTAAGACTATCTTTACAAACAATTGTAGAGCAGCTTTAGATGATCAGTGAAAACTGTATTTAAGTGTACCTTGGTGCCTAGTAACCTTTTTATCACTATACATACTGTTCATTCTAGACCATAGCCACTCTATTTCAATTAACATAAACTTAACAGCTGCTTTCTTATCTGCCTTTCCTATAACCATTGCACTTTCACACATGATTCCCACTAAAATATCATCAGTGAGCATAAAACTGTTGGTCTCTACAGTGCTGTGAAACTCAGCTCTTCAGTGACTTGCACAAGAAGATTGTAATCTTGGCTTAGAAGTAGTATTTTTATATTAATGTTTCCAAATATTATTTAAAGTACTGCTAAATTACTAAAAATGTTATATGTGTTTTAGGATGTTGTCTCTAATTCTGCAAATTGTACTGCCCTTAGGTCATGATCTTAGCAGGTTTAAAAGTGCGTTGCTTTACTGAAATCAACAAAACTATGCTTTTTGGTACTTCTGTGTTGAATGCATTAGTTTTAAAAGAGAAAAATTATAACTGTGCCACATATCTAAATTATTTTTAATATTCTTTTTATGTTACCATTCAAAGATACAAAAGAGATTATGATGAATTCAAGTTGTTCAGAAGAAATTTCAAGACAAAAAGTACTGAACAAGGAAGTTCCTGTTCCTATTATTAGATACAATAAAAACTTTAAACATGCCTTTTTAATGCCTCATGCAATTTCTGCAATTTTTGCAGTGGAAATATTGTCTTAAGCCAGTGCACTTAGTTGGCAATAACTGCTGTATACCAAAATTTGTTCCAGTCCGTTCTCTGCTTTTCTTGTAATGAGGCACAATTACTGAGATGTCAGTAGTATTTGAAATGTTTAGAGAACTGGTGTTCAATGCATTTTTCTAGTAACCAAATTTTATTTTAAAAAGGAAGTCTTCTTATTGGCCAACAAAGTTTAAAAAAAGTTGAAAACCCATTCAAAAGCTATCCAGCCATTGTAAATAATCCAAGCCATCCTGATGTGATTGTGTGTGAAAGTACAACTCTTGCTCACTAGCTTGATGTGCTGATCAGTGTGTAAGTCATGTGTTTTGTAACAGTGGATTGTTTTGGTTAAGTTTATTTGCAAAATTTGCTGTGAATCTCTTGCTCTTGGGTGGATGCTTCCACATTAACTCTGCTAACTGCCAGCAATCTGCATGATATCTCATCTTGTATGTCTTTTTTTCTGTGTTTTCTTTCCTTTCCTCTACTTGCTACTTTGCCCGTTATTAATAGGATCAGCCTATATGCACAACGAGTCGTGCCTCTGCCATGACGTCCGCTCCTATCTTCATTTTTCTGCAAGTTTTCATGTGGTGTGGATGGTCAGTTACTTTCTCTAATTTTTTGTTTTGTTCTTGGCTTAAAAAATTAGCAGACTTTTCTACTTACTGAGCATACAAAATAAAACAGAATTAAGCGAGTCCCAAAAGCAACAATCTGGAGTAAATTACTGTTGCAATATTAAGGGAAATTAAAAAAGAAAAAAACCTGTCTGGAGCCTTATAAATCATAATTGGTAAACACGACGGCCTCTCCCACAGAACATACAAAAGCAAGGGAACCTGTTGAGTTTATATGGTTCACTCTTTGAAATTGCACATGTAACAGCTTGAGTCTGCATCCTTCTCTTCTAAGCATTTTTCCCTTGTCAAAAGGAACAGAAGAAGAAAGTTTTTTCACAGAAACAAAGATACAAAGCAAATAGAAGAGACATCATACCTGTGAGAGTAAAGCTTCACTTAGGAGGTGCCAAGGATGAGTGTTATTGTGTGAGTGTTGCTATTGAGAAGAGTGAGGAGTTTTCACTGCATTCAAATGAACACAGTAGTTAATGATGGAAGATAATGGTGTGCATCGAATTGGTTAAACTAGGAATTCAGTAAAATAGTATTTTTTTACTTCTTAATTTTTGGCGACCTAAACATATTAATTGCCTGATTACAGCAGAAGGTGAGGTATATCTTCTAATTAACTCCTGCATATTGACAAAGTGCAGACTCTGGGGTTTACAAGTAAAGCCTTGGCAATTAGATTGTGTTGCATTTGATGGTGTGGGACTGTGTCATGTGTTACTGTGCAAGTGACATATCTGCAAGAGAACTGCTGATCTAAAGAGCAAAAAAATGTGTGACTGAAGGGGCTTCTGATCAGCGTTGTTCTGAAAACCACTAGAGGGAGATACTCACATGTCTTTCAAAGTAAAGCAAACTGAGGCAGAACTGAAAGCTTACAGGGAATTTTTCAAAGTTAGTATAATGAAATATTGTAATTAATTGAAATTTAGAACAGTCATTTTCACCATACTTTATTTATATATATACATTGAATATACATTCAAAGTAATTTATAATCTCTCCATACTTTAGGGAAAATTCAATTAATATCTTGTTATACCAATCTCTCTTGAACATAAGTGAAAAAAATATCTTTAAATTCTGTTTAACAGTTTATTATTTGAGTAATTTTGAAGTTTCTTATTCTGTATTTAAATGACGTCATTTCTTGCAAACCTAGGAACTTGCACAGCCATGGCAGAAGATTGTAGGGAAAGGTGAAAGGCCTTTCTTTAAGCCAGTAGTATTTCACATTAAAATCTAGATTAACATCTCATATTCTTGCTCATGCAATTTGCTCTGCACATAGCTTACTTTAATTAAAAAGCTACTGTCCAATGTACATAAAGCAGCAGAGACTCACCTTGAACTGAATTCTTTATGCCCAAAATGTACTTTCTCCTTAAGGTGGGAAACGCACAGAATATAATTTTAGCTGATAAGCTTTTGGCAACAGAAAGTTACAAAGGTAATTTTGTTCCTCCATCTTGTTTTTAATAACTTTCTGATTTTGGAAATGGGTTCTCTCTGGACATTAATCTGAATAGTTATATTAAATCAATGAAGCCAGCACTGATATAATCCAGCTGATCAGGTTTTTTTTTTTTACTTTTCATCAAGGATAACAAAATAGTCATTATCACTGCTTCAAATGGCTTGCTCTTATTTTGTACATGCACACTGGTTTTGTTTGCCATGCCTGAGAATAAAGGAAAAAACTGTACAGATTTTTAGCCCCCACTGGGAATGTCTTACTTCCATCAGCTCCCAGGTATGTCAGTGGGAGCTTTGAGGGTGATCAGCAGTCGAGGCCACTGGATAAATCTTGGTGGAATTGCCTGCGTCCCCCGTCTGTGCATGGGGGTCTGAACACCTCTGACAGCTTTGTCTGCTAGTCCAGGCAAAGGAGGGTAACCCAAAATTTATGAACGACCATGCATTGAAACTGGAAGTGACTCTTGAGTAAAAGCAAAGGTGTTCTCCATGTGATATGAAACATTTAAAATACATGCTTATAAAAGGTATAACTCTGAGGTAATCAATTGGTATCAAAGGCCAGATCAGAAGCTCTTTGGGCAGATGTTGTTTTACCCTTTTATATGTCAGAGTAGCACAGTGGGTTCTGATGAATTACTATAATTTAAAAACAAACTTTTAGTAAACTAAAAAGTTATAGTGCACTTCTAAAGGAGTAACAAGTATGTTTATAGCCTTAGCATATACATGTATATCTGTATTTATAGTTCCTAGTGTATTTTTAAAATTTTGGACTGGCAGTGTCTTCAAGGAAGTGCTGATATATAGCAATTATTCTGTGGTTTTGATACTTAACAATGAAGGTATGGTTTTATAAAAGCATTCATTTCCATTCTGAACGTGCTGAATAATTTTCATAGCATGTGATGCTGTAAAACTGCCTTATCTAGAGCTGTGATAGTAAGGCATGACATGAAGGAGATGACATTTGGATTTGATACTTCTCTACCTTAAGCATGCAAGGAAATTCAATGTGATTAATGTGAGAAATTACTCACACTTCTGGTGGCTTACAACAATTCTTTCCAATTTCTTTTACATTTCTTTCTCTCTTCGAAGAGAATTAATATGCAGATGTAATTTTGAAGACAACAAAGAGAGGACATCTCCACTGGTCTGTTATTCAGGATTTGTGTGATTAATGTCATAGGCTGGAAAATTTCAGTGAAACTGCTTAAAAATAGTTCAGTGTCTAATTTTACTGGAAGAGGTAAAGATAAGATAGGGTAAAGAGAGGATAAAGTGATGCTGTATATCTTTCTTATAAGATACTTCAGAAGAAATCTCAAAAATAACATTAACATGAAACAGTTGAAAAGTTTCCTTAAAGCTCAAGAAGAGGGAAAGTGTTTTCAAAAATGGAATTTGGGGACCATTCAAAACTGACATTTATCTCAATCTGGTTTTAAATTAGGGATGGAATCCCACTTATTTCTAGGGGACCCTTGATTGTTTTGATTCATGTAAATAAACACATAATCAGATTTTCTCCCCTTTTTATCTATTTTATTTTCCTTGAAAGTATTTTCACATGTTCTGTAATTTTGACAAGAGTGAAAACTCAAAAGAAAATTACAGTGAAATTCTGAAAAAAATTGATTTAGATTGAATTTACTGTACCTTCTTTCCCACTACTATTTTTGTCTTAGCTTAGAACACATAATTAACTGATGCCAGAGACAATATTTAGAAATTTTTATTGGCAGAACTGCTGGTTTACCACTGCAGATTGGTCTACAAACCTCAGAAATTTAATGTGTTTTTGATCAATATGTTAAAATCTCACTAACCTTGAAATAAGTGTAAAAACCCTGTATACTTTTGTGTAGTGCAGTTTAATAGTGTCGTTCGTAGTAAGAAGTTGCCTCTCCTCCATGAGGCTTCCAAGAAATTCTCTACTGTTGTGAATTGTGAATCCCTTAAAAACTTCTCTGTGTAGTTTTAGGGAGAGGGAAAAACATACTAAAATACTTCTTTTCAACCCTATAGGAATATTTCATCGTATGACTGATGAATGTAAGAGTAGTTGAGAAATTGTGGTGTAGTTAGAAAAATCTCAGAGCAAGTAGAAATGGACAGCAGAATGGAGGGTGTTTTCAAGTACATATGGTGGTAGGATTAATCTATGAAGATAATTTGCAATATTTGGTCTAATGCAAGAAGGTGTAAGATGAGTCCTGTATAATTCAATATGTGGAGGCCTACTGGCTTTGTGTCCATACTGGATGCCATTTTCACTATAAAGGAATTTTCCCCTCATATTAAACACAATTTTGTTTAAGACCTTCATTTTACTACTTATACTCTCCAGACATCTCCTGTCTGTTGGAAATTTTAAATCTGCTGCTTTGCTTTCAACTCTTTCCTCAAAGATGACTCTTCTAAGTAATTTCAGTGATAAGAATAATAAATACCAAGAGGTAACACCAAGTGCCTTTTGCTGAATTCATGTTAGAGGAAACCTTCACTGATAATTCTGTTTTTAATGGTAATCACTGCGAGAAAGAAGCAGCAGAGTTATTTTTAAGGGCTTTAAATAGAAATAAAGCTGCATGACAAGATACAATGCAGATGCAAATAGTGACAGAGCCAAACTAAATAAACCAGAATGTTCAGTGCATCTTGAAATCTTAGCGTCCTAGTCCAAATCTGGTGCAGCAGAGTTCACTTAGGACTCCTTGTTGACCAGAAAACTTAGGAATTTTGAACTTGTAGAGAGCAATCAACTAAGAAGAAACAAAAAACCAAACCAAAATAACAACAAAAAACCAAACCAAACAAAAAGCCAAAGCCAAAATTATACAACCAAATTATAAAGCTAACACCGGACAGAGATATGTCTGGAAAACACTACTGTTAATAAACAATGGTGGCCAACATGAGGTATTTACTTTAGGACAAAATGAATTTTTGTTTCTTTCTAAGGAAATTTAATGCTGATTTGGTGGTTTTTTTGGGCTTAGGATTGTTGGGGTTTTTTTACATCCAAGTTTCTAAAGGAGATGCTTGGTGAATGCTATAACTCCTGATAATGTACTGAGTCTGCTTTGTCTGCTTTATCTGATTTTCCATATTTTTCCCAAACTGTTTTGGAAACCTACCAGCTTAAAAGAATGCATTGTGTGGAGAATAAATAACATTAAGGTTCTTACCCATTAAAGCTGGTATAAAGAACTCATTGAAAGCCTTTGCTATGCCCTGTAATTTCCAAATTCTGTCTTTACACCTCTGTTATGAAGGAGTTGCCCTAACGTCATTGGTTTTGTGCTTTTGATTTAGTCAAAAATTTCTATTATCATTTCAGTGTATTCTGCAGAGAGGTTATAAAAAAACACTTTATCTCCCTCCCCGCCTTATTTCCTGTTTATAGCTGATCTGCCATTTTTATGTGCTTTTTTGTTCTTGCACATTTGAGTAAACTTGATGTCCTGCACTGCTATTCTTACAAAGCTGGGAAGTTTTGCTTAAGGAAACCAAAATTTGCTTAAAGAAATTTGCTAAAAAATTAAAGGTTGTTTAATGGCTCTTTCTTACTTACCCTGATTGTACTTTTTATAGACACACACACATCCCTCAGCCTTTTCTGGAGTATATTAATTGCGTATGCCTCAGAGGCATGTCTGTCTGAACCAGGAGCTTTTCCTGCCTTTTGTCTTTCCTCTGCTTTCTGTTATATTTTTTTTTATTATTATTATTATTATTTCTGTGCCAACAGCCAGTCTCTGTTACTGTTCAGATTCAGTTATCTATCCTTCCCTGAATATATTGCTCCTGTTCAAGAAGTTTCCCCAGTTGCTAATATACCTGCATTCCTTTCCACCCACACTGGATTTTTTGCCCTTGGAGGCTTGGAGTCTTTTTGGAAAATGGAAAGTGTCTTTTTATACCATGGGTACAGAATACAGTGAAAACAAAAGACCAAATATTTTCAGCCTTCAGAGCTAACCATGAATCTCAGACTTGTTAGACAAAGCTGTGAGGGGAAAATTTTCCTGGCTTTTTAGGTACTCATCAGAGTTGTATCAGTCTTGAGAAACAAGGTCTAAGGTGTTACAGGCTCCAGAACAGGTATCAAGTGTATTTCAGCCAGATTAATGAATAGGTCCATCATGTGAAAGGTATTGAGCATTACAAGCAAGGTGGGACCAAAGAACAGCAACTGATGGTGGAGAGGAATGAAGAAAAGTGGTGTGATTGCTGTGTGGCATAAGGAATAGTTACTGATGCATGACAGAGTGCTTCAGCTCAGAGAGAGCTTCAAACTGTATCAAGCTGTACACAAGTAGTGCAATAGAAAATTTCCTTCTCATACTTGAGCACCAGAGGCATAGAAAGGATTTTCATTCCCTTTGATCATATCTTCACCTGCAGACCATATTCATTTTATTGTGCAATCATTTGATGAAGTGGACATAAACATATCTTGGTATTTGCTTTCTAATCTTGAAAAGTTATCTGTTCTATATTTTCTCACAACAAAGTCATACTCAGAATCTTAAAATGAATGTTGTTTTAAAGAATATAGATGGTGTTAACTTGGGCCCCCAGGTATATTCCATATTGTTTCTTGTTTGATGGTGTAAGTATCTCATCTAGTTCATAAGTGTGTGCTCTAAACCTTGAAAGTATTTAGTCCTCCCATGTTTTTAGTTAAAGTAATAATGTCACTCTTTTTATCAAAAATCAGAGGAAATTACAGGAACTGTTTTACTGCTATTTTAGCAAAATAACATATATAAGACCAAAAAGGATGCTTCGATGGTAGTTCAAAATGTTGAAAACTATGCTGTAGGTTACTTCTCAAGCAGCTTCACTGTAATTAATATTAAATGATTTCTACTCTTCTTGTCAACAGGAAGATTCGGCTGACTGCGGTGGGGCCTCTGGTCTGAGTCCATCACTGTGGTCTATGGTAGCAATTCAGTTGGTCCTGCTTTGGCTGTTATCTGGCAGCAGACACTGCCAGTTATGACCTTGCTAAACCAAAACCTGCATAACTTAATCAAGACCTGGCCAAAACGATAGCCTCAGTTTCATTTTTGAAAGGGTCAGCTAAGAGACAGCAGCAGAACAGCAGTGCTCGTGTCTGGTTATCACGCGTTGTGAGACTCATCGAGGCACCACGATGCCTGCATGTTGGAGTGTCAGATCCTTAAACGTGTGTGAATGCTGCATCATCTACATCCAAACAGATTTCTGTACGTGCCCCGTTGGGGAAATCTAAAACCTTTTGTTTATTCATTTGTTTGTTGTTGTAATCTTGATGACTTCATGTAAAAGGGCTCCCCTAACAATGGCTTATGTATATGACTTTCATTTCTTTTAAGCTTTGGATATCTGAAAGATTTATATTCTTTTACGTGAACAGTTGTTTAAAAACCAAAAAGAAAAAGGAAAAAAGAAAACGTTCTCCCCAATATACATTAATAGCGCCACAATGGCTGCTTTCAACCTCTGTTTTGTCCAAACTAGTTGAGTAAAATGAAAATATTGGCCAGTCTTTACCAGAAGTTCAGCATGATTGGAATGCTTTATGATGAGTGGTTAATTCTTCCAAAATGAATCATGCAGCCAGCTAAGCTTTGGTAGGTTGATACTGTATGTATAAAGTAAGGAAGGGAGAAAACTACTGTGTTTCAAAATACAAAGGAACTGGAGAGTGTAACAAAGTGATTTTCATCTTAAACTTGGTGTCATCTGTCAGAAAAAAATGCTAATTTCAATGTAATATTCACCTCCTTTTCACAATGCAGTTACATATAAAGCTAGTAGAAATTCTTCAAAGGCTGAAACAAAAATGCTTGTGAATAAAAAATGTCTTTGTGATATTTGAACGTTGGTTTCCAGGGGTATTTTGCATGATGATGATGATGATGATGCTATATTATTGTTTTTCAGTTTGTTTTCTTTGATGGTAGAGTATAGTTCATTGAAAAGATAACAGAGTGATTCTTGTATTGTGTGAGAAATTGAACAATGCAATGTGTTGCAATCAAATCATATTAAATTATATTATGAAACAGAGCTCTGAATATACTGTGCAATGGAAAAGCTGAGAAAATAGGGTAAATATAGCTATTGTAATGAAAGAGTTGAGGTGAATTTTTTACAGAATAGCGATCTCACATGAAAATCTGTGTACAGATATTTTAAGAATATAAAAATCAGATTTAACACATTTATTTTTGGAAGTATATGTTCTCTAAGGTTCATATCAGGTTCCCCCTTTGTTTCCTTCATATAAGCCCACCTATAATTTTAAAACTTCTGCTGTTGCTATTTATTAATGAAAATAGCATATTTAACAGCAAAATGACCTGGTTGCTGCAATTGGAAAAAAGATAAACAAATGGGGAGCCTTGAATCTATATGTATGCACATTGATACTTGATTGTGAATAATAACTCTAGAAGTTTTTATACAACCTCATTGGTGATACAGGTTGGTGCAGTAAATTACAATATTACAGTGTAGCATAGTGTTGATGCAAAATATGATTTGCGCTTTTTTTTCTAGTTTTCAGAACTAAACAGTATTGCAAGACAGCTAAACCAATGAATGTGCAACTCTGCTGGTATTGTACAGTTCTGCTAACTGCAAAATGCAAATATTAATATGGCACAATACACTAGCTCTTTTAAAAATAAAAAAATGCAAATCATTGGTATGTATATGCTGGCAATTGATTGATATAATTTTGATCATGCCAAAAGCTTAAAGAAATGATTGGGCATGCATTAATATCCTATGAAAACTGAAGAAGCTACTCAAAGCCACGGCATGGCTTGAGCGATCAGATGTCTACAGTAGTTGTACTCACGGCTGGTTCATTGTTTTTCATGTACATTGGCTCCAGCTATGTATTTTCTCATGTTTGGGAATACAGTGAGTGAAAAAAATAAATCCTGACCTGTTGTTCAGTGAAAAAAATCTAGATTTAAATATATATATACCTAGCAGTGTAATGAGGTTAAAAGTACAATCAACTGTTTTGGATGACTTCAGGTCCTCCTCAGGGAAGATGAGCTAACATTGATAATAAGGGTGAAGAAAAACTTCCTTCCAGACCATAGTGCTGCAGTTCTGTTCACCCTAGCCCCAGTTACCACCCGATAAAAAAATTAGTTTGAGTGTTTCTAATGCCAAGACTGCATCCAGTATCTTTCATTAATGCGTCCAATTGACATTTTATGGGAGGAGTAAGTTTTCTAGGATTAGGCCAATAATTACTGCACTCACTGCCTTTACTCTGAGGTTACTTTAAATACTAGTTGGTTTGTGTTGTGCTTTTTTAATTTCACGTTAGTGTACTAAGTTTTCTATAGTTTTCACTTACCTTCCCAAAAGAAACCCTTCATGGACAAGTTGCACTGTTTCAAACACTTTGCTTATGCTGGTAGGCTATTTTCAGAGTTACTTAATAAGAATTTGATTAGAGTTTGTAAGGAGAAAGAAAGAAAGATGGCACAAATTCATGCTCTCACAGGAAACAACTGTGGCTTTTGCTTTCATCCCACTTCCCTTAGAGTGCTCAAATGTAAAAGGAGGGAGAAGTCTATGCCATGCAGACATAGAGCCCTCCTGGGCAATCCAAAGAGGGAAATGACCTTTGTTCCTCTCCTTCACCCCTCTATATGACCTGAAATATATGCTTCTATACAAACATTTAGCCTTCCAGCTAACATTATAACATTCTATATAAACATCTAGCCAGCGTGATACCCATTTTATTAATACTTTAGAAAGTAGTGAGGGTTTAAAATACTTTGAAATTATATATTAGAATATAACCAAGTGATGGTCAAGACTTTTTTAAAATACCCTAGTATCTGCAAAATGCAAACCAAAAAATGCAATCTGAACTTTAGCTATCTCAAAATATGAGTACCAGTCTGATAGTAATAGCTCGCATGAGTAAATGCAAATTCTCATGCAGAAGAGTATCCTTACTCTCACAGTGCATCATAGTCATCTCTTGTCTTTGAAAGAATCAGCTTGATCCTAAAATTTAAATAAGATATTTTTAAATATGATTTACTGTAAAAAAGTTGTGGTTTCTAAAGCCAGAAAAAAGGCTCTGTTGATGGTTGCTCAAATCCTTTAAATAGTGCAAAGGGAACTTTTGGGACTGGTTCAGTTCACACAGAAGTCATGCAGTGTATTGTTCATCTGACAAGTAACCACCATTAAAGTTGTTATGGCATGGTACTGTGAAAAACATGATCTGAGGACTTCACATGAAAGGTTTCTTTCTAGTTTTTGCTTTTACACAACCAGCATTACTGCCAAAACACTGACCGTGGTCCATATTTGTAACAGGTTTTTAACATGACATAGCAGGTCTGATGACAAGATTTTTAGGTCCTGTACCTTTAAGACTTTAGTATGATCTTTTTCATGTTTCTAACGCTTGAGGCTCTACTGCTTAACTTGACAAAAACAACAGTGTTGCTGCCATTTGTAAGTTTTCCTACAATATTCCTTTTATTAACTAAAAACCTGGCCTTACTGGTTTCAAATAAGCAGTATCCCTTTTAAGTGACCTTCGCAACCCAAGTGTTACTTGCTGTGGTTGAGAGCTTTTTGCTGTCACTGAAGAGACATTAAGACCTTTTTTCCCATTAACACATAACAAACATGCTTAGTATGACTTAACTCCAAAATACAACCTCAGTACCCCTGATCCAAAAATTCAGATGCTAGCACACTGGTTATTAAGAAATATATTAATGCCTACAAGGCACTGCAATGCACTCGGGTGTTTTTGGAATGTCAACCTAAGGTGAAATCTTAATAACTCCTTTCCAGGATAAATTTTACCCTAACTTCATCAGATATCTAAGCCTTTAACAAAGGCCAGATTTATTATTATTTTGTTCATACCACAATGTTAATATTGTTAATACTCATTGTACACTATTGTAAAAAGATTAAAACAAAGCGTCTGAAAACAATTCAAGACTTTTGAAAAGTTAGCCTCACCCTCTTCCCAGCTACTTGCATCTGTCCTGTTTATGGTTTAAAAGCAAAACATCATCTTGAAGAAATATTTCACTGAGGCTAAAGGGATACTGTCTTGTTCAGATGCCATGAAATTGAGATTGTGATCTGACAAAGCTGTCTTCTCTTCTTGTGTTGTATGGAATGTCTGGATCATGCTTTCTGGGATATTTTTATTGAAATGCTCAGTGTGCGTTTCTGCAAAAAAAGACTTGGTTGCTCTTACAAGGCAAGCAAGTCTTTCTCCCTTTTCTTGTGTTCTCTTGACACTTTTGTGGAACTTGACAAGCCTGGAAAAAAATAATTTTTTGTAAAAATTTGTACAATAATGTTATAAAAATTTATAATCCTAGAACTGTTGTGTTAATTATTGTGCAAAAACAGTATATTCAGAATAAAAGTTTATCATTTAAAATCAGCAACTATTTTATTGTTCCTTCTATATAATAAAAACATGCAAATAATAGCCTATATTATTTGCTATATAATACTTCTGAGTTTCATATAATTATACCTAAGTGTCTGAAGAGAGGGAAGATAGTGACTTAATGCAGGTCCTCATGGGGTTCAGAGAAGGATGCACAGAAACCTCCATTTCTGTTTCATTTGTGCCTGTGAAAATTTAAAACAAAAACACTTGGAAAAAATATAACCATTGAAGTCTGAGGTCTGTAAAGCTCTCAGTAAAATAAGAGTCCAAGACAGCTGAAGTATCCCTGTTGTCCCAAAACAATTGCTTTTGGAAGGGTTGCCATTTGCTAACTTGTAAACACTGATGAAGTCCAAGAGTTCATTCACATGGAGAAGTAGAGTAAAATCAGATGGATCAAATCGGTCCTGCCCAAGTTGTTGTCCCCACCTCTGACCAAAACTGAGTCATGATTCCTTCAGCTTCTGTACTGCTGCTGTTCTTAGCTAAGCACTATTATAAAAGTGGATGTATGTACCTTAATAACCAGGCTTGGGGTGCTCAGGAGGTGCTTTGCTGGTTTCAGACTTCCTGCAGGGGCACTGGCAATCTCTGTCAGAAGTGCAGGGCAAAAGGCTGCAAGTAGCAACTGCTTTAAAGCCTGATTTTTATCCTTAACTGCGAATGTATCACAGCCTAGAGAGAATGGCAGTTGTAAAATTCTGATGGATTTACTGAATCCCCGAGGAGTAGATAAGAGAATAAGAAATCAAATGCAGATTCTAGTTCTGCAAAGCAATAGATCACCCATGTGGAAATGCTACAAGGCAGTGCATGACACTGCATCAACATCCAGAGATTACCAGCCTCAACTAGATTAAACATTGCTCCCTAACTGCATGATTATCCCCACATGCTGAACTCACTCTATCATGTTTTCTGTAAGCTGACTGCCATTGAGATGTAGAAACAAAGAAATCCCAAAAATCCCTTTCTTGTACATGTTTGGTTTAATTGCTGTATAACAATACACTAGACATTAAGTAAAGGAGAAGGCACTCTTGGACAACACAAGGTTTATTTCCCCCACACTTCTGGAACTTATAAGCATTTTTGACCTCATCGGTTTGATATGGGAAATGGCTGCACTGCAGTGAGATATTCTATATTCGTCCCTTGTGCAAATCAAACCAGAATGCATTTGGCCTGTCATACTGTATTATTTTGAGAGATGATTTCACACTGTCCAATGCAGATCTATTGCTGCTAACCATCTACAGAAATCAAGACATTATATAAAATGAATATTACAAAACACCTTCTCTGTCACATCTATTAGTCCAGTCTTCCTTGTAACGCTTGACTGAAAAATATGCCCACCCTAAAAGGTACAACATTTTCTCTGTCTGTGGCAAAAGACATTGAGAACAATGTCTTGCTTTCCAATGATCTCTTAGAAGCTTTTGTTCACAAAATGTACATGGGAGAAGAGGAAAGAAAAATGAGACTTGCAGGAGATTTAGTCTAAATTCTAACTGTATTTCTTCTAATTGTTTTAAATATTTAATTTCTCTCTTTGTCAGTTTGACAGTATCACATTCTCAGGAGCTGATTTTTCCTTTTGAAACCCAGACACCTTGTAGTGGAGTCTTCACTTTTAATAGAGCATCTGCCCCTCTCTTTCTTTTGGGGTTTTAACTTTGTTTTTCCTCTGGATGTTACAAATCTGTCCTTGACTAGATCTCCAAGTCTACATCCTATATGGTGTAGAACAGGTATTTGAACTTGCTAACAAGTGTTTCCTTTGCGGAAACGATAAACATGTTTGTTATTTGTCTCACCTAGATGTAGCTGTCAATTGTTCCTGAGTTACAGTACAGTGAACAGAGTTTAGTTGGTTGCACATGCTGCAAGGCCTAGCCAGGCTTTAACAGTCCATTAATGGTGGAAGGTGAATTCTTTAAAAAGACATTTCTACTGCTATTTTAGTTGTATGCCTTTTCAAAGAGAGGAGTTAACATACTAACATAAGTTTACATAAGTAAAATCTGCATTTACTACTTCATCCATTACTTTTTGTTTGGTTGGTTTTTTTAAATGGGTTCTTAGTGCTGCTAGTTTGTGACAGCTGTCTTGAGAAGAAAATATGAAATATAAGATTTCAGTGGTATTCACTCTTTCTTTTCAAGAATATTTTTCAATTCTTTTTTTCAGCCACTGAATTAGTTATTTCATAAACAAAACATGTGGAGTTGGAAATGAAATCTCGCTCAGAATTTCCATTTTAACTTTTGTGGCTTCAGACTCTTCTTGTGACCCAGACTCCTGTGATCTCAGCCTCCGTTCTGTGGCTTGATTATTAAAAATAAACTTTTTGAGCATTGTAATACATACACTACGGAAATGTTAATTAACATGCTTGGAACATTGACTAACAGCACAATGTTTTGGTATGTGTGGTTAGCATGTATTATTCCTGTTAGCTATTTTGAGAGTCCAAGTGCTGCACATTATGATATGGGTTAGTCAGTTTGCTATATAAATTCTGGGATCTTCAGGAATTAATTAATGTAAAGGAATTAATGAGCTCTAAGATAAAACTGAAGATGCTGAGGGTCTCCTCTGCCTAAAAAGATACTGTATTACCTAATTTCAAGTGGGTTGGAAATCAGGAGCATTCTCCTGTCCTGTTTGTCTATAGTCTGCACAAAAGAGAAAAGACTCCATATAATGGTAAGATTTGGTTTTGACCTCTTTTGGGAATACCAGTCTGGGAAATAACACACAGGGAAACTTGGAGAACCTGAGGCTAAATTGTTTACAGTGGGATTCACTAGGTGAGCACTAGGTGCTGTGTTCCTGGGCTGGACAGTGATGATCCATGATATGTTGACATGCAGTAGGGAGAACTGTCCCAATGATCAGCCTCTGGGTGTCGTTTTGCAGTTTGCATACACACCTTTCTGTTGGAATTGAGGCAGGAGGGTGTTAGATCCAGAGAAGAACCAAACAGGGGAGATATATTCATTCAAAACTTGACTCTTCTGTACTGCTACCAATCAACCTAGTTCCTAAAGTCCGTGCCCCCTAAGGCAAGGCAGATGTGAAATCTAGGCTCATAGCTACCAGGGAATGACACAGGCCTACATCTGCTTTAAAGGCCATTGCTGTGCAGACATTGGGGAAGAGATGCCAAACTCCAGGCTCTGAGAGGAGCTTGTTTGGTGCCTGTGGTTGGAGCACAGTCTGAGTCAACACTGAATGCCTTCCAAAGAAGAGGGGAGATAGCAGCGGTGGTGAAAGGGATGTTACTCATACTTTGCATCATGTGTTCCCACATATAATATTTGTCTCAAAAGTGTAAAGTCTGGTTCTAGTCTTCCTTTAGTCTGAGAATATCTGTTCTTACAGTGGAGAGAGAATCTGAGCACTTATATTTAGAGGCAGCAATGACTTCTATCCTAGAGGTTGGATGGCTTCCTTGAATGGTCTTGCCATCAGGCTGTTGAAGATGTGTCTGCAATAGAAAACAGCTAATCACCTTTAAGCATTTGTTTTCCAGTGTTTTAATGGAATTTTATTATGGTTTTTTGAAATTGTTATTATTTCAGTATGGAATGAGAAGAAATGAAGAGATTGGTAGAACTTGAAGATGTAGAGAGTTCTGGAAAGGTTAAATATCTGTAACTGTGTGTGAGATATCACAGTTTTGTGTGTTTGGGGCCCACTTGACTTGATATTTTGGTACATAAATGCTGTATTGGGATTTGGGATTCTGAAACTAGACAGTGTTTCTAGGACCTTTCTGAGAAGGGTGTTTCATGTCATCAATCACTTGAACTTTCTGATTTTTAATATTATTGTCCAGTTCTAATCTAGCAAGTCATACAGTGTCAAGCTTTAAAATCAATCCTTAATTTTCAGTGAATGGAAGGTATCACCATCCACAAGGAAAGCAGCTGTGCTGAAATCTAAGCATTTAGGATTAGGGGTAGGAAGTATTATTGATCCCAGATTTGGTAATAGTAGACTATTTATGGCTTGGAAAATGTGTTGCTCATTCATTCATCCAAAAATTTTCTAACCCCTTGTGATGGTATCCAACTTTGCATAACCCTGTAGCTGAGGCAGTAGCATGGAAGAACAGTGGTGACAGATAGCTTTTATTTCAGCTGGACATTGCTTTAACTCTTGGATCCTGATACAGTTCATAAAGTTTCCTTTTCTAGCACCTGACTTTCTGTGTGACCAGAACCGTGCAGGTAATATGGCCAAGAGGAAAGTAAATGGTAACTAGAACATCCTGCACAGAGGACACGTCTGGCACCACATTAGTGCCTCCTGCTCTCCCCAGAGTGCATCCACCAGGATGAGGTGATTGCTGAGCAATGCCAGCACTGCCTGATAATTCTCTGGAGGTTTTGAGAGGAGTTTTGCACCTAAGTGGAGCAAACTGGTGTACCTGCTTTCCTGTGTCCATTTATTGGCAGCAACAAATTCAACAAAGTACATAATATTTGAGCTGTTATCTGCATAAAATTTCATTGACAAAAATTGTAAGTCAGACACAATAGTTTTCAAATGCTTCCACACCTCTTGGGAAATGTAGTGTAGATTTTGAGGTATTAAGATTTTGGGGGGAAATGTGCACACAGACATAAATATTTTTATGCCTTTTAGATGCTACCCAGGCTTCTAGTGACCTGCCAGAACGCTTTTCTTTCCAAGGTCAAAGAGCCCACTGTGCTTTATTCTGGCAGATGACATGAGTAAAGCTGTGCTTTTAAGCAGCTTGCATGTAAGACCTCCTTTGCAAAGCGTGAAGGAGAACCTGTAGTGTGATATTTGATCTTTTAGAATCTCTAGTTGAGTGAAATGCCTTAAATAGAAAATAGGCCTGTTCTGAATGAAAACCTATCCTGGGCACTGTGCAGATAGGCACCTTTATTGCTTCCAGAAGACTTTGTCTCATGTAAATGGATATTCTGTTACTAGAGAGCTCTTTTTTTTTAATATCTTTAATAGCCATTTAAAAATAACAGAATTATGTGGAATGCTCTATTTTCTAGCTTAGCTATACCCTGCTGTAACTAACCCTGAGCTGCATTCACCATACCTGAGGCTTTTGCCTGCAATTCAGTTGATTTACACAATCCAACGGATCCCATTATAAAGTTCCAAACAGTGATGAGGATGACAGCAGTAAAAGAGGAATTGTTTTGTTTGTTTGTTTGGGTTTTCTTACCCCACTAGAATTACCTGCCCGCCCAGAGCACCCAGATTATAGATCTTTCAAGAGGTAGCAAAAAATATATATGTCTGAACTGATTGCCATTAGGAAACACAGTATTTGTCATTGTTTCACATTAGTATTTTTCAGCACAATGTTTTGGTGGGTTTTTTTATAAAGTTTATGATATGTGTGTAATGAACCAGTATCAAAAGAAAGCCCAGCTCTTCCATTTTGAAGTGCAACATGAAATGAGTACTATATAGGATATAAACTTTCTCTCATAGTTACAGAATCTTTTATTAAAATTGCTTTTATAGGGAATTTAGCAGCTATAGTTTTATGGGTTATCAGACATAGCTTTAATTTTTGGTAAAATTCAAGTCAGATTTGCTGAACCAAATAGCAACTTTAAAATATGATCAAATCAGAAAAACAAAGTGTTTCAATCAGTAGTATATTGCTCTCTCTATATACAACCTGAAAGGAGGTTGTATCAAGGTGGGGGTCAGTCTTTTCTATCTACTATCGAGTAACAAAAGGAGGGGAAATGGCCTCAAGTTTCACGAGAAGAGTTTTACTTGGATATTGGGAAAATTTTCTACACCAAAGGGTTGTCAACCATTGGAACAGGCTGCCCAGAAAAGAGGTTGAGTCACCATCCCTGGAGGTATTTGAAGGATGTGTGGGAGTGGCACTCGGGGCCATGGCTTAGTGCTGAACAGAAAGATGCTGGGTTAACAGTTGGACTTCATGTTCTTAGAGGTCTTTTCCAACCTGCAAAATTCTATGAGTCTGTACCAGGGAGATTGTATTGAAATTGTAGGTAGAGACTCAGTTTCTTCTAGTGTTGCTCATGATGTCTGCTTGTCCAAATTTAAATACTTCTTGATTCGTACTTTCGTTTGTTTGTCTGTTTGGGTTTTTTTTTTTTGTTGGTTTGTTGGTTTGGCTTTGGGTTTGGGTTTTTTCTTCTGGCACTGCATCATAATGCACTTAAGGAAGAGTTTGTATTTTTAGGACTGCCTAGCATTTCACTCTCCAGAGCAGAAACTTAAAGAGCAGATTGAAGGATTAACCACTTCTAAAAAGCAGACATACTTGATTAAGGATAGTTACCATCCTTTGCAGGGAATATTAACTGGACTAGAGAGAATGGCTGCTCTTTCTCTGGGCTAATAACAGCAGGAGTCACTTAAGAATACAAAGCCATGAGATGTCAGGCTTTGTGTGGGAGATGCACAGTGTGCAGTGCACAAGCAGGAACTCTTTGAGGTTCATGCTGATATCCAGTGAGGCTGGCAGGAGTACGCTTTGCTGTGTCATTTAGGAGAGGGACGACTGTTCTCTGTCACCTGCATGCCTACTCATTTCTCCTCCTCCCTGAGATTGCCCACAGTCTTCATCCCCTGTGCACAGCAGTGCTGCTTGCAGCACCTACAGACACCTTGCAAACGCTTCTGCACAGTTACCTTCAGCCTCTGCCTCTGAAGGCATTTCCCACCATTGGTCAGAAGAAAACCTGACATACAAAATTCATATTTAAAGTCACAGATGATAAAATTTGAAAAATGTGCCTAGAATGTCTGGATACAGTTTTGCATGGACCAGTGAAATCTTTGGCTGAGCCAGGCAGCTGCATTTTGGAAACACTGGGTGGCCTGAAATTATTCTGTTAACTTTTGCATATGTAAAAATGATCCACTTCATGACAGCATCTGTTACTAACACAAAGGTAATAGATGTACAACTTGCATTTATATGAAATAGATCCATATGCAGACTTAAAAATTATCTGAATATTTTTTAAATGACTTCACTGATATTTTGTCTCATATTTTCTTAAAATTCATGATTAATATATTTAAAGGTGATTTATCTTTCATCTTGGGTCCCACTATTGTTGACTTAACCTTAAGAAAGCATGATAGAGCTTGAGAAGGAAGATCACTTGCTAAAAGTATTTTTAAAATACATTTCAGTTAGTAAAACATGAATTAAATTCTGTAGAATTATAAATTATAGATATTAAAAGAAAATTATGTGGTTTTTTTTCTTATTTTTTTCTCACAAGCAGGGTAAAGCTAAAGAATTTTTGTCCTTTTAATATACTGCTGTGGATGATAAAATTTTGCCAAATAGATTAAAATATTTTGACCCAACAACTGTGATTGGTAGAGGTAGAATATATGTAGCAGGCTGTCTCATTCCTCATTTTGTATTACTGCAAATAATATAATGGTATGCTATAACATTTAAAGGACAAAGTTATCATCTTATTTTTGGTGGCAGAAATTCAAGAAATATTTGTCCTGAAACAAAAATGGTATTTATAGAAAAGCTTTCTGAGTTTTCTAGTAAGGCTGTCTGGTAGCTCCAGCAAACAAAAGTTGCAGGCAATTTTCTGAAAACCATAGAACTGAAGATTCTGAATTAAATTTAGCACTTGTTTCACTATATTTCTGTGGGCAAAAATGCATATACGATGAAGCAAATACGTGTTTGAATACTTTCACTGAAAAAAATTATTCTAACAAGATTATAAATTGCTGTCTACAGTGTAAATTTTGTTATGCTCCTTTTTGAAGTTACTTAATGCTTGAGATCTGTCTGCTAATTTTGTCTTGACAACTTTTTTTAGTGTTACATATATTTATTCTTAAAAATAAATAAAAAGTACTGGTCTTAAGAATGGTACCTTAAGCGCTCAATTACAATTTTCCTAATGACAAAAAAAAAGGAATAAAAAGGACAAAGTGTGTTCTCTAGAACAATTTTTGAAGTTATTTCAACAAATGCTGACATTATCAATAAGAAACTATTTGAATAATTATCACACCACATCTCAGGAATTATGTGACACTTGGTAACACATCAAATCTTCATAGGGAGATGAAATAACAGCTAAAATTGTGATGGAATACTGTGAGCTTTATTCTTTTTAAAAATTCTATAGTCCAATTATAAAGATTGTAAAGAAAATATTCCAGTCATCTTCCTATCACTTTCCAAATTGTGTTTTCTCTATAACATCTGAAGAAATAAATGTGTTTTTTCATTTGCATGAGGTACAGAGGTCTGATGTAATCCTCAAATGCAAGATGATAAAGAATAAGTGAAATTAGAATGCAGTGGAAGGGAAGCCAATGGTGTATCCGACATCTCTGCTGTCACATTTGTGACTTGGTAGGTAAAGGCTTTGAAATAACTTCCAGTTTTCTCGCTTGTTAGTTTGTTTTTAGAAAAGGGACTTATAAAACTTTACAGTAAAATCTTTGCTGTGAGGGTGGGGAGACGCTAGAACAAGTTTCCCAGAGGGGTTGTTGCCCCATCCCTGGAAGTGTTCAAAGCCAGGTTGGGTGGGGCTCTGGGCACTGATCCAGAGGAAGGTGAAAGGATGGACATGGGTATGCTTTATAAGAGCATCAGCAGACTTTCTTGGGGTTGCTAATTTGTCCTGGTATCAGAGAGTTATTCCATGTCATACCCTAAAATGTTTGCCTGACCCCCACCACCTAAACAGAGAAGACAGTTCCAGTTCAGAAATGTAAACTGTCACATTCATAAATAAGAGATTTGTAGTGTTAAACCTCTGCTGAACAGAATCACTACAGAAAAATAACAGGCACAATTATTTTAATGACAGTTAATCAGCTAAAAACAATCCCCATAAAATAAACTTGAAAACACAGATCTTTGTTTAAACATTTATAGTCTATTGTCTATGCAGATTGGTAGGTCCAGTTGTCTAAGCTAAATTTATTTTCACACTGAGTGCTGGTTCAGTACTTTAGTCCAATAAAAATAGAGTGGATTTTATTTATAGAAACAATTATCAGCTAAATTTGAGATTCTCTGATGTTCAGTAACTTGGTTTCTTAGCTTTAAAAGTTAATTTTCTTCTTATTTTTTTATGCAAATAAAAGTTTTTGGGATTGGGAGGAAGCTTCTTTATTTTTTTTTTCTTTTATCCCTTCATACACCTGCATGTTTTACACTGTTTTTTAAACAGCTGTGTTTGGTAGTTTAAGTGGTTCCTGTCACAAAAACAAATGCCCCAGTGATCACCAGAAACTGCACACTGTGACGCATGAAGCTTCTCAGAACGATTTTTTAGCAAATAAATTAATATACTTCGTAATAACCACAGGGCAGCATTTAAAATCTGATTGAGGAAGACTAATGTGGAGTAATGTAAGACATATGTGATTTTCTTTTTTATTGGCGTCTCTTTTTTTTTCCTGTTGAGACCTGTGAACATGGATTAATGATACATTTTTCTTACTCATATCCATGCCCCAATACTTATCTTGCCCTCCATTCAAAATCCTGTAATGTGGAGAGAGGCTTTGTTTAAAGTGCAAGGAAAACACAAATATGAGATGGAAACAAGAGTGTCATAACAATATATAAATAAATAAAGAATATATGAGTTCAGTATCTTGCAAACTTAGGGCACGTGAGCATCACATGTGAGCTGTTCTGCTGACTTCAGTGTAAAGCGTGATTTGTTGAGTTATCCAAACAAAAATTCTTGCATTAGAGACAGGAATGGCTTTAAAGTACATAATTTGCTTCTTTCTCTTCAAGGACTGCATGTTCTTGCATAAGTGAGACTGAGGTCAGAGCACTCCCCCTTCTTAAAATTTCATGCATGGGGATAATAATAATAGTAATAATAGTAATAGTAATAGTAATAGTAATAGTAATAGTAATAGTAATAATAACAATTCAAAGAAATTAAACTCTTATTTGTTTTGTACACTTTTGAGATCATTGCTCTAAGTTCACATTTTATCATCTCTTTCATAGTTATTCCTCTGCATTCCCTTGAAAATGCTGGAGCTTTGTCAAATGTGGCATCAAGTATCTGGTCAATTTGGACATGCAGTGTTTAAAACATCAGTTTGCTGATATTCTGCTTATGGTAAAATAACGAGGAAAAGGGTTCATACTCAACATGGGAAATTCAGTGAGTCTCCTCTCTTCTCACAGAACTTATCAAAGACCAGGATGAACTCTGCTGCTCGCTGTTTCCAGCACACACACACTAGAGAAGCACCGTTCTTTCTTATGAACTGGAAAAAAACCTTCAAAGACCCCCAAAACTCCAACATGATATTGTATTAAAGCCAGAAAGGACTGTGGTAACAGTCAGGAGTTGTCCAACCTCCTTGGACATCTCTTCAGAAAGACAGTCACTGCTAATTTGTTACATGATGGTCCTGATAGTAGCAACCTACCTCTTGAGGAATGTGTTGATACCTTCACTTCCCTTGTTGTCTTCCCAGGCCTGGCTGTAAATCCTGCCTGTCTTGTTAAGACCTTGTTTCTGTGAGATTACTTAGGGAACTGCTGTGTAGGGTCAACTTTCACTCTCCAGTCCTGTCCTGATAATTTCTCCTGTTAACAGAAAGAAAAAAAGTCACATGTATGTATGTATGTAATAAAAACATATTTATTATCCTTGCATCAGCTTAGTGCTTTTGAATTCTTTTTTCAAAATAATATTGTCTAATCTAAACTGTGCAGATTTGAAATTTTATTTTTTTCTTCTCTTTTGGATGAGATCTTTATCTCCTTTCTGGTTTACATCTATGCTGGAAGGTTTATGACATGTCTGCTATGTTTTCCCAAATATTACAGTGTAGACAACTGTTCCTAGTGGGGAAAAAGTACCTGTGTAGGACTTAGAAATGACAAGTATGAGATTTGTGAATGGCTAAGCTATCAAGAGCCATTACCAACAAAAAGTCGGTGTTTATTGGATGCTGGTTTGTCCATAATATCAGTAACTTCTGCAGTTTCATAAAACCAACTTTTATCATTGCAGTTTAGACTGAGTGGTTGCTATGGGATATATCAGAAGACAACTGCTTCATGCAGATTAAAAAGGAGGAAAATTCTCCAACATGGTCACATCCTGTCTGTAACCAAAATGCCATCTGTGTGGAGCAGCAGAGGAGGCCCCAGTCCCTTCAGGATCCTCCTTATGTAACCTGAGGTACTGCAGGGTTTCTGTAGGTCAGAAGCAGTTCTTCTGGGCCTCACAACCACAAACATTTTGCTCTTTTAATTGTACTGAATGGGAAGTGGGAATTAAATGGCGAGACTTGTTCAGGCAAAACCTTGCACGCTAAAACAAATCAATAAAAAAATCTTATATTAGAGGCAAATTTCCCTAAGTCATTATCTGTGGCTCACCACAGGCTACAGCCTTGGCTGAAAGTACACCTCCACAGTGGGACTGCAGGGATAAAGCTGTTTCACCTGGCATGTAGCACCAGCTGAATTCCTAATGTGGAACAATTCTCTTGTTACTCTCTGAAGTTAGAATGAATTTAAAAACGAGGCTAGTGGATGGATCCAGCTGTAAATGCTAATTGCAAAGCTCTGTGGATGTGGGGTACATTAGACATACTTCAACTCTGTACTTCAGAGCCTTGAACCCATTTCTAAATACAATCAGCCTAAGGGAAGAAACAAGAGAAGCCTTATAAAAAATGGGCCCGAACCCAGCCATGTGAATATGCGTGACCATGTTGCATAAGTGCAACCTAAGTAATGCAGGTGACTGACCCAAAAGTTTATAATACACTCTCTGGCCTTAAAATTTATGGGTCACACTCCCAGTTCATATTCACAACTCATCTGGGTTAAAATGTATCTCTCTGAGAATTTGTTGGCATTTCTACACAACTAATTACTGTTTTTCTGTATTTTCTCGTATTTTGCATAGGAGTGTAATTTCTCTCCCATTTCACACTCGGTGCTGAGACAATGCACTCCCTTCCCACAGAGCTTGCCTACTTTCATCTACAGGCAGGATGCTTAGGGCTACTTTATCTTTGTGCTGGAAATATGTACAGCAATTGTGAACTACACTTGCAGGACTGTCCCTTAACAGCTCTGTTTGGGCCTGAGGCTGAAGCTAGAGTTTGCCTAAAAAGACAACAAGAGCTGAGAGATGATATTAAACCATTATAGCACAAAGTCCATTCACCTCCCCCAGGTATTGTGAACAGAAAAGGTTAAGCAAGCAGCTCAGCTAAGTCCCTTCAGATGTGTACCACAGGAATAAATACTTGCAGCGTGACACCTACACCGATGAGTTGCTGGCTTTGAGCAAACTTCAGTGCAAGTTATGAGAGCTGTGAGCTCCTCTGAGCCTGGTACAGGCTGGGACTCTGCATGAGCAGACCAGCCACATCCCAGAGTGAGTGCAGGCTCACAGGCAAGTTTTTCTTGTTGCAAATCACTGACTTGGGTTGCCACAAGGCAAGATTTGGAAAGCAGCATCTCAGCAATTTAGCTTCTGGAGGCAGCAGTCCTGGAAGAAAATGCAAATCATAAAATTGTGACTGGCATCTCATTTGACCCAAGTACTTCAGTCATGATATAAAAGCCAAAAAGCCATTAATAAGTGAAATCCACACTAATCTTCCAGCAACGTCAGCATGGTACCGGTATCAGGAGAAGAAGAATCAGTCATTAAAAGTGGAAACATCCCTCTTCCAAAACAGTGCCCTGGTGACTCTGAGAACTCAGTGTTTATGCCAGAGGGTATAAAAAGAAGATGGATAGGGAAAGAAAAAAATGTCTTGACAGTTTATCTGACAATGTTACACAGGAAGACAGCCCCTCTCAGTATAAATCTTTACAACTTTGTTGAAGTCTATGCTTGGCTGCACCAGCACTCATGACTCTTACTCATGATTTTGATTTTGAAATAACAGCTCAGCAGTCTTTTGGCTTTCTCATTTCAGATTACCAGGCTGCAAAGGCATTGAAACTTCCCATAAGCTCTGGGAAAAAAAAAAAAAATAAAATCAGATTTTAACATTAGGTTATTGGTTTTCTATGTGTGCAGTTTTTTGACTGAAGAGAAGAAAGCTAAAAGGATAATTTGATTGCCTTACTGCATATTTTGAATTCAAATTGACTGTGGGCTTTTAAAATGCAAATTCAATAAACCAGTGCTTAGATACACACGCTTTAGTTGGTAGCTTCTTCTAATGCTAACCATTTATGCTATATTATAGCATGAAGATGAGAAAGGAAAATTGGGTGATGTTCAGCCATGACATATGGACAGAATTTTGGCTTCAGTTGTCTTGGAAAAATATCTTTAGTTAAAAAAAATTCAGGTATTCTACATCTTTGGCAAAATTGAGGTACATAATAGAAACTTAGCCGAAGTTTTCTCAGAGTTAGAAAGGGTGAGCATTTGGTTTGATTTGAGTTGTGAGTAAAGCTTAGCTCTGAAGCTTATTTCTCTGCCAGGAACCATGCAGATTTCTGTTGAATTCCCTAGTGATTTTTTCTTTTATTTAAGAAAAGCATTTGTTCTAAGGTCTTCCAAAATTTAACACCCATTGGAATAAATGCTTCTTCATGTGTATTCTTCAAATTAATTACTTAATTAAAAACTAAGTAAAGGAAAACCTTTAGAATCCTGAATATTTGGTCATTAGGATTCTCCCATGTAGCTACAGCACCCACATGTCTGGAAGTTGCTTACAGCTCCTTTTTTACTCAAAGGCCCATATTCCATAGCCATATACACTGTCCAAAGCTGATCTGAGTAGAGTAAATCACTGCACAGTGTCAGATTGCCAGAGAAGACATCCTGGGAGATGTTATGCAGAGCTGTCCCACCAGCAACCTGACAACACCTATGGCAGAACTATTGTACACAGTAAGAGGTACAGTTTATGTGAATTACTTGGGAACTTACCTCCTTATTTCATATTATCCACTGCTATCACAATCTATTCCTTCATATTTGAAAAAAGAAAACAGAGATGTTCCAGGTAATAACACTTCTGCACTGTGAAATCAGTCATAAAGGGGCATTCTAGAATGTCACAGCTTGTGTAATGTAATGCTTAAATTGGATGCCATGTCCTCAACAGCCTGCAGTCCAAAGATGTCAACTGTACCTAAAACTTTTGAAAGACAGAAAGAAAGAGATGGCATATAGCAAGACAAATAGCAGCTTTATGAGGCAGAATGAGACTGTGACTTTATCAGGGAACTGTGGAGCTAGGGAGAGTTAATGGTGATGAAGGAACTGAGTACTTTTTTTTCCTTGAAGGGGATTGTTATTTAAAGGTCCGCATTTTACCACTCCAGAGATCTCTAAATTCTGAAAAATATTTGGACCGTGGTTGAACAGTGATGCCATTACAAATATAAGGCTGACTGTGCAAGGAAAGTGCAAGGAGATGGCATCTGAGAAAGCCAAAGCCTTGTGTAGAGGACTGAGGCACTGAGAATATAGGGGTCTCTTTTTAGAGAAGGAAAAGACATGCCATGCAAAAGATGATTTAAATAATATAGCTGATTTAAATAATTTCCGAAACATCTAATTGTGCCTGTTCACTGCTCCATCGGGTTCTGGATCTCACTCAAATAATTTCTTGTCTACAAAGAAGTTGCAATAGCATCCATATTATTTCTTTTCTTGTATTTCTTTTTTCTTTCCTTCTATTTGCCTCTCCCATTTCTTATCTTTAAAATGGGAATTTTAAAGAATAACCAAAGAAAAGCTGAGCAGTTTTGTAATATAAAAGCAGGAGGTGGGATCCATTTTCCCGAATTTTGTGTCTGTATTATAGATGTTTGCTGTTGAGCTCAATACTTGGCTTTCTGCCCGGTTCAAAGCAATGGGTTTAGACAGTTTCTACCTTATCTTTAATGTCTCCTTCTAGGATGAGAGGAAATTCACCCCAAAAATGCCTGCTTCTGTCTTCTAAGAGAAGCTGTATGCTTTCACAGTGGCACAGGCTATACTCTGTACTCAGATTGATTCTGTGCAGTATGCCCGGTTTAACCACAGATATCCTGTAGGATCTTTAGCATAACATCTCATAATTTCATGCCCATTACCCATATAGAAACTTTCACTGATCACACAATACTAGTGCTATCCTCTGCCCTGTTAGACTGGGTGTTGGCCAGGGCAGGCGATCATCTTCTATGAAGAGTCACAATCCTGTTTGGAGGTATAAAATGTTACACTGATTGCAGTAATTTTAAATGCCATGATACTTATTCATCAATATTCTTTAAAACACTTTGAAGAGGTGAAGTACTGAGAATGATTTAAAGTTAAAATAAAGTGAAAAAAGCAAAGCTATGAGTTGACCAGAAGACAGTGAGAAAACTCTCTTGGGGAAGTGTAGGTCTGTAGTTCAGTTCTGTAATCAAAAAAGTGTAACTTTTAGTCCAGCCTTATGGTAGATAGCTTTAGGTCAACCTGGTGTCTGACTCCTAAGAATCTTTATTCTTCCTCAGTGAAAATGACTGGATTCTTAAAAATATGAAGTATTGAACTCTGTAGAGGTAGTCCAGGCAGAAAAGCTAAAACTGATTTAAACAGAAGAGTGCAGCCCTCTGTGATTCTGACATTTCTAAAGGTTTGGAATTTATTAAGATAACAAGGCAAATCCTTCTGTTTTCCAGAAAGGAACAAATCTTTTCCCAACCAACAATAAATTAATTTTCCTAATTTTTGTGGACAGACATACAATTTCTCTTTTCCTCTTTCAAAATCCAGCATTCAAAAATCGGTTGGTTTTTCAAAGATTTATTTATTTTTGGATGTGCATGAAACGCTGTCTTGCCAGGGCCTGAATAATTTAGAACAGGACAAAAACACATGTGGGATTTCTCCTTTAATCAATGTCAGTTCCATATACCCTGCAAAGGGATTTTCCAAGGGTTAATATATATTATGTATTGTCATTCTTAATTTCTTCTCCATATAAATAAGATAACATTTCTACTGAAGTAAGGTCCAAATAGCACTCCAAGCTTATAGCTCTCTAGTTCTTTTTTACCTTTAGGACTTCCTAGCACCTTTGTTGAAGACCAGCTGCAGCTCCCAAAAGCAACCAAGAACTTCCAAAAAAAACTGAACAACATTGAACTTTCCCCTTAGTCTTTTCTGTTAATTCAGTTATAAAGAGTTCCGCTAATGGAGCTGCTCACAGTTTATTGATCCCTCTTTTCTGTGAGAGGGACACCTTGTAGATTCACAGTTAAAGGAAGTTTATACCCTGTCATTGACCAAGGACAAAATTCAAGCAAACAACCCCTACATTCCACTTCTATAGCACCTTTCACAATCAATTTTATCCTAAAGTAGCTTCTCTTATGTATAAAGCCTGAACTATCAACATATTTTAAACTGCCTTCTGCCTATGCACGGGATGGTGTACATGTTGTTTCTGTGCCTGCGTCAAGTATTAGTCTGTCACACAGTGGTTCAGGCATTGAACATTATAAGGAGGTAGTGCAAGGTGTTCAGGATATTTTGGAATTAAGCTGGGTCCTCAGCAACCTCAAGAACTTCAGTTCCTTCAGAATTAATCAAAGTAAATAATCTTCTGTGGATGGTGGGTTTGGATTTAGGGTTTGAACTGAGATATCCAGTACCAACGAGCTGATGCTCTTAGCAGAATATGATATTCTGTAGCCTCTTGCAATCCTCAAGATATCAGTCCTATCAATATTTACCTGATTTTAGGAATATCTACTCCTTCACTTTTCTAGCAAAAGTGGAACTACACAAAAAACTCCTTCACTTTTCTTGTAAAAGTGGAACTGACACGAAGAGAATTGTCTCTGGGACAAGAAAGAGACAGAAAATCTCTGAAAGTCTGTGCTAACACATTTTAGCCAGATGTACAAAGATTTTCCTATTCCTTTCCTATTGATTTATCTGGTTTCAGTTTTTCTGTCTTTCTGCTTTGTTTTCTTTCAATAGGAAACAAAATACCCACCCACAAAAAGAAAAAATGAAGTGAAGAATTGTAAAGCATAGGTCCGTGGACATATCTTCTTGAAGTAGTTATTTTCAAAGGAAAACATTTTTAGTGAAATATTTGTAGTAGATCTACTAATTGTATTTAGTGCATTTAATCTAGATACATAATTGCTTTAACAATAATGTCTTTTCTCAACAAACATTTGGTTCATTTCTCTGATAGTCCCTTGTGAAGTCATTGAAGAAAGAAAAAAGGAGGACATCAAAGGACTTCCAAAACCAACAGATTCATCATCTTCCAGGATAAAATTTTTGTAAGAGCCAAGTCTACTGTGGAAAAGCAATATCTCAGCAGGAGGGTGCAAATTCACTCACTGTTTTGTTCCCATCCATACAAATCTTCAGAACTGGTATAATGACTGTAAGGCAAAAGAACTCAGGAGGCAGTTTTCTCATCTGCACCATCAAATCTAAGAACAGATAATTTACCCCTATACGGGTCCAAGGCTCAAAATAGAAGCAAGCACTGAGCATTTCCATTTTGAAAGACTGACAGAGGTGTCATCATCACTTAGACCTTAACATAAAATTATGGCAATAAATTTTCAGAATCTGATTTTGAGACAGCAGATGGAGTTAGGCTAATTTTGATCCATTCAGAGTTTGGCACTGATGAGTATTGAATATCTTTACATCAGTTTTGAACTTTGTCCCTCACTATTATCCATATTTTTTGGCTTGCAAGTCTACAAGATGGGACTGATACACTTTAATAAGTCTGTGTGAATCTGATCCAGAACCCTTGACTGATCACAGATCTTCAGTTGTGGCAACTGCAGCTTTTTTTGCCAACTAAAGATTCCGTTAAAATCTTTGGAAAAGGACAATTCACCTGAAAGTGACAGGAAAGCAGCATTGTTTCAGGTCTCCAAGAGAAAGCTTTTGGTTAGAGAATGACTCTTCTAGAGTGCATGACTTCATTTTAGGTTTGAAGTTTTGGAGTTTTGTTGAGTTTTTTTTGGGTTTTCTTTTGGTTCTTTTTTTAGCATACTGATCATATTTCTGAGAACTAAAATATACAAGGTAAAATGAGAAAGCCATAGGATTTAATTCATTGTATCTCAGGATATCCAGTCATACTTCTCACCATGTTGATTAAAAAGAATTATTAAAAAAATATTTTTGGTCTATGCCTTTTTTTTTTTTTTTTTGTCACGCATTTCTGTAAATCAACACATCTCAGAGCTGGAAATTTGCAGTTGTTTAGCCATAAGTAATTGTATTTGCATCCAACGTGCAGCTATCACATTACTGAGGTCAAAAGCCACTTTATTTATAATAAAGACATTTGAAAACTGACATCCGTTCTTGAAATACACAGAACTTCTGAACTGCCGTCAGTGATGTAACCACACAGAACGTTTCCGGTGAATTTCCTTAACGTTTTTATCTGAATGATAACTCAGCTCAATGTAGTGAAATTTACTTTCTTTTTTTTTTTTCACGCTACTCGGTGATGTGAAAGGGTAAATTAAAAAAATGCCCTAATTATGTGAGCCAAATTCAAACTTGGCAAGCATAGTTATCTTTATATCATGAGGGTCTTTTTTTTATGGACAGATACAGATATGATAGGCACTTCTGGGAAATTGCCTCTTTCTGTAGAAGATGAAACCTTAAAAGCTGGTATGACTTGTGAACTGGAGAGTGAACAAGTAGAGGTATGCTTTCAAATTTTCCTTTATTTTCCAAAAGGTAAACTGGCAGCAGTAGCTATTGGATTTCTTTAAGCAGATAATATTTTCTGAAAATAATTCTGGCAATGACTTAAATGTGCAGTTTTCAGTCTCTATCATAGTCTGAAACACATACTGAGAGAATAACATATTGCAGCTACTGATATTATCATTAAAATGCAGATTATTTTTCTGGATTCCATATTTGTGAGACATCCCTTCAGGATTTCTTATTTGAAAAGAACTCATTAGGAAATAGGGATATTTTTTCTTAGCTGCTTACAGGGTGCCAGTCTGTAAGAAGGCCATATAGAGGCAAGTTTTCTGGGACTGTCAGTGCTAGTTCAATGTCTACATATAAGGGGTCTTTCACCTAACTATACAATAATAAGCAGAACTGTTGAAAGTGGAAAAATCAAGTAATTTAAAAATAATTATATGTGGGAAATTCTTGAGGTATTTTGTGCTCTTGAATATATTTATAGCCTGAGTTAGTTAGTCTGAGTAGTCTGTCCCTGACACTGAGTAATTCAAACGTTAGGTATCTCCTGAATCCTTGAGACTTTTATTTTGTCTTCTCTAGTTAATGATAGCACCAGTGGCTAACCCAGGCCCATACAGTTGCTTTATGTTAATCCTGTTATTTAAAAATGGGAAATACCATTAGATCATCTGGTCTTTCTAGTGCCCTACTCTTGATCATTAGTAGGAGTGATTTCAGGTATTTCATACCTCATAGCAGGATTCTGTTGCTGCTTCATAAGCAGTAGAAGCATTTGCATTCTTCCCCAGGATAGGAATGACACCATTTATATGGAATATGAAGGCCCCAGTCAGCCAAGAGGCACATGTAGGGGGCTTAGCCCACCCCCAGCACAGCCTCTTCTAGTCTTACATCCACTGAGGGGTAAGTTCTGACCCACAGACATGCACATCTGGCCTGCCTAGCTGGATGGTACTCTGCATACCCAGACATACAGCTGCTTCCAGAAGGGTTGGGGAACAGCTAAATTCTGTCTGCCTTTCTTACACAAGGATTCTCTCCTTCTCTTTCAAATGCACTCCACGTTTTCAGAAAGCTTCCAGAAATGTAACTATTTTTGACTTTTCTACCCTTTCTAAAGACTGAAATTAGGATGGTGTTTAATACTTACCAGACAGAACTTCTAATAGATTATCTGGTTACAAAAGTATCCTTGCTTAAGGTAATCAGAATTACTAAAAAAATCATCTTAGGGGAGTCATAATGTTAAGTGCAAAAAGTAGTTCAAGCATTTTCCAAATTTGTACAAAATGTGCCATATAATCCTGAATTTCTCAGCTCTCCCTCTCCCTCTTGAATACCCACATAAAATATTTCACTGTGGAGGGTCGTAAGTGTGACTTGAGTGATTATGACTCAAGTGAAATGAGTGTTTTCAAGAATCAAGTTTGCTTATTCCCTTTAGGAATACAAAACTAGATGTTGCAATGGCCCCAAACAATGACACAGAGCTTGCTTAATCTGCAGAATTACTGGTAATGTAGGTGATGCCTGAAGAAGGGCTTTGCTTTTTATTCCATGAGGATACTGTGTTTTAGATGGAAAAATAAATTGGATTTTGATTTAAACTATGGAAACAGTTTTTTGAAAATATTCACTCATACTCTTTTTTTTTCTGGAAAACAACTTAAGCTTTTAGCTAACACAGTAGCTGTGTTTCCAGCAAAGGACTGAGGCCCCTAAAATCAATGGTGTGGATGCAAAATTTTTTCTAATTTGTCTAAAATTTCTCTTATTATGCCCACACAGACGTTAATATTTAAGCATATCATGAGAGCAGAAACATGCTATAAAGAGATGTGGACAGAACACAGAATAGATGAATATGAAATGGCCAGGTTAGGCATGAAAAGTAAGTTTTCAACTGCTAGTACAGTGAGATTTTATGATAACTTTAATGAGATTGTGGTGACATGAAATGTGCCTATTTTTATTATGTTGATGGATAGAACTGTATGATATTCTTGCCTGTAATAAAAGAGACCAAGAAAATAAGTGCTCTGCAACTCTATGCCACATCATTTGGACATCCCACTCATAGTCATTTTAATGGAAATTATGTGCCCAATTACAAAGCTAATTTTGAAAACATGTTCTGCTGTTTGAAAATTGTACAGGGCCTTCAGAGAATGTGTGCTGTGTTGTCAAATGACTCTCCCTGTGAGCTAGATATCAATCAAAAACATGACATTTTGAACCAACATTTTCGAAACCAGATGGCTAGAACCAGCTTCTGAGATTCATATTTAGGACTTCATTGAGTTTTCAAAAGTGCAAGCTTTAAAAATGAAGACTTCAGTAACAATAAAAAAGCTGATACGCAGACTTTGAAAAGAGCATTCAGGACTACCTTTGTGTCTGAACTCTGAAGAGCAAGGTACTTAGCATCACAGCCAGAATTCCTTCAATTGTGTGTTAAATTTTTTCATGGATTTTTACTCAAAATCCTCTTTTCTTTTCCCACTGCATTGATGGAATTGATTATCTTTCTTACACTTAATTAAGTGAAAGAATCATTTGTGAAGCTGTATGCTCCTCATGCAGCTAGAAGAGGAAAATTAGGCTGTTTACTTGTACAACAGAGCCACCTAGTTTATTTCTCTAATTTTAATTTTTTTAATGATTTATTCTTTTTCCCTGGCATGGCATGGACAGCCTATTTCCATCTGTTCCCCATTTCAAGAAGACATCATTAACCCCACTATTCTGGTAAAATGAATGAAATAAACCATGGCAAAGAAGAAGGCCCTTTCAAATTCTTTTAAAAATCCCTGAAGTCTGTGGAACAGACATGCTTTTTTGAACGAGTTTCAGAGCAGTAACATGATTTACTGTATTTTCAAGTCAAACTGCATCCACATTAAATCACCACTATATGTGATGTCAAGGTGAATGTAGAGATGGAAAGAAAAGCAGAACATATAAATATTTTAGGGATTTAAAGATAAGGGATTTAAGCATGTGCAATGGCAAATAGCCTGTAGAAATTTTGTTTGGTAGTTTCCAGCTTTTGGAGTCTACAATAGGTAGCCTTTTCATGATAATTGATGAAGAAAGTTTGCCTTATTCTTCAGCCAGTACTGCCTTTCTAGGCAACCTGGACATCATTCCAGCAAGACCTACCACAAGAATGTGTCTGTATTCTTCTACGAGCAATTATTTTATTCAATTTCAGAGGTTACTTGGGTTTTGGTTGAACATATAGAATGTAACTTATCACTGAATGACAGAATCACTTATGATTCATGTTTATATGGCTATTGTGAATTCATCTTTGGAAATTACTTACAGATGAGAGATTAAAATATGTCCTCCTGCATGGATAGTATATATTTCTGAGTTCTGAGACAATAGTGATACTGGGCTGTGAAGCAGAAAGGCAGGTTTTGATAAAGAAAAGGAAAACAGGTACATCTAGTTCTCCTTCTGTCCTCTGATTGAGGAAACTGTTGTCGTATGGTGGCTTGACAGTGGCTTTTGGGCTTTCCTTCATGGTTTGGTTACATTTTATGTCATAATTGTGAAGTGAATTTGGGGAAAAACAAAGTTAAACCATAAATGTTTTTCTTTCATTTGATAAGTCATCTGGTTTTCTTGAAAGATCTGTATTCAGAAAATCAGGTCTCACAGGAAGTGACTGTTATCTATATCTGTGGAATTGTTGCTCGCCAGCAGGCCCACCATGCCAATAAAGGGTTAAATTATAAAGATAAGATTTTTATCAGTAAATGTTGCATGTGTATATCACAGCTGTCTACATCAAAATAATGTCTCTATATATCTTTTAGAAATAGAGGGAAAAGGGCACATTTCTTTGATCTCTTAATATCCAAAATATGATGAACTAAATAGTGACATGACTGCTGCTTTGCACTGACTGTGCCAGGGGCCTTGCTAACTAGTTTGGAAGCAGTCACTGACATTTAGTCAAGTCAATCTCACCTAGATTTCTCACATCATGTATATTTACTTGGTGCTAAAGCTGCCTCTGCAATTTATGTATTCTGTAAATAAAAGAACTAAATAAGTGGATTTGTAAAACAATGGTACTTGAAACAGTCTAGATATAAAAAATTCTTCTTTTATCAGAGGTGTTTACACTTCATGCCTGAAAAGCAGTATTTGTTAACATTGTTGTTGGATCAGTTAGATTAAAAACACATTGCAGTCTTCTAAGAAAAAGAACAGGAACTAAACCCCTCAGAGAACAATGGTTGTAGTTTCTGGAGGTGATGTTGAGTCATCAACAGATTTCTGCCCCTGGAAGAATGTTTAGGAAGTGAAAGTGCAGTCTTGGGTATTGCAACCAGCCAGAATAACAACCAGACAAGATCAAGTGATATGATCTGACTATGTCTGTGTCTTCTCAAAACAAAAAAGTGAGTTTTTTGGTATTTTTTTTCTAATGGCAATTTTCCTTAAGAATTTATAGCTGCTTAAGATGAATCTGCAAAGAAGACCTAATTCCATAGCACAGATGAAACTTCTCTGCCAACAATTCTACCAATTAATTCTGAACTTTCACACGAGTCTCTGAAAATAGTTTTGTCTTTTAATGTTAAAACCAGAAAAATTGCTTTTATCATTTTTATGTATTATGTGGCCAGGAATTTTCTAGGATTATCACAAAAAAAAAGAAAAAAAAAAAAGATGATGTCATTTATACTCAATGTGTCACAAGCCAGAAAGTCATGAGGGGAGAGGAAAGAATGACAATAAGGTCATACATTACTCAGCAGAAGAACATATTAAATGATCCTGGTTTTTCCTCTTTTCTTCATTAAGTTCTGATTGTCCAACAATGTATCTAAAAACACAAGAAGCAAGCATGGGGCCAGTGAATAGGGCTGAAAAAAAGTGTAAGAACTTATAAGAAATTGTCAAGGAATGTACACTTTGAAAAAGAGGGTGGCAATGGCTGTGTGATATGTGACTGGAAAGCAAGAAATGCTGGAATTATATTATGGATGCATTAGAGGAAATGGTCATTGCAGAATGTTTAGAGAGATGTGGTTATGTGGTAATTAAAGGAAGTGTAGACAACTTGCTTTGATTATACTGGGCTTCATGGATGAATTATTCTAGATGATATCTTCTACAGGAGAAGAGTATGAATGAGATCATAATTCTAAAAGCTCATGTAAATTCTAAGTAGATAGTCTAGGCATGGCAGACAAAAATCCATATAAATAAATAAAGAAGTAAACATAAAAAAAGGGGGAGTCCTGGTGTAATGGTTGATAATGAGGAAATAGAGCTGCCAGTGGGGCTGCTGAGAGAGCAGTTAGAGAAATGAGCAGTGAACAATCGGGACCAGGGAGAAGCTGGCTGCCAAGAAGAAGGGAAATGACTAAATGCATTAAGAACAACAGGAAGATCAAATCGGCTTTGAGCCAGGCCAGAAAAAGAAATTCAGAGAGAAGCTAGCATGGCTCATGTGCTGGATTGAATAGTTATTCTGCAGTGAAAGCAACAATTGAGATGTCATAAGGACCTTAAGATTTAGAAGAAAAAACAGATAGGACAGGTCCCATGAAACTTCTCATACAAGAGAACAGACCTTCATCAAAGTTCAGTGGCTTTTGAGAATTGTCTTTGATAAGTGTTTACAAATTTGCTTCTGCAGACCTGTGCAGTACTGATTTGGTGTACAGAGTTTCTCTGTTCCAGCAGTTTCTCATCACAATGTGAAAGGTTCATCTCATTCCGTGATGGTAGCTTTTTATGCTTGTAGCAATTCCCTCTGGTTACTAATGGATCATTTACACATCTGAGAATGTTGTTAAGAAGCTCCTGAGGTGGAAAGGGATTCCAGCTGTACCTACTGCTCCTATTTCTTATTGCAGGCTCCTGAGAGTTGCACAACTGCCTATTAGCAAGTTGATGATGGATGGAACAGCTGTAAATTTACAAATAATGATAAACTTGAGAGTCCTAAATTAGCTAGAAAACAACAATTTTCAAATTCTAAACCAGATCTTGAACCAGGATCTTTTTACAGGATAATGCCACCAACAAGACAATAGGTCAGTGGTTGGAAGTTACAAGCATTTCTCTGTCCTTTCAAGTTCTCTGTCTTTTTTTCAAAGTAGATGATTGAAATCTTAGGCCAATTTGGCACAATGTTTTAAGGAAGGGCTTTAAGCTTTTAACTGATCTGCTGGATCATAGTCAGAAATCTATAGGTTCCTCTCCACATCATCTTTGTTCTTCTGAAAAATCACCTAAATTTTTTTGATCTGGAAGATAAGTGAAAAGTAAATTCATATATAAGGAGGCAAAACAAGAATAGTTGTTTAAGGATGGTGAGAGAGAAGAAACAACAGAATAAGGAGGAAGGAAGAATAATGCCGCTGGTTCAGCAAATGGAAAAGAGCACTCCATATCCCTGGTGATTCTGTGAATCTCCTAAAGACACAATAACATTAAGAGAACACTCTGGGAAGGTGAAAATGAGAGAATGAAGATGTGAACTTGATGTACAGAAATCTTGTTTCCTTGTTGCCTTTGACAGAAGGCCAGAAATATATCTGAAAGGCCAAAGAGATTTCTACTGAAGGAGAAATGAACAACTTTTATGGAAAGAGTTTGTTCCAATTATACTTGAAGATTGGAAGGAACAAAATGAAAGTTACCTTTTTTTTGTCCTGTTGTTTCATCTGCTGGTCCTTTCATCTCAAGGACTGATTGGAGCACTTGACCTCACATAACTGTACAAGTCTTTATCTGAGCTAATTTTTATCACATGTAGATTTAGGTGCTCACTACCAGGAAAGTAACCTGCATATTTGGACCTCAGAGAGAAAGAAAAGGTACCAGAAGGTCTTGTATCTTTGCTGTTCGATTTTTTGTCTTAGTTTTAATTTATCTGTAGACGTGGTCTACATTTAATAATGAATTACATAGAAAGTGTCTCCTTGGCCTAAGAGATTTCAAATATCTCTTCCTTTTGGATTTGAAAATCCTTGAAATTATTTATTTCAATGGAAACTCAGTCTAAGATTGTCAATGCCCTATGTATTTCATGCCAGGGAACAGAAACAAAAATATTGAATTTTAAAATGCACACAAACTAAAACCACAGGGTATAGCAACAGAAATGTAGTGGTTCTATTTAAATTTCCAACAAGCATTAGTACTGACAGTTGTTCTGAAGGGTGCATGATTAGTAAAGGAGTACATGGAATATTTGTTTCACTTAATACTCAGGTTATTGGTTTTTTATAGAACTAAAATATATATGAAAACAAGGAATATGACAGAAGAACTAAATTGTATTAGTAGGTACTTTTAATTAATGTGCATAGTCTTATATATGAAGTTCAATGATGGTACTATGTGAAAATATGCTTGCAGCATATGGAGAGTAGGGCTTAACAAGAGCAAATCCAGTTAGTGAGATCTGAGATCTGTGTAGAAATGTATAATAGCAGCAGACACATCTGCAGGAAAAGAAGTTCAACTCTTCTGTCTCCAAGACTTCAGTGCCTGACTTGTCTATCCCACTTATTCACGATTCAAAGTGAATTTTTATGGAACTGCTCATGTGCTTAAACATTAGGCCAAAGTTAGGCCTCTGGTTAATTGCTTCTTTCTTCTATTCATCAATTGTGTGTAAAACTTTTCTAAACCGAATTCAATTGCAATAATCTCATAGTGTGCATAATAAAGAAGAGGAAAATGCCACCAAGGGAAATTAGAGCGCAAAGACACTTCTTTTCCTTTGGTACTTTTTCCTGTGAAGACAATACTTCTATTGATATTTTGTTGTACCACTTTATTGCTTCATTTAGATCAGCTCTGCAGTACTATCCAAATTTAAAAATGAAATGTGTTACTCTCTTCTTTATGTCCCTGTTGAAAAAAAAAGTGACTGAACATTTTCATCTGACATCAGCTGTGTGACTTAGAGATGATTCATGAGATACCCAGTCATGGGGAAAATTAAAGGCTAAGAGGGCACCCTGAATCCTATTACTTTTATTTCTCTGTTAATTTGGGTTTTTTTGAAATGGGTGGTCTTTTACTCTATCTGCCTTTATGATTTCTGCTAGTCTTTCTGTTCTCACAATAAAATAGTGTCACAAACACTGAAAAAAGAAAAAATAATCAGAGAGCAAAATACCACTTCAGTTTCACTCAGATATAGCACAACCGTGACTTTCCTGGAAGAATGAAGACTGATGCCCAACTCAAGCAACATCACTTATGAACAAAGCACAATCAGCTGTTGTGATACTTTTCACAGCTATTGTAACTGAGGATGATTTCAGATCAAACCATAGAGTATACAGACTTGTTTAAGTAAATATCTTGCCTGGGAATAATTTTTTTGTTGAGAAAGAATGGAAATTTACTGACAGCCTAGAATACAATGTTTAATTAGAATAGCTAACCTTCAAAGCAAGTCTAAACTTCTATGCTGTTAGGAATATCTGTCCAATAGCTCTATTAATTAATATTATTAATTGTAGACATATTTTTGACTCCACTGCACAAAAAAAAAAATCTTATTTCCTTACATATAGTGAAACTATGCTTTTAAAAGTGTGAGGCACCATTATTTCTCCATAATTCTAACTCCAAGTATAGTCCTAGAATTGACTTTAACAGACAATAATAAGCAAATTAACTTCCATAGCCTGTCCAAAGCAAGAATGTGTATTTTTAGTGCCATTTTAAGCTTAGTTCGAGTATTGTTTATTTTACGAATCAGTTGGTTTTGTTAGTGTTGCTTATGTGATGTTGTAGGAACATGAATTAAAACTCCAATATTGAAATCAGAAATCAAAAGAAGAAAAAAATCTTCACACTCAATGATTCTTGACATGGTGATTTTATTTTAATTTATTTTTAAGAATGCAATTGCAGATATGATTAATGGCATCTGTAGTGGCCTCAGAAGAATATCTGCCTATGTTTTTACAAATATGAGAATAAGATGTCAGACAAATGCTGTCCACAGCCTATCTCCATAATAACCATTTTCCTACTCCAATCCCCCTAAAATATGTATTAAAACTAAATTTTGATTTCTTCCACTAGTGCACAATGTTGTTATAAATATTAATGCCATTTTGTTTATCTACTTGTTAATTTTATTATTCCTCAAAAGTATCAAGTTGTCCTTAAGATCCAACATATGAAAATACATATATGTATTTCTGAAGCAGAGATGCTTGAATGCCCCATGATCTGCTTGATAGTGCCTATTGCACGAGGAATTTACCTTTATTAAATATTCCACAGTATAATGAGGGCCAGAATTTGTTCCAGTTGTTCAAATTTTGAGATGAAGTTGTTAAAAAAATTCAACCATAACATTATGTCTCTTTTGGGACATGAACTGCTGATGTGTTTTTTCTTTGGCCAATCAGTGTGATAACTGAGTTGGAAAACCTTTTCTAGTAACGTGAATGTAGTCACAAATATGTCATCTTCTCATACCTTTATGGAAAACCAGTACAGCATTCCTGTCTGTCTTCAACAAAACTAATTAGCAGGCTAATGAGGGTAGCAGATTGCACAACTCCTTTGGGTTTTCGAGGGAGTTGAAGGAAAAGTCAGCATTATTTGAGCATTGCTACCTGTTTTCCTTTTGTTCCTTTGAAATTCCATAATAAAACAGAGATACAGATAGACACACACACAGAAATCAGGATATAGATCATATGTAATTAAATATTTTCTTTAACAGATACCTTGCAGGCTCATGCTTTTAGTTGCTTTTAAAAATTCCTCTTCTATAACAAAATATTTTGGCCTTAATGCTGCTGCTATTTATGCATAGTACTTTGTTATTTTGTATTTTTCTATTCTTACTCTTATTTCATTTTCATCCAGGGTTTGCAGTAATATGGCAGATTTGTTGTAGAAGCTTTGGTCTTTCTGACACCAATATATCAGAGTGTGTAATGTGCCTGGGTCCAATTTTGTTGACTTTCCATTTGCAGACATTTTTAATGATCTTACACAGCATTTCTCTTAAGCACAAGAGCATGCTGTAGCTGCATGCATTTGACTGGACAGATTATGATTTTTCAGATTGTACACAAGGTCTAAATCTTCCTGTAGTGCACACTGGAAATATTTTTCAATGTTCATTATTGCTAGTTCTTGTTGGATTGTCCTTCATCTCAAATATTATTTAAGAAAAAAAAATAGTCTACATTTTCAGGGGAAAAGAAGTTAGAACTTACTTTTGGAAATCCCAGGTGTATGCAACAAGTAAAAAAAATAAGAAAAGGACATTTCAAACCGGTTTTTATTCATTATGTTGTGTAAAAATGGACATTTCAAGATAAAAAGTTTTACTAGTGTCTTCACAGGGGCTTTATAGTTTCTATATTCCTGAAAAATAAAACTTAGTGATGAATGAATTTAGACTTAATACTATGATTTGCTTCCTTTGCTTAAAAGTTTGCTGAAAAGGCACTGGTTTATTGTCCCCCAGATTAATTTCCTTCCTTGCAAGTATGTTTCAAGTATATTTAGGACTCTGTGAAATGAACTGGAGAAAGAATAAAGCCCTAAACAAGTTAAATAAATAAAAATAAAATTAAAAAAAAAGGAACATCAGTCCCAACAGTGCTCATCAGGCAATTTTGAAGTTGTGTATCTGGTTTTGTCTGGAACAAGACTGTACATTGCAGCACAGTGTCTACTAATTCCATGTCATGTTGAAAATTTTAACCCCCAGCTATTTTTTGGTCTGACCTTTTTTATAAAGAACACAAAAGATGTGGAAATTTTTAACATGGGATAAATAGTGTATATGCATTTTCATTCCAATCAATAAAATCTTGCCTTTCAGAACTCAGAACATTTATACTTTAAGAGATGAGAAATAATATCCAAGAGGATGTTCCATTAAGCTGAGTAGTAAACATCATAACTGAAATAATTTTGAAACAAATTACTTTCTTCAGTGTGTTTCAGAAAAAAAAAAGAGACATCAGCTTAAGCATATTGTTGTTTACTTTTCCAGAACAATACTTCTGGTCTACTAAAAAATACATGAGAAGAATCACTCATCAAGTCAGGCCTTCTACAACATGTATATTTTTACTCCTAGAAGTATTCTGTGTCTGAAATGTCAGCAAGTTATATAATTTTATTTGCCAGAAACACCCTTTCTTTGCATTTGGGGTGTAGAATAGGAATGTAGTTAAGACTGGGTAGGAAAGTGAGTAGTTCCATCTGCTAAGGTGCTGAAGATATGAGTTTAAGCTTTTCTCTGGACTTCCATTTACATCTTAGTTGTACAAAGGAAGGAATCAAAAGTGAGGTTAACCACATCAACCCTTGTTCTCCCAAGGATCTGGTGCCTATAACTATCAGGCCATTATATACCTATTCCAGTATATGGACTCTGTCTTCTTTCATATGGCCAAAAGGAAGGAGTTGGATTTTAAGTAAAGTCAAATTTCATCCTCATGGGTCTTTCTGATTTCTTTGTAGATATTTCACCCAGTGTGAAATAACAGAGTAACAATGGCTACTTCTTGGCTTTCCAAACACTCCATACTTCCAGCAGTAGAAAAACATACTTGTACAGCCCTGGAACTTTTCTGCTACCAGTGATATGGAAATATGCCAATTTCTTCATTTCAGTCCATCCCAGTAAGAAGTCAGATGTCCTGTGAACATGCTTTCTCATTTTTTCCATCTTTAAAAATTCTCCCTTTTTCTCATCTGCCATGCCCAGTGTTTATAGCGAAGGAGGAGCCATGAGAAAAACCTCATGGCACCTGTTGGAGACAGCAAAGCAAAGATAGTTAGGTACTGCTCGTGGAACACCTTCAAAAATTCAACCCATAGTGTCTAAGCGTTTTTAATTTCCAATTCCATTTGATTCTGCTTATTGGTGATAATGACTGATGGTAATGTGATAAGCGTGTGAGTTCAGGAAGGAAAAAAACAAACAGGTTGTGATGAGGAAACTGTTTAAACAATATGAAATTGCCAAATTAAATGTGCCCTTTAAACAAATCCATCCTCTCTACCTCTCTTTTGTAAGTGCTGTAAATATGTCATTTCTTGTTTTCTTTAGTTTCAGACTCTTATCTCTTAATAGGGTTTGATGGAAATATCCCACTAGCTCTTTCCCCCTTTTTCAACATGTCCAGTGAATCAGGGTTACAATAACCAGGGCTACACTGAAAAACTGTTATTTGCATGATCATATCTCTTGCCAATTTTCACTTCTGCTCTCAATTTATTCCACACAGCTGATTTTAATAGCAATAACAAAGTTTCTGATATGCACAGTATGGTTTTTTGAACTTAATTTTAAAGAAGTAGGCTAAAAATTTCCAAAGGCAGCTTCTAACTCCTGGTGTAGTGATGATTTAAGCATCCAAATTAAGACAAGTGAGAGCCTATTTTAGAAGTGCTGAGCATCAGCAAGTCTGAGTTCTAGAGCATTAAAACTCAGCACAGCCAAGGGATCAAGCAGGCACTTACAAGCACTCCAAATCAGAGATTGCTTTTGGAAAATTTAGCCTTGTTTCTTAAGGGTGAAATCTTGGCCTTTCAAAGCCAATTACAAATCTCCCAATGACTTCAATAGGCTTGGATTTCACCCTTTATATTTTATAGGAAAAAACAAGCAACTTCATACAGAAGTTTCTCTTTTATGATTTTCTTGATGTTTGCTCAACCCTAGCTCCCCTTTAGGTAGGAAAAATCATGGTTTTAATTTAAACTCCATAAAAACAAATAAACAGTAGCTTAATTACAAGGGTGGATGGGATGTTTCACAATGCTTAAACTAATGTAGTAAAACACCAAGTGTTTGAAAAAACATTCTTAAAACTCAGAAAACTTTAAACTGTAGTGTGTCTTCTCCTCCCTGTTCCCAACAATGCTGGAGTTGCTAATTTTACAGCACAAATGGGAAACTAATGACAACTCCTAGTAAAGTAGGTTCCATTTATTTTGATTCATGCCAACAGCAGTACTGTAGAATAACATTTTTAACTGCTTTATCTGTAGTAGGTGCTCCAGTATGTACTAACATACATTGTGTTTCTGCTCCAACTCTGTGATATTGATCTCTTCCCATTTATTTGGGTACGATACTCTCATATTCATAACGGTCCTATGTTTGCATAAACATAAAACATTTCTCTGTCTATACCAATAATTTATAAAATACTTTTAGCAGTTGTCATCCTTAAAGATGAAATCCTTACTGATGATTCCACAGAGACAGTATTACAATATAAAATCTGAAACACAAAGAGCGTATCTTTTTTTAACATACAGACAGTCTCTTAGTCCTTGGATTTCTCTGATCAGGTGAAAATAGACAAGTAAACCTCAGATCCTACAAAACTCCTTGTAAAATCTTGAAGATTCTTCTACTCTGTATCTCTGATATAATAAGAAAGGTTATGGTCTGCCAGTTCAAACACTGAATGACTTGTGTATCTATTCCTGTGCTTCCACTTGCCCATTTCTCCATGTGTTCACAAAACAAGGATTAGCCATGATAATATAGAAAATACAGCTCTTTGTTTTTGAACATGTACATGTCTAATCTATGTTGACTTGTTTTCCATAGGAAGATTAGATACAGAAAGTTTTTTATCTGATGACTCTGTGACCACTCCCTTTTGGGACTAGAGCAGAACCAAGAACATTGTTGGTCCACATATGGAGGGTCTTTGCATGGAAAAAGGTTTTGAGAAATAATGCATCACTTCTTTGGGGGGTAGGATAATGATAATATTGCCTTTGAAACTTATGCTGCTCCTCTTTTGTTTAAAGGTCAGAGATTTGAGGACAGATTTCCTTTCCACCTGCAGAAGGTGGTGTCAGCAGTGCTCGTATTACCTTTATATAATTTCACTTGGTGCATTAGCACTACTGGCCAGACAGTCAAGAGGCCTTATTTCCTACTCAGATTTGTTCCTTTAGCCTCACAGCTTACTTAGAGCACAACTAGTCTTTATCAGCAATATGCTTGAGGCAAGAAAACTTGTCCTCCCCTATTTCAGTGGTTGGTTATTTTCAAATGGATTGGTGAAGTGTCTATGGCTGGAAGGTCTTGTTTGTGGTGGCACAAGAAGACAGACAACCTTTGATCATCATGCCCAAAGCACAACACTGGATTCCATTTTAGAGCACAAGAGTAATTTCAGAAAGTTTTCCTTTAACAACCAGCAAAGGTAAAATAACAAGACATTATATATAATAATGGTTCCTTGCTGTGTGCCTAAGGGCCATATTTTCATCTGAGCTCCCCAAAGTCACAAACTTTCTTTTGTAAATTACACTCATTGCCATTCAATATTGATGCTAAATTTTAGTCATCTTGTTAAACTACTTTTTTACTGGGTTTTAACCAACCAAAATACTACTGGTTATTTCTATAAATAAAGGAGAGCATTCACCCTGTATATTTTATCTGGATCTGCTTTTGGACACTGGAAACTTGTTTCCAGGATCTTAAAAGTCTCTTAACAGAGGATGTATCTTTACCTACCCACCTATCAATTCTATGTTTATAATGTTCCTAGAAAATATGCTCAGAAACTAATGTGCTGCACTAGACCACTTTACCTTTTGCCTGGCAATACTCCTGAGGCATCTGTTCTCAGATCAAGGGAACATTGAAAGGCCTTAAATCTGATCTCTCAGACAGCTGTGCTAATTTAACTAAAGGGGCTACAAGAGAGGATGGAGAGAAATCTATAAAATATTTGGCTGACATTTGAAAAAAGAGATAGGATGTTTTCTTGTTAACCTTTAGAGCAGCCTATTACATAAATTGTGACAATGTTCTCAGATTAAATGAGACTGTATTCTGTCTTAGCTCTAAATTTATCACTTCAGCAAATGAATTCTACTGTAAATTCTGGCAATATATCTTTTAAAGAATGTTGTTTATCTCACTGGGGAAGCAGAGTGCTGATAAATAAGGAGCACAGCCTTTTGGGTGAAACATGGTAAAGATGGATTGAAAGGAAGATTCAATAGCTTTCCTGCTTCAGTGTAGGAATGTTCCATGTTATATGTCTGATTAAATTACAGGTTTCTCATAGTATTTCTGTAAGTTCTGAGATGATAAGCAAAAAAGATCTGTTATATGTTGCTTTCTCATAGCATTTGATTATGTGAATTCTAATTACATATAAAAGCATTTGTACAGAATTCAATGATGAACGGTTGTTCAGCAGCAGCTTCAGCTCCCACTTAGGTTTCCATTTGCTCTAAATGAATAATTTTCACCAACTTATGTCTATAAGAGCATGCTGAGAATGGACATTTTAATAATTTAATTTTAAGGTCTCCTAAAATTAAAACAACTTTAATAGGACTTTTTAAGTCCCCCAAACACTAAACCCTGCAATAGTTTCTAAACAATTAAAATTTCTTTGTCTTCATTCCAAACCTGAGTAATACAAGAAGCTGAAATATAGAGAGCTTATGGAAATTTAAAAGGTCCATGTGAATCTTTAGGGACAGAGTAGAAAAATGTTGGGGAAATGATTTTAGATTAAAATATGAACATATGATGTAAGAGTAAGAAACTTTATCAGAGGCTGTCAGTTTATTACAACTTCTTGCTAAAAAATTATTTATTTAATTTCTGTAAAAAAATATTTTAAAAGATCAATACATTAGCTATTAATAAACTAAAGAATATGAAGCTTCATTCCATTAGGATGAATTATGAGTTTTTGAGACCTAAAAATCCCCACTTTCAATATTAGTGCCTAAACTGCACTGTGGAAGGAGTAAGGATTTGCTAAAAGTCAAGGGGTTACACACATTTTAGTGTTCAGAATACTTTGATTATTCAAAGGGTAAATTGTAAGACTTGTAAGCTCTGCAAGTTTCAAACTATAATTGCATCACTTATGGAAGTAACGCCTACTTGCCTAAATAAAGTAAAAATTCTTCCCTGTAGGGGAAAAAAATTTTTTTGGTGAGGTTTTGTGTTCTGAGGGAACTGAACAGAGCTGACCAGAAAGCAGAAGTATATAATCCTACCAGTCCCAGACACTAATTTTGTTGATGGTTGCAGTGTTATTTTATCTTTATTTATCTTTATTTAGAAAGTTTGTTGGGTGATGGTGACTAATAGCTGAACATCTGGATGCAGTGACCTTTAAAAGCCTTTAGTCATTACTGTGCCCAATTAAACTCAATATCAACAGAAGTGCTTGCATTTTGACTGGACTAGTATAAATCACTTTGCGAATCCATTGTGCAAACAGGGGAAGTATTACCATCCTGGGCTCATTCCCCTCCAAATGACTTCAGCAGGATGGGTCAGGAGCTAAGGGTTTGTTTTGGTTTTCAAAGTACAAACTTTGACAATTAAGAAAATTAATTAATGAAGTTAGCTGGAACAAATAGCTCAAAAACTGCATCAAGGAACACAACTGGAATTTATCTAAGTCAAACATACAAAAATTATCTGGGATTCACATCTCATACAGAGAGAAAATAACTTTCAAGAAAGCTTTTTAAAGGCCTAAGTGGATAAACAGCTATCTCATAAAAAGGATATTAGCAGTAAACAGGGAGTCTAACTGGAATGGGAAAACGAGCGATCATTTAGGGAAGTTTTACTTTAAAGGTCAAAAAGTTCAAGAACAAAGCAAAAATTTTGAAAAGCCAAGCTGGGTTTGCCTTTACAAAAGAAAATCAAACAGGTGAGCAGATAGCTCTTCTAAAAATGTCTAAAATGTGCAAGTCTGGCTCCTGTTTGCTGAGGGGTCATTATAAGTGACACTCTGATGTGGCATCAGAGCCCAGCATTCAACCAAGCAAGGAAGAAGGAGATGAGTGGGCCAGAGAACAGCTGAGGCACTCCCAGACTCAGGATTTAGGCACTTCCAAGAGAAAAGAAGAAGCCATGGCCAGGCTTTGGCCAGCAGGAGGGGTTTAGATCCAGGCCAGGGAGGGCAACCAGGGTGGCTGGGCAGGACCATGTGGACAGGGCTGAGGCCAGGCTGGGACAGCAGCAAGGCAGGGGCCATGCACAGGGTTGGAGCTGGGCTGGAGATGTGGCTCTGGCCTCTCTGGGATGGGGAGTGACAGCTCCAGGAGCTGGAATGCCATCCTGCACTGCACCAGGGGCAGGCTGGGGCATTTGTTTCCAGAGTTTCCCAAGTGTTAAGTTTTAGGCAGGGTAATTAGAAGCATGGTTTTCCCACACTCCTTTAAAATCAATGGGAAAAAATCCTCTATAAACAAAAGCTCAAACTCTCTTAGACGTAATTTGTGTCTGCAATTTCATGTCTCTCCATCAACAGGTTTTGGGCAGTTTCTGTGTTCATGTGATGTGAAGTGATATGCTGAACTTGGGAGGGCTGGAAAGCATTGTTTCAGACCTTCAAGAAAATGGACTCAGAATGTTGCATGAAATAATAAAGATTCTGTCAGGCTGAAGATTTTAGTTTATAGCTAGAAGCTGTACAACACAAAATTGGTATTTAAAAGAAGAAAAATGAGATCTCGGGTGGCTGAGGAGCAATTGTTTAACCTTTGTAATATGGAACACCTGGAGAAAGTGTAATTGAAGATTTCATAATAAACAGAAAATGACATAATACACGATGAGTTTATCAAAGTTAATCATGGCATGCCAACAGAAAACTTTCGATTTTCCAGACAGTGCACATATCCAAAGAGCTTCATGATATCATGTCAGATAGGAAGCTTTTAATTTTACTACAATAAAATTATGGAGTTGTGAGATAATAAGTAAGTAAGTAAGTGAAATAACAATAGGTTGTGGTGAAGGTAACTGTCAAGCTAGACACACTGTTACTCTTTGGAACTAGTGTTGTTCAGTATTTCTAATTAGTAGTTACAGAATAAAAAGTAGATATATTTCCATAGAGCTTTTCAATAATCAGAATATGTTGTGTGTAGTCAGAGTGGGTGTCACCTTATACTTTGTAACTACCAAAAGTCCTGTTCCTTAACTGTCAGCATTGGCGACCTACCCGGAGCATGTCACAGCTCCTTCCAGCCCAGGTATTTGAGTATCTGGCAGAAGTGAGGCTGCCTTGTGTTTGCTTCTTGCCCTGGGGTACTCTTAGGAGAACACCTAATGTGAAACAAATTAAATATAAACATTGTCAATGTAATAATGATGACTTAGAGCACTGAAGTGTTAGGAATAAAACAAAGTCCAACAGTACAATATTACATGTGGATCTCAGAAAAATATCATATAGTTCAACAGTCATAAATACAGACGCAGAGAAAGATCAGATACTTAAATTTAATCTTTATGAACACTTCTTGAAAAAACCCAATCCTTTTGTTCTGGTGAAGGACAGAGAGCTATTGCTGTCCTCTGCTAGCCCATCTCTACTAGCAACAGGAAGCTGGCAAAAATAAAACTGGAGTCATTGACCTCAGCTTAGAAACTGTAAGGGAGCACTAATATTTAGAAATATGCAAAGACTACAATAAATCCAGCAGTTTTACAGGTTGTGTCTAAACTGAATTTTAGGTGTCAATGTAATGTGAATAAAAATCTCAGTTCCTGGTAATTCAGATTAGGAAGCAAGGCTGAACACCTGCTTGGATCGGATGCAATTTCCCGGATGTCATGTTCTGCAAAGGAGAAAAACGAAGAAGGGAATATGATTTGTACCTATCATGGAATGGATGTTAATTGAACTGAAGAAGCAAGTGCATCATTATTTGCAAAGCAAAACTAAAAAGGCTGAAAGAAACAAAAGTATAATTCAGAAAATCACAATAGGAAAAGACACAGAACAATATTCTCTCACAGAAGACAAAAATTATGAACACTTGAATTTAAGCCTCTTAAAAATTTTATCACATTGTAAGGTTAAAAGCCTTCAGATTTTTATCTGGTTGAAGAATGAAAGACAAAGGAATGTATTTAAACAATTTGTGAAGTAGAATTGTAAGCAAAACTAAATAGGCATCTAACTTGACTTTTAAATATTCTTGAAAAATATGTACATGAAAATTAAGCATAATTAATTTCATCCTCTTACCTTATATTTTTTTATAAAAAGTACCAAAAGGAAAATGAACTGCAGTGATTTCTGACCTAACTATGTAAGTATCCATGGACATTTTGTCAGATATTGCCTTGCTGAAACTAAAATTGGAAAACCTTACAGCTAACCTTTAGGCTTCAGTTTTCCTATTTTCTCCCTCCTTTAGATTTTATGGATTTATTCCAAAGACAATTTGGAAGTAAATATCTTATTTCTTTTTCATCCAGTCTAAGACTTTTTAAAATTCAGATATCTGCATCACATCTGTGGGAAAAAAGCATATGCCATTATTGAACTTTATAATGAAAGAGAAGAACTCTCTAAGTGATTTTAAACTGATGAGAAAAATTGCACATCAAATATTGTCACAAAAAAAAGTGGGAGAAACACATGCTAATCATGGCAGCTGCTGTTTTCAAATCATGTTCCTGACAACTTGTTGCTATTGCTAAATCCAATCTCTGCAAAAGCTATATGTTTATATACATTACATGAGGAAGGTATAGTATAAATCTGTGATGTTGAGGACACTCAAGACCTAAGTCTTGAGACAAGACATGCAACTCATTGGCTTGGATTCATGGTTTTAGATGTCTGGAAGGTGTCTCAGGGCAGAAATCAAAGCCTTCTGCCACAGCACTCCCCACAAGTTAACATGACACTGGACATGTCCAGCCTGGCCCTCCATGAGGCAGCACTGTGGATGGTAAGAAACATGACAGGGCTGTGCCCAGGAAAGGAAGCACTCATTAAGAGGTTTGCAAACATTGCCATAGACTAAAAGCAATTTAGGGTTTGCTACAAAAGCTGCAGGCAGTGAAACATCTTGTGAAACATCAGTTTGCATAGGTACCCTCAGTTGTTGAAGGTGGGGTTTTTAACAGCCCTTGCAACTGTTCCTAATAAAATCAATTGGCAAGTTTTCCCCTAGATACACTGAGGAAGAAACAACACCACAAACCAGAACACATTTATTGTGCGGTCTTCTGTCCAAGATCAGGATTCTCACAATTCCCAAAAATGCCCATGGTAATTTTTTGACTACAAGGAACTGTTTTCCTATTTACTGCATGTTTCAGCCATGGCATGCACTCAGGTCCTGTGTGTTGAGTATTTGTTGCCTGCCTTGAAGGTTACTCGCAAAGAAAGGAAGAACACACCACATGAGGCTATGCATTATCAGTGGTGATGGGAGCAAATAGAAGCTGCAAGGTGTTATGATGTATTTACCTTTGACTGCAAGTTCCTGCGCTTGGATTTAACAAATTAGCTTCTCAGAAGTTTGCTCATCTGAGCAGCAGCTGTTTGCCATATGGATCAAAACTTATTTGGCAAATGGAATCACTTCCTCATGCCCATCTGAATTTCATGTAGTCATATATCAGAATGTTTAAGGGAGGAGTTTGCTGGCCTGCTGAGAGTGGTTCAGCTGAGATGTGTTTATTTTGTATCCCAGTTTTCTTTTTTTTTCTTTTTCCCAGGAAGTTCTTCTCCTACATAAGAATTAAAACCCAGCAAAACAAAAAGTCCTTAAAAAAAAGCTTACAAAGTAATATGAGGAAAACAAAAGGAAATGGAAAAGCATATGAGAAATATGTTCTAATCTTAGTAAAATAAGACAAATACTCTGAGTGAAATTCTGTCCCTAAGGAGCAGAGACAGTCCTTAAGAAACAGTGTCATTTTTTATATCTCCTAAATACTGGATTGCTATCAAGAGATATGATTATTTAATCAAAGAATATGAAGATGATTAGTTCAGTTGTAATATTAGTGCAGGAAGCATTAATAGTTTTAATACTTTAAAATGTTGACAAGGAATTTCTCAGTTGAACAAATTATGGTTTAAGTCTATGGAACAGGATTATGCAAATAGAAAGAAAAAAACCCTTGTATGAGTTATAATCCTATGAGCACATAATTTTAGTTATAAACTTCTAGCACTGCTCATGTAAATCTGTCACAGCAGATTTCATGCTTTTAATGAATGAACAGAGCCTCACAACACCTTCTGGTTGTTATGGGCTAGAATTGTTGGAACCAGTAACTAAAACGAATGAGATTATGAAATGTATTCGTGGACATAATGCATATCCAGATTTACATATTATGTTCACATGTTCCCATATGGATTCCTACACCAACAACACAAATCACAGAACATCAGAGAGATGATACATACATAAAAATTAGGTAACGTGTAATTGTGGATTTATTTATAATTTTGGGATGCTGCTCTCCTGACGAGAACACTGGTTCATTGACCTCTAGACCTCTTGACTCATGACTTACCTAATCAGAACCTTAGTGACACAGGGAATGACTTTCTATTCCTGTTAATTATTTTTATTATTTTTACTTTTCTAGATTTTTTTTTTTTTTACAAATTCCTATTGCTTTTTATTATTCTGCTTAGTTCCTTAAAAATTCTTATTGATTCCATATTACATCACAAACATATGAACATGGGGCTTTCATGTGTTTCCACTGGTTTCAGAATGGTTTTCTGTTTCACTTCTGGTGCATTAAAGCAAAAAAAAATTCTGTCCTTTTCCTACTTTTTGTTTCATGGGATGTATTTCCTTCATTCTTACAATTTTTTCCTATTAATTTATCTTTGTGCAATCAAAATCAGTGAGCAAATTTCAGCTAAAAAGATTTAAGTTGAAGATACTCAGAAAGGTGGGCATTTGACTATGAGGAAGCAAGTACTTCCAGAATACTTTAAGGGCAATCAAAAGTTGCCCTGAAATTTATTCTATGAAGGCTGATCGATTGTGACACCAAATGCTTCTTTACTTCTAACAATTCTACAGTGAAACCCAAATGATTACCTCAGATTTTAATTCCCAAACCCTGGACATCTAGCATTAGGTGAAATGAATACAACCCACAATTAAGAACAAAGAAAGGTACAAGTGAGAGGCTCACATAAACATTTCCATTGGAAAAATATCCTTTAGTAGGGAGCCATTATGTTTTATTTATATTTTATTGCTTGTTTGTGACCAGTCAATGTGTGCACGCCGTGGTAACTGGCAAAATGGTGAGTGTGCTGTTCCACCAGCACAGCTGCTGCTGTGGGATGTGACAAGTACCTGAACGAGTGCTCTCAGGAGATGTGCACCCAGGAACATGGGCTTCCTTTGGTAAGGCTACAAGGCAGAAATATGTAGGAAATGTAGGGTACAATATGGCATAAATATGTGTGATGGCAGAAATACATATTTTCCCATCTATGTAAGAGATAACCATAGGTGTAATGACTTGCCTCTCGTCTAGTAGTATTTTTTTAGGCTTCCTGGACTCTAGAATATATCTGAAAGTTTTCTTATGTTTCCTATTTTCACTTCTGGTTCCCTGATGTATATATAAAAATGTCTTTTTAAATGGATTTGTGGGTAGGCAACCTTCCATTCCAAACACAGATGGTACATCTGCATTTATTATTTAGACATGCTAAGTGGAACACTTTTTTACAGACTATTGTAACTATACTATTTTTCTCACTGACTTAATCCATTTGGATATGATGCAGTGACTCTTATTTAAAACAGAATATTTGTGCTCTATTACCCATTAAAAAAAATTAATAAGCAAACGGCTTTATCCTTTTTCTGCAGTTGCTATTCCTGCTTGACTGCAGAGATTTTTACCTACTTAGAAGGCTGTGTCATTGTCTTGATACTCATCAAGTATATGATCAGTCTTGGTTTAAACAGTGTGATGAACTGCTGAAAAATTATTTTCCTTCCTGTTGCAGCCATGTCATATTTGACTGAATACTTGTTTCGCCATGAGTACTAATTCACTGGAATTTTTGCTGGCCAGACAACCTATGATTTTCAGTTTGAATGTGCATTTTTCCATCTTGTCATTCTCTTCTTTGAATTCCATTATAAAACCTAGCTATTCATTCAGACTTGATTTTACAAGGCAGATATTTATATTTTATCTTTGTTTTTGTGAGTGTTTTAACTCAGTATAAAACTGTGTAAGCTTTTTATCAATAGTTTGTAAGTTATTTTGGAGTCAGCACCCTTTGAACCTCTTCTATTTTTATAAATATAGTCCCATACACCTAGAGCCAAGAAAGTTCTTTTCAAAAAGCATCTAAAAACATTAGTAGTCCCATAGATATGACTGAGAGATAACCAAGGATAACCAAATTTGTGACCATATTTTGTTACCTCTTTGAAAATGGATCACCCAGAGCCACATCATTCAGATGTGATCTTTGAGAGCGGTAGAAAAGCTGATCCCTGCTGTTAAAGCTTCATCTTCGAACAGGCTGCTGTTTACACAGCTGATACTCTATCTGTATTAGGATACACCAGTGTGATAGAACATTTCAACCTCTTAGTATCCTCCTACCTCCTTAAGAACTCTCTTTGAAAATCTACCACAGAGAAGTATCTTTGGCTTGACTGTAACCACATTTCAGCAGTTGTCCATAACCATGGACAGGATGGCAGGCAGCATCTCAGTATGCACCTAAAATGCCTGCTCTGGGATTTAGCAGCTAAATCTTGCCCTTGGAGTAATGATTCTTTGTTAACTTTTGTTCTTGTAAACTTCTCTTCTAGTGTTTCCTTCATAGGCCAAAATTAATTTATAAATCTTAGCCCAGATAACTGTATTTTTAAATTATTAAATATTTTAACAATACACAGGAAGACTGTGGGGTTTTAATAAAAGTTTTAAAAGAGAGGAAAATGAAAACGAGAGGAGGAAAGAAAAATAGAGAGGTAGGAAGAAAGTTAAAGGGACATTTTGCTGGAGAGAGATAATATTAAATTCCATATCCAGCGTCAGTATCTACTGACAATGAGGCATAGAAGTGGTTTACCTCAGCAATTAGCACTCAAGGTAATTTAAAAATGTGATATACAGCATCCAACATTTTGGTTAACTATGCCTCCTGTTAAAAATTGGAAAATTATTTCCAGATACAGACAGGTTTCTATACCAGTCCTTTCAATAGGACTTTATCAAACATTTTTGTCATAAAATACAGATTAAATGTCGATAATGTGTTTTCTATTTTAATCTTGGGAAAGAAATACCAGATTCTCTTATTTCCCTTGGAGGACTTATAAGAAAAATAGTTTAAACGTTTTTCATCTCAGCCTGAGTGACATATCCCTGTATTTCCTGTGGGTACTCAATGAACATTATCAGTGGTTTATCTGAAGTATTTCTTTAACTGAAGGACATGTGTATAAAATAATCTCAGGCAAAAATAAAGAGTGTTGCTATTACTCTTTAATATATAAAGTGAAACTACATTGGTTTATCTATTGGGAATAAATGAAGAAATATATTGGAATGCCAAAAAAATGCTAATCAGATATGTGGTATGTAAATCTACATATTTTCTGTATTGATGGTTTTACTTCCTTATTAAAAATTGTTTATTCAAGGGTTTACATGAATTGTTTATTCAAGGGTTCACATGAAAAACAAGGACAGAAGGGTTATTAGGGTTTGGTTTGGTTTGGCTTCTTTTCTTCTCAAGAAAAATAATAATATTGCTACTCTGAATATTCATTTTTCCATAGTATATGAAAAAAGCTATTTTTTACCAGAAGGAAAAAGAAACTTCACAAAATTGTATATTTGAAAATCTCTTGCTCTGCTGATTTAGCTTATATTTTTGCTTAGCTGTTTGCATGGGAAACATCTCTGCAAAAGAGAGAAAAAAGTCATAAATCATTGGGAAGATAATTAATTTCCTAGCACCAAAAGTTGGTTGACCATCAAATGTTGGCAAGTTGGAAAACATTCTAAGGAAATATCACTGAAAACTTGTTCTGGTTTTATTCTTTTCCCTAGACAACCTTTACTGATTACTGTCAGATGAAATTTCTTGTGTATTTGGACTTTTCCCTCAACCTAATCCACAGACTCTTAAAATAAAACCCAGTGTTACTGATCTGGGGAGTTAAGAGATACAGTGAGTATTAATCAGTATATCACTACTGTAAGAAAGACTTCAAAAAGCTTCCAGTAAAAATACAAAGTCTGAAATTATGTCTTTTAGTTTAGGGCACAGTACAACTGCTATTCAGCAGAGAAAAAAACCAAAAAACTTTTCCATAGTGTTTTCTATGCCACTATTGCAAATGTATTCTTTTTTTGCTTTATGTTTCTATACATCAATCTGATTTTATGAATAAAAAAAAATCTTATTTAATAATATGACAAAAAAAATGAAATAGGCCATCATACCAGCTTGCTTAGCAGTAGTATTCCAAATTCAAAATCTTTTTTAATTGGTACATTTTTTTTTTCATATAAAGAACAGGTTCAAAACTTCAACAAAGTTCAGCAAAGCTGCAGACAGCTTTAGAATTGTAACTTCAGCCCATGGACATCCAAAGTCTGTTTCTGTCATATTTTTGCTGCATAAATTGGTAGCAAAAACCTCAGCAGAAGAATATGCTAAGGCAAGAATATACTCTGTCATTGTTTAATGTGCAGTGAAGCCTAATCATCCATGTTCAAATTTCACCTATAACAAATAAGCTTGGTCAACAGTTTAAGTCCATGAAATGTGGGGATTTGGTACTTAGTAAAAAATTCTGTGCATAGTATTGAGGTATAGAATATTAAAAATAGCCTGGAAAAGTGAATATGCTTTATTGGCACAGCAGATGTGGAGTAATCACACCGTTATTAGCATCATTTCACTACCAGAATTGCAATAGCTCTGGCAAGACCTTAGGGGACAAAGGTGGGCTGACTAAAGGGTTTTTGTTTTAAGATATAAAAAAATGACACAGCAGAGAAATTTAACAGTTTGCCCTAGTCTTCCTTTGAGAGTTCCTGTCCTGATTCTGCAGCTACATGTCCCTTTTCCCTACTTGACTATTTTCCAGTAGCTGCATTACAAAGCTCGTATCCCAAACAAGGAGACTTTGATTCAAATAAAGTACCCAAAGTTTATTCTTTAAAAGAAGTCAAGCTGAGATTTCTCCTTTGATAATATCTTTTCTGATATCTTGGAAAGCTCTCTGTCTCTGGGCTTACAAACCCTAAACCAGGAAAGATCAGTATTTTATGGCCATGAATCATGACTTCTTTTTTGTTTGTGTTTCTTTCTGAGCTGTTATTAATATAGCCTCATGTCTGAGAGACTGCTAGGAAACTGATGAATCCCTGTGAAGGTTTCTTTCTAAAATCTTTAACAGCACCCTAGGTAGAAATTCTTCTCATTGATATGAAATCCTACAGAATTTACTTATGACAGCAAGTTCTGGAAGTCTTCAGTCTCTGGAATTCAAAGAGCTAAGGCTTTTGTCTCTGGATTTTTGAATCGCTGAAGTTGTTCCATAGCATATTATCCACAGTCAAAGACCAGTTTAATTTTATTCTTTGGTACTCTAAACTTATTGAAAACACTTCTAAAAAATTTATACCGGTCTGAGATATATTAATAGTATTTTTATAGCAATATCTCATTTTTATTAAACCACTGTATATTATCTTTTTTATTGTATCTTATTTCTCAGCATCAGTTTTGGTGGTGTTTTCTCGGCTTATCTGACAATGACTTTTTTTTACAGAAGTATCATATATTAGAACATAAAGATCCTTTGCTTTCAGCCACCGTTTTACCTCCTCTAGGGATAAAATGTATGCTATACAGAACCTGTAAGAAAATTTTCCCAATTTGAAAGCACACATTTCAGTTGAACAAACCAATTCATGGGCCTGAATTAACATGTCTGCATTGCTTTTGTCAAAATTTTCCTGGAATAACTGTGGTTTGTTTGGACTTTTTATTGTATGTTATATATATATATGTATAATTTCAAAGTAAAAAAACCAAAAAAGGGCAGATTTGAAATCCATCAAAATTTTATTTTGTTTTTGAAATAAAAACAATTACTGAAAATAAAAAATACTCTAGGAAACGCAAAAATTATTCTCCATTTTGGGATCTGTGAAACCACCACAGATGGTGATAACATAAAAAGATCTTAGAAAAACTATCCTAGGTTTTATGGTTTAAGCAGGTAAATGAAAACAAATATTCAGACAGGGATGTTCAGTGGTTTTGCTTAAGCACATTCTTGGTTTTCACTGACTTAAAAAATAAAGGGGGAGGGGTGAATTATTTGTACATATAAAAGAAAGCTTTAATATACTGTCCAAATGACATCTATAAACACCTTACCTCAGGCACTAAAATTATTAAAATGATTTAAAAGAGAGATAATTCTAAAGACAACATGAAAGACAACATGACTTGGAGATTTTCTTAGTGGTTAAATATTTTAGGTGGATATTTTCAAGCTTTTCAACAATAAAGAAAAAAGTACAAATACAAATGTAGATTTCCTTGACCATGGTCAAGTTTTGTACTTTACTTAAACATGCAAAGCAATGATGAATTTCTGAACCAAAACACAACCTCAGAGAAATAACTTTAACTGTGGTATGTAAATTAAGGGTTTCTAGGGCTGTTGCTTCATATCAAACATACTCAGCTTCTGTGTTTTTTTCCAAAGGCCAGTACCACAACTTAATTTTAGTAGACCAAGGTCACAGAGAGGTTCATCTTTTCTTATATTCTTGTACCAAAAAAAAATAATAAAATTAAAGAGCTATTGTAAAGGGTTTGCAGTTCAAATTAGGCCTTGAGTAATACAAAGTACATTAGAATCTATTTACCAGTACTACTGTGATTCTTATATTTGCAGACTTTCTTGGCACTGCAGACACATGGCAGAGGAAAAAAACAAATATTAATTAAAAGTTTAGCATTCTTCATCGGTACACCTGAAGTCTGATTATATACAAGGAACAAAATCTTTTGAGTGTGGAGTTTTTGGTGTTTCAAAATGCACATAACCATAGTGCAGCAAGTCCCACAAAACTTCAAATGGATATTATTGGAAATTTTAATGAAAATAAAAATTTTGCATGCACATCTCCATATAGATAAAACAAAATGTGCGGAAATATCTAAATTTTGATCAGTTAAAATTTTAATAGATATTCCTACTAATAGCAATGTGGTGTATATATTTCTTTCTTTCTTTCTTTCTTTCTTTCTTTCTTTCTTTCTTTCTTTCTTTCTTTCTTTCTTTCTTTCTTTCTTTCTTTCTTTCTTTCTTTTTCTTTCTTTTCTTTCTTTTCTTTCTTTTCTTTCTCCCAAATATTAGAATTACTAATTTCTGATGGGCTGCATTATCATCTGCTGCCCTTGGGTACCATTCCATAAATTACTTAAGCGACATTCACACCAGAACTTAAAAATTGTTCTGTTATCCATCTTAACTCTTCTTACTTATCATGTAGCAAATATGAGAAAAGTAATTACCATATGTCCCAGGCAGGAAAACCATAAAGGATTTATGCTGTTAACTGACTGCAGGGATGAATGCTGGATTACCTGGCTTGGGTTTAGCAGCTGGGCCTGAACACCTGGGACTCTGGGTGCAGGAAGAATTGTAAATTATCTATGTTTGAATATTATGAACACATATGAATTATAATGGGTGGAATCAAGCCCAACCAAGCCACTCTGGAGCTCGTCTTCATTCTGGGGTTTCCCTGGTGGGGAATCAACACAAAGCCTCGTGTGAGGTGCCACACGTTCCCTCTCCACCACACAGGGCTCTCCACGCTTGACTGGTGTGGTGAATCTGCCCTCTGGGACCAGCAGGTCAGATCTGCAACATTTAGTATGATGACATGCAAAGTCCTTTGGACTGAATCTAGAATAGTAGACCGTGAAGTTTCTGAGCCTTTGCTTTCAACTGGACATTAATTCTCGCGTGTGGATCTTGTTATCCATTTCTTCCTGCTCCTCCTTCCAGTCTTCACACCTTATTTCCCTTTCTTTTCCTGCAGGAAGAAGGCATGGGTATTATCTTGGAAAGTACCACGTGTTCCTAGAGCTTGGTGCTTTTACTCTGCTTAAACTCTGCCTTTCCCAGGAGTGTCAAATCTTGTGGTCCATACCACAGCCTTTTCTGTTCTTAATCTCAAGAACAGGTTATAAAAGAAAGACAATAAAGCTTAATATTTCTTGAAATGTGAAACACAATTGCTTTGTTTAAACTACTCCATCAGCCTGAGACTTTTTCATCCATCAGCTCTGTGTTTAACAGTAATTACTGCAAGCATTTATTTGGCTTACTCCCCAGTAGGAGTTTACCACACTGATACCTATCCCAGATAAATCAAGAAGTTAAAAAAGAGAATTTTGAGCAAAAGTGTTGCTTCATATGAGAGATGTTGGTATATTTAGAAAAGTTTTCTTTGAATCTAATTGTGATTTATTATTTTGTATACATGTGAGGATTCCTGCCCAAACTGTGAATACCTAGCATTTCTGAATAGCAAGTTACATCTGAAAAACAGATTCAACTGTGTTTATGGTCAGAAAAAAGAATATAAAAATAGCAGCTCCTATGTGTTTCATCATGTCTGCTTACTTTTCCAACCAAAATAAAGTTTTTCAAAATTTTTCACTCGTGTAGGCAATCCAGAGCAAATATATGTTTGGTAAAGTGTGCAGTAACTCTTTTATTTTCAGATAACATCTGCAGCAATGTTATGCTACTTTCCTAACACAGAGCTACACTGATTTGAAAGCCAGGTTATCAGAGCAAGTTTGCAGAGCTGCCAAAAAATTAGAAAAACCCAACAACCCAAAAATCCCCACTCTCAGATAAGCCCCAAAAACAGAAATAGAGAAAGAGATTAATAGATCCAAAAACATGCCCCCAAAAGGTCAGAAAACATAATATTATTGCATTAAACCTACTACTTTTGAATATTGTATTTCAATTTTTAGTTACTCTATGTGCAGACTGAAACTGAATATGGAATACTTTCTGAAAATTTAAGCATGAAAATGCAATTTTTGCAGCTTTCCTTCATATTGAAAATTCATTTTAAGGTAAAATTTGATTGAATTGATACAACATCATGCTTCCATCACAAAATATATGAGGCAAGAAGAACCAGAAAAAGAAACATGCTGCATTTTGCATTATATGATGTGCCATCAAAAAGCATTTTCCTCTCATAGATCCAGATGCAAATCTTTGTCCTGACTGCTGACAAATAGAACATCTGAATATAGAATCTGTAGGATCTTTCTCATTCTCATGTACCTTCTGTCTCTGGCCCTCCAGTCCATGTGCCCTGACTTCCTCTGAGGGGAGATATTTATGGCAGAGGTATCCTCAAGCAGACCCCAAAACTGGACAAATGGAGAAGCAGGATCATGGAATTACACCTGCCCAGCACAATATATGCAGCTGAAGAAGCTTATGACCAGAACTTGAGCTCTCCTACAGAACTGAGACACATCATTAATAATCCACATTATAATTAATAGAATTAATAATAGGAATCCATATAGTAGAATATTTCCTCCATTAAGGAGCACCTTAGTCCTCAAGAGACACAACAGCAATCTTCCTAAAATTTAGAAGGAATCTGAATGCAGGCCCAATGTTCCTCTCAGGGAAGTCAGTGGTAAAAAATTCTACTTTAATGGTCCATGATTCTGTCCTCTGCAAAAAAGGTCACTCAGCACATGCATGGACAACAAGTCAAATACATCTGGTTAACAGAATGTGGCTATTTTGGGCTCAGAATAGTGATATGGTTATTTTTGTTGCTTTTTGTTTATACTTATGTCTATCTTTGTCAGGGAGAAAAAAAGAAAACAAAACCTGAGAAATCCATGTTTTATGAGTTGCAGTGGACAAGGATTCTACATAAGGTTGTTGGCCTGTGGAATACATGTTCTCTATTTCTCAGGTTGTACATCTCCAAGAAATTCCTGGAAATTAACTTTTACTCTTGGGAGAAAAAACAGGAAAAAAAAAAATCAACTAAAACCCCCAGAAATAATGCTCATTCTGCAACAGAAAGTATTTTTTTTTCACACAATTGTGTTTTTCCTGTAATACCAAATGTTCAAAATATTTTCTTAACAGACTGTCTCTCAACTTGCTTTTGTCACCTTACTTTCATTTTGTAAGACAGTAACTCCCAAATGGAAATTTTAACTTTTGCCACTGGGCACAAACTGGGTAAAAATCCCACTCACATATATTGGAAATACTTAATTAAAAGTTATCTGTGGATCAGGAAACAACTTATTCTTTTAAGAACAGCTGTTTCACTCAAAGGTGCTAATCATCGATATGGGCTAAGGAGTCCGGGCTGGGAAGGAGACACATTTTTCTGACTCATGGCACAGGGCCACATGTAGGTCTCTGGTTTATTTGTGGAAAATGGAGGGAAACAGTTTCCGCTGCTGTCACACACTCCTGCCCTAGATGGTAGGTGGATGCATGGGAGAAAGGAACAGTTTAAATTACAGCAAAACTTTTCCTCAAGTGTTTATTTTTGAACACTTGCGTGTCATGAAGGCCGGTCTCATGACTTTAAACAAAACCCAATGTCATTGCTTCCATGAGGTTAAAATGAAGTGCAAGAGAAGAATTACAGTGACTTTGCCTGCGACAGAAGGAAGGTCAGGCATCGCTTTGGACTGAAGCTTGTCTCCATGGAGCCACTCCAGCAGCTGATACTTGACCTTTAAATTCCCCAGAGCTGCCACAATTTTGGGGAAGTGGCATTTGTCAGATGGCCAAAGAGGGTGATGGAAAGGCCAGGCCGGTGGCCGTGGGCAGGTCAGAGGAAAGGTGTTTCCTTACAGTGAAATTCTCCATGGGGTGGGAGAGTCCCAGTGAAATGGCTGTGGATGGAGGTGCTGCCACGGGATGAGGCCCAGGGGCAGGTGCAGAACGTGGGACGTTGTGAAGGGACATGTCTGCAGGGAAGGAGAGGTCTGTTCTGGCTGCAGGTGAGATGGAACTGGGGGCTGTGAGGGAACCATGCAGCAGGAGCCACCAGCCCCGGGCCAAGAGCTGGAGGACCCGGCCCGGCCCGGCTGCTCCTCTCGAGCCTCTTAGGGACGGAGAGAGAGAGGCGGGGTGGGGAAGGAGGGAGGGAGGGATGAGGCGATGGAAGCCCTCTCCTTGGGCTGGTTGAGGGGTGGGAGGGAAGGGAGGCAGCTCCTGAGGAGGGGAGGAGAAGAAGAGGCAGAGAGGGGATGTTGTTAAACAGTTTCTTACCGTAAGAGGGAGTTGGGACCCAGATCTTTCTAGTTAATCACACAACAAACTTAGATCATCGCAATAAAAAGCTCGGCTCACTCTGCCTCCTCGAGTGACCGGCGGTGCACGGGGTCCCTCCGAGGAGCCATCACCCCTTCTCCTCCCCGCCAGCCGCCGCGGGGGCCGCCAGCACCATGCGGGCCACCCACCTCCTGCCAGCCTTGCTGCTCCACCAGCTGCTGCTGCTGCCCACCGCCATCCCCGCGGCAGGTCAGTTCTTCTATCACTTCGCTAGCGACCCCCGTCCGCCTCGCAGCCGCAGCACGTCTCCTCTCCCCGCTCCGCCGTGGCACGGAGGCTGCTGGGGCGGCGAGCCGGGGGCAGCCCGCAGGTCTGAGCCCTGAGCCCGCAGGTCGGAGCCCGCAGGTCGGAGCCCGGAGCCCGCAGCCCGGAGCCCGCAGGTCGGAGCCCGCAGCCCGGAGCCCGCAGGTCGGAGCCCGCAGCCCGGAGCCCGCAGGTCGGAGCCCGGAGCCCGCAGGTCGGAGCCCGCAGCCCGGAGCCCGGAGCCCGCAGCCCGCAGCCCGCAGGACGGAGCCCGGGGCCCGCAGCCCGGAGCCCGCAGGTCGGAGCCCTGAGCCCGCAGCCCGCAGGTCGGAGCCCTGAGCCCGCAGCCCGCAGGTCGGAGCCCTGAGCCCGCAGCCCGCAGGTCGGAGCCCTGAGCCCGCAGCCCGCAGGTGGGAGCCCGCAGGGGGGCTGGCAGAGGGGGCCTCACCCTGCGTGGCGGGGCGGGGTGGCAGCGGCGCGGAGCCGAGCGCGGCGCAGCTGCGGCGCTCGGGACGAGCCGCGCTCCGGGCGCGCAGCCCTGCGGGAGGCGGGTCCCGGCCCGCGGCTGCGGAGCGGCCGCCGCTCCCCTCCGCCCGCACCGTGCCCAGGGCAGCGCGGGGCTCGCTCAGGACGGGCAGACCTGGAAACCGGGAGAGAGGGGAAGGAAATCTCATCTTTGCCCAGAGGTGCTCCCGGCCGTTATCAGGATGAGACCGTGTGTCCTTAATTTCCAGTGGTAGAATAAATGTTAAATAACAGAAGTTGACGAGGAATACCCAAAGCACGGGATAGTGCATTGCTGTACGGGAATGCCCTTGCTGAAGTTCAACAGCATGAACATGCTATTTCCAGACTGAAATACTTGTAATTTCATTAGATGTTCCTGCTGAAATCCGGGAGATGGAGGGGGGGCAAGGAACAAACAATAAGTAATCAAGTGCTGGATGCTCTTTAGCTGAATTTCTTTCCTGAAGTGTCCCCCCTGGACTGGTTATCTGAAGAGCCAACTCTGTGCTTTCTATTGGCCCTCTGGGAAGACGTTTAAGGAAAAAAAGTTTGTAAAGGTTTCTACAAACCTTTCCTTCCTTCCGGCAACATTGTTAGGGTCAGACCTTTGCACAGACAGAAACAAAGGACAGATACAATTCAGGGAAAGAATCTGCCAGGAGCGGGCAAAGCAAGGGCAGGGAACTGTGGCAGCTGAGTTCTGGGGCAATATCTGAGGGCACTGGGCAAGGAATGCTGATGGCTTCCAAGATATACCTAGATGCTTTCTAGTTAAAAAAAAATAAATATTCTGAAATGGGATTTCAAAGTGGAATATTTTGTGATCTGAGTGGGCAAGTCAAAAAAAAACTGGCAGCATCACGTGCAGTAAAACCTGTTGTTTTCCCCCTGCAAGCAAGAATGTGGTTCTGTAGGATGCTGATCAATCTCATTACAGCTTCTGAGCTCAGTCTGCTCACTGGGGATATTGTTTTCACAGGCATTCTTTAGCAGGTGACACAGAGATACAGACACTGTGATATTATACTCTTCGGAAATCCTTTTCCATGAACATTGGAATTTCCATTTTTTGGACACGCAGCTTCTCTGAAAAGTGATGACTAGACCTGGTTAGGAATTTTCTGAGAAAATATTTTGGGTTTCTTTTACTGGAAAATGCTGATACATTGAAACTTTTCACAAAAATAATTCCTGTTAAAGAGAAAATTTCTTTGGTTTGTTTCCCTCAAGTCAAATGACAGAGAAATATGCAGCAGGGGACATTTCCAATAGCTCGTGGCAAGCTGCTCTTGAGAAACCTTCACCTGTGACAGAAGCTCATCAACTGATGGGCTAGGTAGAAATAAAAAAGCAAAATAAACACTGCAGACACACTCACACACACACACTTCATTCCATGGACCAAAGGTACACAGCTAGTCTATAGCCAAGCTCAGAGGAAGCTAGGTCATGTTTTGCTGTCCCGGTAAGTCAAGGTGCTTTATTTGAATGAGAGAAAGTCCTTGTTGTCCCTGACTGTAGGCTCTTAGTGTTGGTCTGTAGTTTACCAGCTTCAATGAATGTTGGACCTATCTGATATTTTGAGAGGGACACTGAGAGACACCTTCTGTACTGCCTGTATCACTACTGGGCTGATGAATAGGGTTGTGCCTTAACCAAGGGGATCTCCAGTTTAGGAGTGAATAGTTCACCTTGATGAGGAGAAAAATTATATTTCCAAAACTTCAGGGTTTTTCAGAGTAGGACTTGTTTTCAGACCAGTTCTCATGGTGACAGTTTCTTCACAACCCTGACTTTCTTAATTTTTCTCCTCCACCTTCCCTAATATTAATTAATCCTGTTGTTTTCCTTATTGGCAAGAAAGATGACAAGCTGCCATTTTGCTTACCTTATTTTTAAAAATACATGATCTTCAACACAAGTGTCTGTATATTTACACTGTAGGCAAGAGAAAGTTGTGCTACTTCTTTCTGAAGTACAAATTATAATTTACAAATTTCTGGATCATTTCTGAAAATGATTGTTTTGTAAACATACGTGTTGTCTTTGGGACAATGGATCCTTTTTACTGGGATGTTTTTAAAAAAGATTAAGATTTGCATACATATTATTATTTTCAGATATGAAAAACAAGATAAATAATGAAAACAGAATTAAAACATGAATTAAAACATCTTTTGCTAATGCACATCCATACTTCTAGTGTTGTTCTGTTAAATCAAATTTCAAATGTATGTAACGATGAACATAGCTTCTTCTGTGAATGAATATTCTGGGTTTGTAATCCCATGCCCTAACTTCTGTGCAAAGACAATGTCCTGTGTAACAGAAGTTGCTGACTAATACAGTTGGGTTATATTAAGGGGCAAAGAAAAAGGATGGTGAAGAAAACACAAGAAATGAAAATGTCAGCAAGCTGTCTACGCTATCACTTTCTGAGTTTCTCTTTAATATATAAAAGATAAGACTATGATTGATGAAAGATAAATGTGCATGGTTCCTATAGACTGCTTGCCTAGTCATTATCAATATCCTCTAAGTCTCTGTCACTTGCACAAAGAATTTAATCTGTAGCTAATAACTTTATCAAGGAATTTTCATTCTTGTTCAAAAATACTTATTATTCAGTATTCTTGGGAAGTATCTCTTTAATAATGTTCATCTAGTGAAACTAAAAATGTCTCTTTAATCAAAGCAACAAGTAGATTGGCATGTTGCAAAAGAGTGAATGCTAAAGATTTATTTAAATTAAAGATACATTTTTCTGTGAGAAGACTGCCAGCCAAGTGTGTTTATTTAAATTTATTTAAAGCACATTCTGTAGTTTGGATGATCTGAAGAAGTTGCTAATGAAGATGTGGGAGTTGCTCTTAGTCCCTATATATATAATTATCACTTAAAGAAAAATAAAATCCAATTCCATAGCCATAATCGATTTTTGAAAGTTGTGTATTCCTGTGGTCTGCATAGCTAAGTATATTTTTAAAAATTAATGTGATTTATACTTTCCCATCCCAGCTGTAGATAATCATTGTGCTATATACTGTCAACAAAGTGAAATGATACTGTGCCAGTTGGAAGAGTGTATTCCTTCTGTTTAATGGAATCCTTTTGGTGCTCAGTGCCAGGGGCTGCTTGTTTTGCTCTCACATGTAATACAGCACTTACCCTGCTTAACAGATTTTCTCTTTCTATTAATGCCATTTTCATAAGCAACATAGCAGAAGATAGAGTTGAAAGACATGAGATTAAAATGTTGCGTAAAACTGGAAAATTGACCACTGAAGTCAAGGAAAGGAAAGCCTCTTATTGGAGGAGCTCATCTGTCATTATTGTAATACTTCAACTGAGGCCAGGGTTGGAAGGGAAATGTGCAGTCTCCCTGAGAGAGCAGAATATCTCCCTTTAGATCTTTATGCTGAACATTAGTTTGCCACTTAAGCATTTCAGACTTTTCCAAAGAGCTTTGAAACCAGGATAACTGGGCCTCTTTTTGAGTAAAAGCGTGATGTGGAGTGAAAAGCATTGCCCTGAATGTTTTACAGTTACTTGTACTGGTTGAGTGTTGGAATTTCACTTTCTCCCCATCAGCATTGAGGTGGGGTGGAAGGGCAGAGACTGGAAAGTAGAGGTGACAATGGATTGACTATGGAGGTGAGAAAGGATTGATCTCCATGCTTACTTGGGAAGCAAGGGTAGTAGGACAGCTGCCATAATGGAAGCAAAACTTTGCTGTGGGGAAAACACGGCAGCTAAAAAGAGCTGGCAAGAAGAGGTGAGGACATCCTCACTGCTACCCTATCTTTTCCTGTAGGTTTTTGTGGCAGTGCCCTCAGAGGGCTGTAGAGCTGTTCCTGAATGTGGTTAGTACCTACATGCAAAGCACAGCTGTGGCGAAGCAGAGCTGGGAACACGCTCCAGATTAATCAAATGTGTTGGCAAAGTCTAGCTGTAGTTTTCAGTGCCTTGTGGGCCTCCACCCATGTGCTGTCTGATGAGCCCAGCCGTGCCTGGCAGTCCTCGGTGCTGCTGGCCCAGCTGGGGACTGGCTGCTGCCTCTGTCCCCCTCAGCTCCAGCTTTTCCTATGACTCGCTGCCTTGGCCAGCAGCACTGTTTTTATGTATACAAAATGCAGCAAGGCTCTCATCACTCCTCACAGGGGCTGTTTTGCTGCCCTCAGACATCTGTTATTCTTTGTCTTGCCCAACCCCTGCCCTGCCTACTTGTGCTTTTCTCCATACCCCTTGCTGCACGCCCAGAATTCCAGTTGGCTGGGACACCATCACAAAGGAAGGGCACAAGATGCTGGGTGCCTTGAAAGAGCCACCAAGTGCTTGTAAAGATTGTGGAATGCAATGGAAAATGGTGAGGATTTAATGCTTGTGCACAATGCATAAGAAGACAAATCTTACAAGGGAAAATCCTCTCAGTAATTTAGCCAGAGGTTAGATACAGTAAGTCAGAGTACAAACTGCAGCACATTTGTTTCTGCCAGTGGGTCCCAGCATCCTGCTGAGCAGATAACCTTTTCTTGGAAGGAAAAGAGCTGTCCATTTGCAGCTTCCATCCAATTTTAGAATATAAATATCAGTTGTTAGCATTGTCCTTAGCTCCTAGAGCTTTCATGCTGACTATAGGAGTGGGTTCCAAAGGCAGGACTTAGCATAAAGTTGGGTTCCCAGTTACATGGCAGTCTTTGCAGTTGTTAATAAGGGGGTGGGGCTGTGTGATGTGAGTGGTAATGTAAAGCCAGAAAGAAATATCTTTTTGAGTTTCCTGAATCTCCTCAACAACTAGACTGAGAGCCAAAGTAGAAGTACGGAAATCATTATCTATTATATATAGATATTCTATGGATGGTTATATATATATTTCAAACTGCTTTCTAAAAATTGTGTTTTTTCCCATGAGGCTCTTGTTCCAAGAAGATAAATTTCAGAAGTTAAAATATTCACATCATCTTCCAGGTACTTCTGAGAAACTGTTTAGTTTTGACAAGCTAGAGATGCCTCCTGGACAGCTGGTTTTATTTTGGTGACTTTCCATCTACACAGCTGACTGCAGATTGTATAGGTACAGTTGGTAAACTTCTTTTACGCCAAATTATTGTCTTACATAAATAACCGCATTAAACTTAATCTGGCATTTTTAAGCCTATCCAGTCTACAAAGTTGTTTTCTTGGGCACAGCTCAGATTGTTCCAGTTTCTCATTATGTTGGCCTGCCTTTCTTCCTTTTTTTTTTCCTTCTCCCCCCAGATGAGAAGTCATTTGGAAAAGGTGTTCATTTTTTGCATTCTAGCCAGGAATCTGGATATTTCTGATACTGAAACAGGCAGAAGGAAAAGTCAAAGTAAATGAAAGTAAATTAAAAGTGTTGAGCATTAATTCTTTTTGTAAAGTGACTCTGTTATGACTTAAGAGACAAAATTACCTTGAATGTATGTATTGAAAAAGTGCTTTCTAGTTGTTCACACAGATAACAATTCTGTGATGACCCTATTAATCATCTTAGTATCAGCATTCATCTTTAACATCTTTTCTTTTCAAAGTGACCACACTGTTAACTTAAGCATGTTGCATCCAAAAGCATTTAGTAACATCTACTTTTACCATCTGGTGAAGATTTGGTTTGTTTGGTTTTTCTTTTTTATTTGATGAAGCCAGTATATTTATGTTATAATACTGAGGCACACACCAGAATACCTTTACCCTCAATATTTTATATCCTTTAAAAAGCATTGTCTTGGAAATACTTTATTGAATATAATCAAAACTATCCCTTCTATCATATTTTATAGATAAGTTAAACACCTCACTCTATTTGCATACTGGTGTCAACCCATATGTGATGAGAACTCTTGCTTTTTTTTTCAAACCCCACTCACTGATTTTTTCTTTCTACACAAGTTTTGCCAATGCTATTTTATGCATATAAACATGCTTTGTTTTTAATTTTTGTATTAAATTGTCAATGTTTATGCTTAGATAAGCATTCTGCTTTGATATATCTGGCATTGTAATAATACATTTCTTTGCAGATTTTTGCTTTGCACATTTTTTCCCATTCAGAAACTTATGAATATAAGCTACCATGCATTTTTTGTCAAGTATGGTGTCCCCTAATAAAATGTTTGACATATTTATTGCGTTGAACTGTGCTTTCCTATGTTTATTTCAGGTGTGTTTAATGTTGGGGATTTTCTAATTTTTTTATTAAAGGCCTTTCATAGGATGGTAGATTTCTGATTTCCCACCCTCTGCATCCAAGTTTTAAATCACATGATATTCCCCTCATAATTTTTTTTCCTAGCTCATTGGGAAAATCCAGTTTACTTCAGCTTGCAGTGATGATTGTTTGCAAAATTAAATTAATAGCTAATCTCATTTTAGCATTCTGACCTAGTTATCAGTTATAACACAAATAAGTCAATCTCTAATTAGTCCATCTATGAACTGCTCAAGGTCAAATGACTTTATTGCATTACAAACATGGTGCAAAATATTAAACAGATCTAACATACCAGTTGATACTGAAGAAAGTGCCTATGCCTGTTTCATATTTCTGAAATATTGTGTCACTTTATATGACCATTTTTCTTCACTGGAATATATTTTGAATCATCAGTTTCTTTGTGCTTCCTGCACAGCATGTGGACAATTTCCCTCTTTTAAATATTTCTGCACATGCCATGTTGTGTTTCATTCTCCATTTGGAAGGACTGCAGTTGATTCCTGCAGTTCTCTGACAGCATCTTCTAGTCTAAGGAATTCAGGTATCTTCATTTTCTTGATTTATTTTCCCTATAGATTTAGTTTATCTCTTACATCTGACAAACAAAGAACAATGATGCTTTTAAGTGAGTGTTCATATTTTTAAAAAAACCGAGTCATAAAAAGTCCTCACACAGTTGGAAGTTTAGCTCAACAAAGCAAATAAATAGTAAAATGCTCAAGTTCTTCAAGTCTAAACAAACAGAAGAGGGAAATAAAACTCAATCACAAAGCACCAAGTATTCATTAAGAATTTCAATTTAAAAATAAACATTTAATTTAAATGTATTTATCTTTCCATTTAAAAAACTTGGTGTTAAGTTTTGATGGTTTTGTTCTGTATAATAAAGTGGGATGCAAAATTAAAAAGAAACAAAAGGAATAAGCTTTCTGTCATTATTAGGAGACTTCAATGTGTACTTCTTTAAGAAGGTACTAACATTTGCATAGAAAAGGGTGGAATTTAGAAACCCTGGAAGCTGACATGCTGAGTGCATCATAACTGGTATTTAATAAAAGATTTGTAATCTGTAACAAGTCCATGGACGTTAAGATTTTTCTAGGGGAGGCAGCTGTAGTGCTCCAGTTGTGCTCTGTAATACCATAACTTTGCAGCCTAAAATGTACATCTTTATTAGAAAAAGCTGGAGGGGTGGAGGAAGGAGAAAGGGATTACCAATGAAGCAGGTGAATTCAGGTAATCTCTTAGTAAAATTTTGCTGTAGATAACACAAGTAATGCTTTGATCTCATTATAATGAACAAAGGTGGTCTTTGGGCCCTATCGCACCCTGTATGTTATTTGGATTACCACAACAATGGTATTGTATTTTCTATATTAGGGTTTTTTACTACTAAATAGATAATGCAAAACCAAATGTTTTTGTGATCAGAATAAGAGCTGAGGGTGTAAAATGTGACTTGCTCAGGTGTTTAAACTCTAAATAACCTGCAAATAGATTTATGCTGCATTTCTCTACTCTCATATAGCTCAGTATCAGACTAATTCTGCAAGGTGTAAGTTTTAATTTGAGATACAGAACATAATCAGGTAGTTTGAGAATTGAGGGATGTTGTAGCTTGGGAGCCCAAAGCCCTTTTCTGGTGTGGGACATGAGGCCAGAAGCAAAAAAAATTAACTATTTTGATGTCATTTTTCTATCAGCCCAGTGATTACAGAATAACTGGAGAGAAAGAGAGATCAAAATACAAACACCTTTGCCGATTCAAACCTGTTTCTCTTGTTAATCAAGAAAGTGTCTTTCTATGATATTCATACTGTGGGTTCCATTTCTCACAGTTCTCTGTGTTGCTGGTTCTTTATGTATAAATATAACAAAAATTAAAGTTAAGAAGGTTCTAGAATACAGGCACTGCAATTTGTTGGTGAGTTTTCTTACAAAAATGCTGCAGAATGTCAATTTTGATCATCTCTGATTATTGAAATTATTTGACATGGACTGGAACTGCTCCAAGAAAAGGTATTGTTGAAAATTTTTTCCTCCAGGTGCCCTATAGTTTGAGCAGTCTCAGTCAATGATTCTTGTCAGAAGACTGTACAGAAATCTCATTTGAAGATTTAGTAAGGGAACTGAAAGGTGAGTTCTTGTAGCTCCAAGGTAAATGTATTTCCCTGTGAGGAATCTTTTTTCTTAAGGAAATATTTAAAGTCTCTTATGAAAATGGGGAACACCAGCAGGGAGACTGTGGAAATCCCAAATGAAATTATGGAGCTCTTGTCCAATGCTGCATCCTACTAGAGCTGATGTGTCAGTTTCAATTTCCAATTTCCTTGGGCACTGACTGAGCTCTTTTCTTTTTGGTTCAACTTCACGTTAAGAAACAGAAAAAGGAATCACCCTCACCTTTTTGAGGTTTTTTTTAAGTTGACTGAAGAAATATTTTTTGTTAGTGATTGTTTCTGTTGAAGAGAAAAATGTTGGTTCATATTTGACTGGATTCCTTTGTGTTTGAATCAGCTGCTGATATTTTCAAATTTAAGTGGAATGTCAGACTTCCTTGGTAATGTGATATGAAACTACATGAAACATCAAAGGACATGGCCCACAAAATGAGCAGAAAGCCTGATTACTCAAAGTTTAAAAAGTTTAAATGAATGGCAATCACAAATTAGTTGCATTGTTATAGCATACTGAATACCTAAGGCATTATTTAGTTAACATTTTATTAATAAAGGCACCTAATTTGACACAAAAAGAATATTATTTTTATATATTTTGTTGTGAGAATTGTTAAAGTAGTGCTTTGCATTATTCTGATGTTTCTAACAGTCACACCACAGATGCACTTGGCCCTTTGCCTTTTGGATTATAAGCAAGACGTAGAATGTTGTTGTTTGAAAGCTAAACTAAATCAGGCTGTTATGAATTACTAAATGCAAGATCAAACCCATAATCCTCTTTGGACAAATGCTAGGAAAAGAAGGACAAAAAGAAAAATCAGAACTCTGTACCATATTTTTCAGGCAGAACAGAATTTCTTGATTTTCTAAGTCATATTCTTGCATGCTGGCTGGTGAGTTTAAGAAGCTGTTATCGTTAGGAATTAAGATAATGACACTTATCAGTAGATGGGAAATGTTAGTATCAGGAACTGAAAGAAAATACTTTGATATTTCTCACAGATTCCTACCACCATTTGACATAAAAATCTTGGCTGAGACAACACAAAATGAGCAAGTATGTCTTGGAAGATAATAGATTGAGAAATACACCACAAAAGCTTTATAGCAGATTTGTTTTCCTTTGGTTGTCTTAAAGGGCAAATCCAGTCCTTTTTAAAGCACTTTGGCTCTATCACAGGTACAACAAAAAATAAAGCAGCTTCAATGTAGACACCACCGTTTCCAGTAACAGGATGCGGACCCTTAAGTTGAAAAAGTTATAATAACATTTCTCTGTGCAGTGATTCATTTTGGGTGCATGTGCACTGTAAAAATTGAAGGCTTAAAATGCTTAAGAGAGCTGATAGAAGTTCCTAACACAACACCAAAATTATTAACATTTGATTTTTCAATCAAAAGCTTCTTCATAATAACAACTATATTTAAAAGCAAATAAACTCTTTTTTTTTCTTAATGTTTAGTGATTGGGAAATTGTTGAGTTGTTAAATGCTGGAGAGTAGCACAGTTTACTTTCATCAGTTCAAAAAGAAAGAAGGGAGGATGGGGTGAAGATTATTATATTGAAGGGATGTTATAGCAGAGATATTCTGCTGTTTTGTTTTTCTTTTTTTTAAAGATGAAGCTTGATGAGATCTAATGTAAATGTCTTTGTTATATTTCTGGGTGTCTTAGGGATAACTGGCCACTGAGAGGTGTGATTTAGCTGAATCCAGTGAAAATGGATCAGTGATCAGGATGGAAGTTCTGCAAAGGGAACACCCCTAAGCGCTCTTTGGGTTTTTTTCAGTATGTGGAGCTGTCATTAACTCTTCCAGAGCCTCAGCTTCTGCAATTTACAGTTATTCTGAGCTTCTGCAGAGTGCACCAAGAAAAACTGGCCTAAGTACACTGCACATGCATGAGGATCTATTCAAAGCACTAGACTGAGGTTTTTTATGGAAAAACTCTGGCAAAATTTAATAATATGTACTTTGTGTTCTACTATTGTTGCAGTTTGTAGAGAAAAATGAAAGGACAGATGTGAATACAGTTACATGGAAATAAGTTACGGAAAATACTATTATCTACTTTGTAAACTAAGGAGGAATTTATTCACCTACCTTACATGGATAAGCCATCTAAGCCAAAAAGATCATCTGGGATCACTGAGTGAAACAGGAGAAATAGATCCACAGGGCAATTTATTCTCCCTGTGTTATTCGTCTGACAGAATAGGGACAGTTATTCTCCAGATGTGCTCATCTGCCTTCACAGACAATGGAGTAGCCTTCACTGGCAGACTGGTTTTCATGAAATGCAATGCAAAAATATAAATAAACACTGGCAAAACTCTGGACTTTTCTTGCATATATCAAAGACCTTTCCTCTTGCACTTTGGCCAGACATCTCTAACCAGTCTTCCTCCCTCCATTTTATACCTCTTCCACAGGGCCTTTCAATAGAGACACGGAAACGAGATCATTGTGTTAGTTTTTGCAGGAATTTTTGTAACACTGCAGACTGTTTCCATGCTATGGCCTCTGTTTGACTTTATAATCTTTTCTGTGAGCTAACAACTCTAGTTCAGTCGCACTTATACTGGACACAACACTCACACTGAGACTTCACTGGAGCAGCGAGTGGACTAATAAAAATGATTATTTTGTGTCACTTCCAGAATCCCCTTCTTTTTGCATTTTTTGATAAATGTTTTAAGAACAGTTTTTTTTTTCATTCAGCAAGTGATACTCTTTCACTTGAGTTTTTCAAATATTTACAAGATCTCAGATAACTATTGGGCATATTCTGGAGGTTCTAAAAAAATTTACAAAGGGTGAGAAATTTTCCGTTGACCCTCTTACAGCATGTCTTTATTTGAAACTAGTTTTTATGTATTTCCTACTATTTTGGTTTTAAAAATGTAAATCACCATCTAATATAATCAATTCTTCTGCAGCATATGCTTATACCCTATTTTTGTGAGATTCTTTATGTTTAGGTACTGAAGATGCTAAAATTCCTTGGAAAAGTTATCCATATCCATATCCAGTGCCAACTTTACTCTCAGCATTCTTCTTAACAATGTTTTATTTTGTTGTTTTTTTTTTCTTTAATTCTTTTTTTAGAGGGTAAAGGAAAAAAGAGAAATCCTCTTCATGACTTCAAAAAAACAGGAGAGCTGATGCTCATTAAAGTAAACAAAACACTGGAAGTAAAAACGAAGCTGTTAAATACCACAGAGCAATGTGCAAAGAGATGCAGCAGGAACAAGGGTCTCTCCTTCACTTGCAAGTAAGTTGTGTATCTCTTTTGTCTGTTTTTACCCCTAAGAGATCTCTTTTGTTCAAAGGTCTCTGCAATTATCATCAGTGGTAGCTTGTACCAAGAACAACCCAAGGATTGTGATTTTTGATTTCAGTGATCTGACTGTACCTGTCTAGCATGTGTCAGTCTTTTCTGAGGCTTTTAGAGGCTTTATCTGGGTTGCCTGTCTTAGCTTGTCCAATCTGTAATCCTTTCAATAACATAGCTGAAAAAAATATTAAGATGCAGATGACTTGGGCTGCAATGTAGCATTAGGTGAAGATTTCTGAGATTTTTATGTCTCTTATAAAATGGTTATTGTCACACATCACAGCTGCAGGATTTCAGCACCACTTCAGACCATATTCTGTCTTCATTGTTTGCACATTACTCCTGCTGAAATCAATGAGAACCTCACACATGGAGCACAGATACATGCTCTGCTGAAGTTCACTGGCAAGTACTGCGAATCTGATACACTGGGATCAAACCTGGGCTGTGGATAGTCATCCTTCAGCATCTGCTGTCTCTTAGAAACACATCATGCAGCTGATCACTTGTCTGCCTTGTATGCATTCTCTACTATTTTTTGGAACAAATCACTATCATTTTTCTGAAGTATTAGACTTATAAGGTCCCCCTGGCCTCTCTTAGTCTAGACCATGAGCAAAGAATGAAAGGCCATGAATGCAGATCTTGGAGACAGTGGATCACTTCTTCACTGGTGAGTGCTGGGCTAAATGTGACACTGAACTTGAAACATAAACAGTTTTGACCATTGGTATAAATGGAAACTAGGCAAAATGTGATAATGAAACTTCTTCCTTGGCAGAGAAGGGTCTCAACTGTGATTAAATTCTTCCATAAGCCTTTAATTCCATTGTTGCAAGATCTCAATTGTATCATTCTGTACTTTGACTATTTATATGTGTAAATAATGAGCAGAGTTAACTTTTTTCAGACAGAAAATATTTCCAGGCACTAATATTTTCCCCATTGGCAAAACTTCCATTGATGTCATTGCCAAGAGGATCAGGTTGTATTCAATGCAGCAAGACAGCCCTGAGTTCTGATGAGCAGCAACAAGGAGTATTGCAAAATTAAGTATCACAGTATAAAACAAATTCTGAATAACACCAAGCAAACAACAATTCTGCATTCTAGCACCAGTTTAGGAAAACTTTCTCAAGCCACTTGTAGTTGCTCTGGATGCTATGTTTTGTGTTCTGAAAATAAAAGCAAGTCAATATATGTGTCTATTCTCTTTTATAATAAAATTAATTCAGAATCTCTCAGAATTTTTAAAATTGTTTTGTAGATTATTTTTTTTTTTAAGACAGTGTCTGATGGATATCCTAAGGGGCAATTTCTACTTTAATGAATCAATGCAACAACATAGAGGAGACATGAGGGACTTTTGAGAGTAGAGCTTGGAAAAGCCCTGCTCACAGATAACAGAATGACAATCTGTCATGTAATTATTTTGCATTGAGTGTGGAGAAGAATTACAGATCCTGATGACTTACTCTCTGAATTTCTGTTTTCCCTGTCAGCTTTTTAGCATGGACAGTGCTAAAAATCTGCTTTAGCAGTAGAGGTGTAGGTGATGAGGTCTTGCCTGAGCTACCACTATGCACAGAGCACATGGGATTTTCTTTTCTGGAATCTCAGAACACTCTTGTGGTTTCACTTTTGGCCTCATATGGGTCCTATTGTAGTATGAACTCTTCTTTGCTGCTACTGTAAGCACACATTTTACATGTGTTCCCTTTTAAAGGATCCAGTGTTTTCTAATTATTCCCTTTTATTCCTAGGATCCCAGTCTTTAACTTCATACCAGCACATGGTAACTACAAGGTGAAATTTGTTGCCAATTTAAATGAAAACCAATTAGCTTCCTGCCTGCTGTGGGAGCATTCTAAATTAAGAAGTAACACAAAGTGACATTTTAAATGCTTGAAATATGATACTTGAAATTTCCTATGTTTATTGACATTTTCATGGCTTGGTTCTTATACTTCATATCCATGCAGCAGTCCATCTCTTGGGCCACTGCACTGATGTTTTATTTTCTGTATGCAAGCTTTTAAAAATGGAATTGCTTTGTAGCATAATTGTGACAATAGCACTGGGAGCAACAACATCTGTGTCTGTGCACTGTGAGGTATACAAGCAGGATCAGTATTAGGTTTCTTTTTTGCCAGAAAGTGGTGAAAGTAGCAGATTTCAGGCCCTACAGACTTGTAAAGGTTCAGGTACTCCTTATTTTCTGGAGTGGGGGGGGGGAAATTAAAACAACTTTTTATTTCTTCATTGTAAGTTTCTGCATCACTTGCAAGTAATTTTTGAGTATTTTCTTGGTCAATCATTAATCCTTGCTGGTTTTAACTCTAACATTTTTATGTTGAAGCTTTTATATGCCACTTTTCATAACAGATATTTCCTCTATTCCCTGGCTGTCATGCTTGCACAGATCTTGTTCATTTCCAACATAGTTACAAGATCCTTATCTAGTCTTGTTTCTTTCTCATAATATTATTCCTAAAATCTTCCATCAAAGAACTTCTCAGATTCACTTACACTGTGTTTTTGACTTCATAAATCTCTGTACCTCTTTTCCTGCCTTCCCTATCAGTTTTATCAAGCTGTTGCTGCTGAACTGTTCTATTCCTTTGTTTCACCACCTTTTGCAGTCCATTGCTCCCTCTGTTTTCTTACAGACATCCTTGCAGCTTTTCCCACTACAATTCCTATGGATAAAAAAGCCAATATAGTTACTATTTTATTTACTATACAGGCGACTTTTGCACCTGTCCCTTCCTTAGCTGCAAAGCTGGTCTTTGTTATCTGTTCAGAGTGTCTGTATTTACACAGGAAGGGATTTCAGTACAGACAACAGAATTTCAGTACCTGATAAGAAAATTTACACTAAGACTATCTCAGTAAAAAGAGAAACAAAAAAAAATTTGTTGTGATCGGCAGTATCAGTAGAAGAAAGTCCAAGAATTTGCTCAAATATGTTGACTTTGGAGGTATAAAACCCCTTCAAATTTGGGTCCAAGAAAAGATTGTTACAAACTTTTATATGAAGAAGTGGTTGAAGCCAAACTGGAAAGAAACCATAAGGCAACTGAAAGGCAAAAACTGAAAGAATAGTTTGTAAACAGTGCATTCTGCATTCCCACTTTAGGAGGGAGGAGCAGAATCGAGAATGTAATTGGAAAGGCAGGAAAGGTCAAGGATATTTTTGTGAAGATGGAGTTAGAGGCACTTGGATATGCTCAAATTTGAGAATCAGCCAGAAGAGAACAGAAGGCTGCACAAGGGCAGAGGGATGAAGGTTAGCAGGTTGGAAACATTTGGAGTCAACAGAGTAGAGAGAGCAGTTGGATGAAAAATCTGTTTGGTGATGGAAACGATAATGAAGAAGATGTTTGAAAGAGAGAAGACTGGGGAGATTGGATAGGATCTTGTAGCATTTTTAACTGAAGCCAGCAAGATCTCACATAGAAAGCTTGTATGGTGAATTAAATGAAGATCAAGGAACTTCTTGTTGAAGGATGCAGTACTGAAGAGTATGGCAGAGCCAAGTATGGATGAAGTGTAAGAAATCTGTGTGACTCTTGGATATTATCAAGTAGTGTTAAAATGCCTTCTCAGATGAGAATAAATATCTCAGAAGGTATGGGATAAGTGACAAAAATGTAGATTTTGTGGTAGGCTGGAGGAAATAATGTCAGTTATTATTTGCTTCATGTGAAAAATTAAAGAAAACACCTGTGGAGTTTCTTTCTTCTTTTTTAAAATTTCCTTATTGGAATAACTGTTGCCCCCTCCAAGGTGGTCAATTGTGATTTTAAAATACTTTAAAATATTTTACCTATAGTTAAAGACTATCCTTTCAAAACTGTTATAGGATAAAAAGGTCTGCATTTTCCATATCAAGTATTGAAAGAAAGTATTTTTACTCTGTGGATTTGTTTGTCTTTCTTGCTCTCCCCCATATCTAATCCATTCAGCACACATTGTACTCACTCCTAGAAAGTAGTTAAAAATAAGAGAAAAAAAAACAAAAGTAAGCAACAAAAAACTTTAGCTACACTATCACAGTTTATTTTATTATTACAAATAAAAATATTCTTGTTTTAAGCAACTCTGTTGTCTCTGTTGTTCTAGGCAAGAAACAGATTCCTTGTGTTTGAATTTTTCTCAATCCATCAGTGTGAGATACTTAACTATTTCAGAGGCATATTGTGAGCATAGCAAAGATGATGTTTTAGTCTTCATGTTTCGTTTTTTTTTCTCCCAGAGAGCAGAATAACTGAGGACACAAAAGCTGTCTCAGTCACATTTATCTAAGTTTTAAAATAAAGATCTTTAATGACAAGGAAACTCTTAGATTAGTGTGAACAACCAAACTGGTATTTAATGTAATGACCACATCAATTTAATTTCTTTGTTTCTTTGCTCTTGTCAGCACAGTTGTGGGTTTAAATAGTAATTTGGACTGTTTCTCTGACTTTCCCAGTAAAAATAAATCTGATGTCATTGCATGCTCCTTGGCAGGCCATGTGTCATTATTATAAACCACACAGAGATTTTTTTCTCATCCAGATTTTCTTTGCAGGGCCTTTGCTTATGACAGAGTTACAAAACGGTGCCATTGGTTATCCTTCAACAGCTTGACAAATGGTGTGAGAAAGAAGCAAGACCATGCGTTTGATCTGTATGAAAAGAAGGGTAACTGATTTATTTACTGATTTTGTTTTTCCAGCCAGGGAGGGGAAAAAAAAACCCTGAGGTCAGTCAGTGATTTTTTGGTTGTCGGAACATCCTGCACATGGATGCTTTTATGCATTTTGAAAGCTGTATCCTACAGTTTGATCTACACATATCCTGGGCTTGCTGTCATGCAAATTTGTCTACATACTTGGTGCTGGTCAGTTTTCTAATCTACATGTTTGCCTACATACTAGTTTCATGCTACATACTACATACATACTAGTCTCAGTTTTGTACTTCAATTTACTATTGAGCAGCTCAGTTGTATGAGTTACTATTTATTACTTAACATTGTTCTTATTTACCTCATTAATGAGCAAGATACTCAGGTCCTCAGACATGGAGTTTTTTTCAATCAGATACATTGGAAACATTTCCAGGATATTTTTTTTTTTTTGGGTCAGATAGTGATCAATGTTTGGAAAAAAAAAAGGATGGGCTTGCATGTCAAAAAATAAACAGCACTTTGAAGAATTAAGTATGTAAAGGCTAATAAATATATTATTTTTATATGAAAACAGATTATGAATTTTAATTTTTCATACATTAACCAAATCCCTAATTTTCTTCTATTTCAATAGATTATGTCAGAAATTGTATCATTGGAAAAGGAGCAGACTATAAAGGAACAATATCTGTTACCAAAAGTGGTATCCAGTGTCAGGCCTGGAATTCAATGATCCCCCATGAGCACAGGTAAGAGTTCAGGAGCAGAGACAAAGGGAATAGTGCACAGACAGCTCCCATAAAGCATAAGAATTTATGGGAAAACTAACCTTAGACAACAAAATCTCTTAAGTATATTCTTGCATTTCTCCAAGAGATGCCATTCTCCAGATCCCAGAAAATCCTTATCTTGGGCTTTCTCCAAAGAAGTCTCTCCTAATGCCAGCCTGTGTGTCTGTATCTCTTTCTTTCCCATGGGGTTTTTTTGGGTTTTTTCTTTTGGTTTTTTTAGCTGTTTATATCCTTTTGATCTCTTAGCTACTGGCAGAAACAAGACATCTGCATTATTTCAACCCAGAGTCTGAAAGTTCATCACTGTTTTCTAATTGACTCCCAAGGAATGAGCAATTTTGGAAACCACATTAGGAAGCAGGGGATACTAGACACCTATTTTCATAGTGTGTAATACTGTTAGTATATTTTTCGTATTTATTGTCAGTACTCTGTTATTTATAGACTATGTTAAACTCTATGGAGCACTTAGGCCAGGTGGCAAATCCATGGAAAGGACTGAAGAGGCTTTTGAAATCTTTCCCTTCAGATCATACAATCAATAACTAAAGACTGTGGGACCATGCACAGGACTTACCTTTTCAGCTTAGGACCTGGTACAGTGAGAAACTGAGGCCAAACCTACACTTTGAGAGTAAATCTAGTTGATTCGCTAAGGAAAAAGAGAAGAAAGCCAAAACCTGAAGCCAGGAGGAGTAACGGTAAAAACAGATTAATCCCCAACAAATGTTCCCAGAAACCAGTAAAAGGACTACAAAGTACCTCTACTTTTTAAAAACTTCTCTTTAAACACTTTTGTACTGGCTTTAGCCATGTATATAATAAAACTTTAAGAGACAAAACCAAAATGTCCTTTCACCCATAAGCTTAATATCCACATTGCTGCCTTTTGCTCTGTTCTCCCAGGGTCAGCAATTTGTTTAAGAGCAGCCAAACTGGAGATGGCTGGTGAGGAACTGGGCTGTGCACTGCTCAGTCCTGTCCTGACCAAATCAATCCAGTGTGCAAGAGGATATCTTGGAACAATATTAAAAGGCAAAAGATAGTTGAGTTCTGTTCCCTTATGATGTGTTACAAAGCTGAGCCTCAGGCTTGGACTTAGTGGACTTGGCTCTTACAGTATGGACAGCAGTGTCTGCTTTTCAGTTTGGGACCAGACCTGTTAACTGGGAGCATACCATAAATACCACCAGATCCCAAAGCAATGACTTCTTGAGACTCAACACCTTGAAGCATATATCCTCAACTTCCAGAAGTGAAAGAATTCTGTCATTATACCCTAAGCAAAAATGAGCATTTATTCTACATAGTATACATGTGACTTTATATAATTAGAGGAAGGAAAGTGTCTGGATAGCACACATTACCACTAAATAGCATTTTAATACACAGCATACACAGTTTTATCCCATGCACAGTTTTATCCAATGCATCTGGACAGCCACTCTTCTATGATGAATTTTATGAGAGTGACTCTTCTCCTGCCTTGTGCAATAAGTTTAATTTTTAAAAGGTCACCGGATAAATGAGGTGGCTGCATGCTAATTTTGTTTTTCAACATCAGAAAATATGATTTCATCATCAGAGACATGAGGGAGGTGGGAAGAAGCAGGCAGTAGTGGTGTGTTTGGAACTTATTAGTACAAAAGACTCAGCTTTTTAGGTCAGTTTTTCTCAGCAGCTGATTATCACTAAGTGCCATTGGAAACAAAAAATCATTTTCATATTTAAGGGATAAATGTATTTTAATGATTTTTAATTATATTTCTAAGAAGAATTGAAAAAACTTGAAACTTTAAACTTTTGCTTCAGTCTAGCAAGTCATAATTTTATTTATTTGTATTCAACCAAAACACAGAGATTCCCAGTAAAACCCTCTTTTTTTCATCTACATCTTAGCACAGATTTTTGTTTATTGTCATTTCCATCCTAGTAGAGATTTCAAGACTCTTAGAGAATCTTATATTTAAAAATCCAATGTAAAAAGTGCTCAAAGAGAAATGGTCGAAGAGCAGACCAGTGCTTCATAGACTTTTGGCTAGTTTCCATGGCTTTTTTTGTGGTTGAATCTGTTTTTACCATTACTTTTACTGGTTTCAATTTTTGGCTTTTTTTCTTTTTTTCCTTACGTAATGTAGATGAACTAAATAATCAGTTTTAGGAGTGGCACTTTCTTCTGTTTCTGGGTAGATCTTTACTGCAATTCATCCTTTCCTCGCTCAAGAATGTTGCTTCAGTACCTGTTGAGGCCATTTGTATATCTGACCCATTTCACATCCTTAGTGCTACTCATTTAGAATTTTTATTTTTTTAATGCTCCTACAGCATATCTGATGTAATTTGAGATGCTTTTTCCTATATTTTCTAATGAGCAGCAAAGTTAAATAGAGTATTCTAATATGCACTGACATACCATTTTAACACATATGCAGGTTAGAATGTCCCATCAAAAATGTTTGCCTGGGGGTCTTTAATTAAATAAAGTTTAAGATACTTACATTATAAGACTACAGAATCTGTTAAACAGGCAGCAGGAATGACAAAAATTTAATCTATTCAAGCACCAAAAATAAAAAAGCACCTTTGTGTAATGCTTCCACATTGCATTGACTAGAACCACAATGTGATTAAAAGAGGTATTTTCACTTCAGTTACTTCAAGAATTTCATTAATGGGAATAAAACTTGAATAAAATATTACATGTCAAAATTTTTTTCTTGTTTCTCTCAAAACACTCAAAATAAAATATTCGGTATTTTCAGAATAAAAGGTGCATTATTTATGATATTTTCACCAAAGCTTAAATAGTGATAAAAAAAGAAGAAATAAATCGTATAGATCTCAATAAATAAATAAATAAATAAATAAATAAATAAATAAATAAAGTTAAATTACCAGTTTTATGTGATCCCCTATGTAGTTAGCCCAGTATTTCAATTAAAAAAAAACTTCATGGGACAGATCTTTGATTTTAAGGTGTTTTCTAACTCCAGAGGTTTAGCTGCTGTTTAGCATGGCTGCAATGTAACAGGTAGAGAAATGTCCCTGGATTTGTCTGCAATGTGCAGCCTGAACGTGGTCATGAGCTGTTGAAGTGGCATTGAACAGACCTGCTCTGGGGTTGGGCTCCTTACTATGGGGTTAGCTGTTCCTTAATTTGTGGGGTAAATAAGCTAGTATTACTTTTATGTGTGAAAAGTTACGTATCTCTATATAACTCGTGTGTGTCACTGTGTGTGACACGGTTTCTGTAGATTTAAGCACATACTTTTACAGATACCTGAGAAGAAAACACCTTGACCCTGGGCATTTTAAGTCATCTGGGGTGCTGTTAAATGTCTGAACATATACATGAGTAGGTCTGTAAGTAGCAGACCCTAAGGTGACAACAGTGGTGCTCGTGGCAGAACATGAAGGAACACAGCTAAAATGGCATCTGGGGAAATCTCTTGAGCTGAAATGCAAAGCAGTCCCCGGTTTCAGGCAGTGAAAGCCTCTCAGCGAGGTGCAGCACTCGCATTCTGCTGATGATCTGTTCTTGCTGCTGCCTGACCAGGGGTGCAAAGAGGTTTCTCTACTTGTGGGTTTCACAAAGTAGGTGAGCTCTGAGCCCAGCTGAGTTGTTTGTGCCAACATGAAGAGGAAAGAAAGGCCTCACCCGGCCACAGACCCAATCAACCCCCATGGACCCAGAGCTCCTGAAGGAGAATACAGCGCAGCCTGGCAGGGAGTGTGTGACTGCCTCTGGCTCTGCCCTAGATAGCTGGCTCTGGACAGCTGAGGGATGGGAGTAAAACTCTCTAGAGCACGCTATGGGCCAGACAAATTGTCCCAGATTTAGGCCATTTAAGTTGAGTAATCCCAACTGAAGATGTGTATTTGTGTACGGACAGATATTTGGGTGTGTGAATTTGCTTAGGCAGGGTGGAGGGAGAAGGAAGCAGAAATGTGTTTGTTTCTAACTTTGTAAAAATAGTATGATTAACCCCAACATTTGCATGCTCTTATACTGTAATGATTGTCATTTTAAAACTAGCTTTTTGCCTTCGAGCTATCGGGGAAAAGACCTGAGGGAAAACTACTGTCGAAACCCCCGAGGGGAAGAGGGAGGCCCGTGGTGCTTCACCACCAGTCCAGAGATGCGCCACGAAGTCTGTGACATCCCCCTCTGCTCAGAAGGTAACCCAGCACAGCTTCTGCAGAAAGCTGCCTCTGCTCTGCTGACAGCAGCCGCACAGAGCTCCCAGTAATCACTCGCTCACGGCCTTTAGAGAAAGAATACGCGATTCTCCGCAAGAGTAACTCATATAGCAAGAAAAGAAGATGTTAGAGGGAGAGATCTTGTGAGGTTCCAGTGTGATGGAAGGTTTCAGGCTCAGCAGCTTTTTTCAGGTTATGGAGAAGCTTGAACAAAGAAGTTGTGCTGATCACACAAATGTGACCCTTTTTTTTTGCTTGTCTAGTCCATAGTGAATCCATTAACAATTTCAGTATTACTATGTGATAAAAATCGTCTAGTGCTATTCCATGGTAAAATCAGCTTTTCGTCTTCTTTTTGATGAAAATATAGATACTGGATTACAAGATGAAAGCTTAAGATAAGCATGCATTTTGTTTTTTGAATAAATACTGTAAATAAGTACAACTCTTTGCAAATCCAACCCCATTTGACTTTGAAGTCAGAATTTGAGAGACACTTTATATGCACCATAGCATTTGTTGACTTTTAAATTCTGTTAACCTCCAAACTAAGCTCTTATATCTCACTCTTAATCAGCCAATTCAGTTCCAGTCAATCAATCCATTTAAATCTTCAAGATAGGATGCCTTTAATTTTCTTGATCGTGGGTCACGTGCAATAGCGATGTTGTTAGGAAAGGAAGAGGAGAGGGAGGGAGGGAGATGGAGAGGAGGAGAGGAAAAGAAGGATGAATAGAATAATTTACACAGTGCTTGAGAATTTGTTAAAATCTATAATTTAAAGATAAACTTATGTAACTTCAGACAGGATATTTGACCTGGAGCTCACTTTAGGATGAAGGCTTTGGTAGCTGACATTTTACAATATCTGTAATTTCATACAATAGTATTTTCTAAATATCCTTCCTTACAATTACTCTAATTAGGGAGTATTTAAGAAGTTTATCTACAGTTAATTCTGGTGAATTTGTTTTATATCTTTAGACCTTTCATTTTAAATTTTGTTTAACAATGCCTTCAAATTCCTTTGGTAAATTTTTCCCACTCCCCATACCTCCTACCTACTTTGCCAAACCAGGACTGAAAATATATCTTAGCTTAAACTGTCAAAAACTATTATCATCAAAAAGATACAGTATCATACACAGATGAAAGTGCTGGGTATATAAAGAGACATACAGTACTGCACTGAATTTGGGATTCTGCCAATATTCTGCACTTAAACTTGTCCTGTAATTATACTGTGACTTAGAGTGATTTAGAAAAATAAATGGTGCTTAATTAGATATCACCTTTAAAAAATCTTCCATAGCTATGTGTCTCTCTCTCTTACTAACCATAAGTAAGGTTAAAAGACTGATAGGAAGATGAATGCCTTTAGTAGCTCCTCTCTACCTGTTTCAAAACTCTGTCCCATAAAGTAATAAAAAATTTAGGCCTCTGGATTAGCACTAACAGATACAATTATATTCTAAAAGGCATTACATATACCAACCCAACAGAAAGGTACCATTTTTACTCCCTCTTTAGATTCAGATCATTATATAAGAGCAGGGACACCTTGGGAGTTTTTGTTGATTTTTTTGGTTTAGGATTTTTTGGTTTTGTTGTTGGGTATTTTTTATTCCTTTTTTTTTTTTTTTCTTTTGTGGTATAAGTCATCAGTGTAATAAATGACTATTGTCTATTTTTTTTTCCTAGTTGAATGCATGACCTGTAATGGAGAGAGTTATAGAGGGCCAATGGATCACACCGAGACAGGCAAGGAGTGTCAGCGCTGGGATCTTCAGAGACCACACAAGCACAAGTTTCGTCCAGAGAGGTAACCTCTCACCCCCAAGCAAGACCATGTAGTCATAATTTCAAAATTACACACATTCTGGAACCAGTTGAGTAAAACTAGCATTAGCTCAGCTGAAATTTTTATGGAGTTCACCAGTTTTAGATGCTTGGGCTCCTGGCCCATGGTGTAGGCTGGCTACTGACATGGTGGAGATGCAGGGTGGGATTGGTGCAGCTCTGGTTACATCACTTGCCTGACTAGTGTACTAATGTTTCTACTGCTTTAATTGATGAAAAACTCCTCCTTAGTTCATTGACAATAAATAAATAACCTCTGAATATTTTTGTATATATTGATATGCAGCTGCAGTCAGCTTAAATATCTTAATCACATAGTATATAATGATTTAAAGTCATAATTTTTTGTTAGATTTTTTAACACAATTAGTGAATATAAACTTCCAATATTGTCAAATAACAATATCTTCCTACTGCAATATTGAACAGCTTGAAAGCTGTTGGTGACCTTCCATTATAATCACATTTAAGTATCCAATTTGTTTGACCAAATTGTTTGCCCACTACATTTGTTTTTTCACCCTGGGAGAGGATTTAATCATTCTGTTCAGCATTATATGAACATTGATTTCCTTATTAGACTTTTTTATTATTATTATTATTATTTTTTTTTTATTTAGGCAAGGATTTACAGTGCCAAAAGCTGAGTCAGAAATAGTAAGACAAATTTTATCCCTGTTAGGGTTTGTCCTATAGGGCCAAATTCACCCAACTACAAAGGGTCATCCATAATACACACTTCTGAAAGTATTGAGGGAGGGAGAGGGTGTGCAGGGGTTAGGCCACACAGGATGGGGTCTCTATTCATCTCAAACTGGACTACAGTTTCATTTAGTTTTATTCTGGATTTTGGATTAACTCCATTTATATATTGTTTTGAATAAATTTAAACTGCCAGACAATGCATACAAGAATCAACAGAACCAGAATGATGAAGACATTCCACTGAAAGTATCTTTTTACATTGTAAAGTGTTTCACCAAATAAAGCATTATTTTTATTCTAAGAAATATGGGTACTGATAGGTTTTAGAAAGCCTGATTATTCAGCAAAATATTCAGGATCTGCAGTTTTGGAGCTTATGAGGTATAATCTGTTTTTTCCCTTGGCTTGGATGATCTGCTTTATGAATAATAGCAGGCTATCCCATTGTTCTGCCACAATAAATATTTTGTATTAGTAGAGTGGGACTGAAGATAATCTGTTTCTGTGTTTTGCCATGCACTTACTGTGCATTCTACAATAAGTCACAGAAATAATTTTGTTCCTTGGGAGTGAAACATTTATAGAACTCCTGGGTACAAACAATAATAATTCTACTGTCAGGAAGAAATTTCTTTTTTTCCATTAATTTCTGATTGTTTGCAAAATGACTTTTCAGACTAACCACAGTCTTACGAACAATCGTGTTCCTCTTTGAAATAATTCCTTCTGAGAACATCTTCTTGAGAATTTTCAGACAATAATAAAGGGTTTTTTTGTTTGTTTTTTTTTAATCAAAAAGCAATCCATCCAGATTGAGCTGTCCTCTGTGGGCCTTCAGAAGCATAATGTAGTCCAGCATATTTCTGATATGCTGATGTTAATTAGCTCTTTGAACGGTCAATAAAAGTAGCAACAATTATACTTTGATTATACCACATTTTTAAAATGTTGAAGGTTTTGATTTGCTGGGGTTTTCTTTCGTAGTCATGTAAGTTGAAAATAAGAGAAAAAGGTCTGGAACAAATGACCCATTAAAGTACAGCAGTCTCTAGAGACAATTATAGTATATCATCCAGGTGCAATGTAAATAACCTGAAAACCAGGAAGTATTATCTGGACAGATTTGAACCTATTTTCACTTATGGTTTTGTCAATTGCAATGATGAAGAAAAGGAATAAAGATAGTAATCTTTCCAAATGCACCAGTCTACCTGTTGTTGGACAGTGCTTTTAGCTCAGGGTAAACACAACTCACTTTTCTGTCACCTCAGTGGAAAAAAAAAAAAAAAAAGCGAGCAGAAGGAATACCCTCAAACAGCTCCTGCAGGGCCTATTTTCAGCTATTAGTGGATGCAGGATTATATTCTGAAATTCCACTTCTCTTGTGTACTGTTCATGGGCACAGCTATGCCTCAGGATCGAAGGAGGACCACTGAGGGTAATGTCTTGGGCATAGAGCAATATAAGGGGGATAAGTTCTTTGTCCTTTTCTGCTCAAACTCAAACATCCTGTGAAAATATTTATTGCATGGAGGAAAGTAGGGTTGAAGTGTATCATAGGAGGTGAATAATTGCTGATATCCTTTTATTAGTACTCTGGTTTATATCTCTTTTATGAAAATTTAATTTATAAAACATCAAGTTTCCAGTCCTACATGTTTTTTTAAAAAAACTAAAACAAAGGGAAAAAGAAATATTGGTGAAGGGCTTTAGATACTAAGTTTATTTTTATTTCCAGGAGAGCTGGAGATCAGCATCTGTCTCTTTAAAAAGAATACATTTATTTATACAATCTCTTTGGCTAATACTCTCATCCCTTTTCTCCAGAAACAGAGATAAAGTCTTGATTTTGACACCAGATACGTATCTTGATGCTTCAATTCAGTTCTGGCAGTGAAGCACAGCTACTGCTGTTTGAAGGGGGAAAAAACAGAAATATGTAGAGTTCTGGAAGATCTCTGACACCTCAGGCTCTTTCTTAGGTCTAAGAAGGAGGTCTATGCCCAAATGTACTGGAGAAGGAGGAGTGTGCACAACTGAGACAGCTCTCAGGGAATCCTGCATAGCCTCACTGTTGAATTGTGTGGAACAGTTTGAAACCCTGTTATATATCTTATTGCTAATATTTGTTTCTTAAAGGTATTAGTTGGCCTTTTTTATATCAACTGTTGCTTGATGGGTATGAAGGAAGGCAGAAGCCTCCCTGAGTACTGGGGGAAGAACCTTTGACTGGGAAGTCTAGTTTTAATTGAGGAAAGGACAAGTAGATCCAGTAGGATCACAGGAAAAGATATGGCTCACAGGCACTACTCCATCCCACGAAGACACTCAGAGCTTGATTCTGAAAGAACATCTCTACCTAAGTTTTAATTAGTAAATAACATTTTTGAAATACTGTGGGAACATGCCATATAACATTAGGCAGGATGGAGCATTCAGTGCAAAGACAGACATTTGTATTATACAACATGGATTCTTTACATGAAGAGATGTTTCAAATGCTTTTTGTGAGACGTGACTACAGATACTTTACCATTCCTAGACTCACCTTTGTTCTTGGGTGGTAACATGCACTTTCCATGCTATTTGACGTGGAACATGCTCCAGCAGCATCCAGGCTCATCACTGCACCTACTGGGAGGCCAAACCCATGTAGTTTTCTGCTGTATTATTAGCCCACTAACTATTTTTTGGGGAAATCCTTGGACACAACTTGCTCTCTACAGTTTGTTTTATACCTAGCAGAAAACAAGTTAGTGCTGCTAGTTCTGAAATTATCACATTCCTCACTACCATTGAATTCTCAGTTTTGTGAGGTTTCTCCTTGGTGGTTTTGTTGTAATTTTGTTTTGTTGTTTGTTTTTGGTTTTTTTAATTCTACTTAAATCTTATCCTTGTCCCTTGTATAGTTGAAGGAATCTGACTTTTCCTAAGAAACAGGAGATCAGGTTACAATAGCATGATCATTTGAAAGAAAAAACATCGTAGCAAAAACATACACTTGTAAATCATATTTTCCTCTGCTTGTGTGAAGCACATCTGCTTGCAGTTGTAAATGGATTCAGGTTCCCAGGTAGTTAACTTTATTGTTCTCTTATATACTTTATATGTTTCCCTCAGAGGCAAACCTACATTTTTGTTTCTTTTGCAAACACATTTCAATAAAACTGGAAGGCCCAGACAATTTGTACTCACTAGAAAAAGGAAAAAAACCTGTTGTATTTATCTCCTTCAAGTTTATAGATGTTAGTATCATGTATTTACACAAAAAATCCCCTGCCTATGTTGGATATCTGTCTCATCATCAGTGATGGCTGTAGGAATGTGGAAACATTTAAATATAACAAAATATCACAATATTATCAATCCTTAATGAGATAAAGTGAGACAGAAGTTATTTCCTTTTTTTATCCTTCTTTTTCCCAGTGCTTGAAATGAGGGCATGACCAAAAATGAGCTCTGTTACAAAAATGGAGCTATCATTATTAGCATAGCCACTCAAAATAACTTCCAGTTTGAACCCAGGGCTGTTGCACTGAACAACCTGTTTTCTTAATGAGTCCAGAATGGCAGGCAGTATTTAGATAATCCACATTTAATTGGTCTGTTTAAAAAATAAAAGAGTGGCTTAAGTGTCTGGTCATCGGTTGACAGACACAAGAGCAAGAGTTTAGCAATTAGCGGAGTTAGTCTATCCGGTACCCTGTGCATTAGCCCAGCAGGGAGTCCCCTCAGTGGAGGTCTGATTCTGCTGCAGATTTGGAAAGTATTTATATGTTATTAACTTCTAACAGCGTTAAAAGTGTATTTGCATCCATCCTACAGGATCAGACCCAAGGTTAATAGGAACCGGTTCTTGTTTTCCTCTGCTGAAATCTGTCCTTTAAGTACCTTGTAGAAGGCAGGGCAGTGTTGCCAGGAAGACTTCCCTGACACGTTTCTCATTGTGGTTTGCAGATATCCTGACAAGGGCTTTGATGATAATTACTGCCGCAATCCTGATGGCAAGCTGAGACCATGGTGCTACACTCTTGACCCTAACACCCCCTGGGAGTTCTGTGCAATTAAAACGTGTGGTGAGTTCAAGCAAAATTTATTACTTCCTTTTCCTTTCCAAAATCTGGACATGGATATTTCAAGCAGTGTAGGACCACCTCTAGTTCATTCATTGCCCTTCATTGGCTTTTAAAACATGGCTTTCAAAGAGGGTCTCCTATAAACACTTTGTATTTAATCTGGAGAGCAAAGAAGAGTTGTGTGTTACAACTGGAATATGTATATGTCTTATGTATTGTAAATTGCATTAAAATGTAGGAAAATCAATGACATGAGGATCTCATGTGCAGCATTAGTTTGGCCATGTTGAATATTTGCATTATCACTTGAGAGTACCAAATATCATTTGTTGCACATACACAATGCCTCTTCAGCGTCCTCTGCTGACAACTCTTCACTGCTTTGCAGTTCTAGACCTTGGGCCCTGCAAATCATTCAATCTTGTGCTGAAGATAAGAGTTATTAATTTCCTCATGGGTGTCTCTGTGTTACTCAGCACTCCAAAGCAGTCCACAGGCAATGAATTTCTTTTCATCCATCAGCTACAAGGGTTTGTTAACCACACTTTAGAGACAGGGAACTGAATCAAAGTGACATTAAGGTGTACACTTATTGGATGCTCACTTTAAGATGCTCTTGTTTAGCATTTTAGAGCTTGCTACAGCATGTTGTGTCTACAAAGCTCAGATCATCTTAACTTTGGTGACAGCTTTGACAGCTCTGTTTCACTGATAATTAGATGTCTTAAATGAGAAGTAAGGGGACAATGAGGAAGGTAAAGCTCTTGGACGTTCCTTGAAAACTTGCACAAAGCGATTTTTCTAGACATTCATTGTAATACTGGGGCTAAGGCAGATGGTAGAATCAGTTTCATTGAGACATGCTCTAAATATTAAGATGAGTAGTGGGAAAGAGGTAATAGCTCTGGCATGAAACTTTATTCTCTCCTAGAGAGAGATTCCCCACCTTCACTTAGAATTCTTATCAAACAAATTATGCCATGCTTTCTTCCTGAATCACCAATAATTCAGAAGTTTCTCTCCTTGGCTGCTCATATCTTAGGACAGTTCTACTTGGAGATTCAGTCTGGTCTAATAAATCTGTCAATTTCTGAAATTCATGGATTGAGTAAGAATATTATGTACGTCCTTATGTAGGGTAATTTAACTTACTCTATTTCATGTAATTGTAATTCCAGTATAAGGTAGTTAAAATATCAAAATTATTCCACTGTAAAAAAGTCAAAATTATTTCAATACTTAGGCCAATATCTAATGAGGCTCTCCAGAGACTGAAGAAATTTGGCAGGATTGCTGCTTGGTTTGGGTCAGGCACCCACCCAGTCACACCCACAGTGGAAGTCTTACCTGTGAACTACAGGACTAATTCCTGTAATTTGTATCTAGGCTTACTGATAATCTTTGATTAAGGGGAAAGCTCAGACTTTCTCCTTTGTGAACACAGATTGCTTAGCTGTGCAACCGAATCATCTCTCAATTGTTTCATTACTCCATTAAGTAAGGAGCTGTTGCTTTGGACTTTTGGCCTGTGTTGGTTTGGGTTTTGTTTTGGTTTGTGGTTTGTTTTTTTAAACTAAACTGTGCTTCCTACACTTCTCCAATTATTAGATAACTTATGAATCATGAGTAACATACTAGAACTGTTCTTTTCCCCTGGTAAATATGTTACTATTATGAAAAAAAGTATTCCTAAGTTACAGCTGACTGTTTCACAAATGCAACTTTTATAAACCTTCATCCTTTGGCATTTCCTGAGCTGATGTGTCAGTGTTCTGAGGATTCACATCTGGCTTTGCTGGTCACGTAAGCTTACGCTCCATGCAGCTTCCAGCATCTACAGTCTGGCCTCAGCCTTATAAAATAGTTAGGTGGGAGATCTCCTGAAAACTACTGAATTGCCAAACTTTGTCTACAAAGTAATAGTAGAGCCCTCAAGAAAAGGTAAAGATCAAAATGAAATTAAAAAACTCCAAAACACAGTGTAATGATTTTCATATTGTGATGAAAGCCTTTTGTCTCATTTCTAGGCAAAAGTTCACTGAAGGAACCAGAAATTCTTTCCTTCAGTTAGAAACTATATTAAAATCAGTGGAAATTTTGCATGTAAAACTTGTAAAACATGAATTTTCCGTGTATCTCTTTTGAAATACCTTTGTATACTGTATCTCTTTTGAAATTAATAAGGCAATCCATATGAGAAAAAAATAGAAAAAGTAGGGGTCTTGAAAGCTTAATCCAGCAGATACTTTCAAAAGGTTTTTCTCACAGTCATATGACATTGCCTTCTATGAAGTGTTCAGTGCTTTCCTTTATAACCTAGTGAGGGAATTTATTGCTGATGCTACTGTTAATTCACTATCGTGATGGCCAGAATACTAACAGAAAATATCAAAACTCTGCTTTCAGTTTTCTATCTTTCTTGAGACTCATAAAAAAAACTGTTTTCCCACCTCCTAGCAGGGAGCCCAAAACACTTGGCTATTCTGGGTTTCGGTGGCTGCTCTGTGTTTCTGAAGCTGGGGCTGTTTGCAATCTCAGAGCACTAAAAAGAGAACATCATGAGTTATAGGTCTTTATAGCTTTGTGGTTTGGATTCCCACACAGGTTTTTAATTCCAATGCTGAGGACTGTTTATTTAATTTACAAGAAATACTAATTAGGAAAAATGCTTGCAAATCCAAGTCCTTGGACCATATACAAAAATGTAGGTGTCCTCTCTTCGGGGAGTGACCACAAGGCAGCATGCTGCTTGTGGCTTTTGCTACATGTCGTGAGTGCTCTATAGCCAAAATGCTGACAACAGCTCATATACAAAATTTTCGGCAAAAAAGTTGGTGGAAGGAAATGTTTAGAAAATAAATATGGTTTTAAGACTGAAGAGAGAGGGCATTGTAATTTTATTTCCAAGCACAGAATGCAGCATAAAACATTGTGGCTTACAGCCAGGGCTGTGAGAAAGAGATGACAGGAGCAATTAGGAATTAGAGATGGCTCAAGCTGCAAAAACTGGATTTGGATTAAGACTTTGGGGACCCCAGGACTGGTTTGAAGTTGCTCACATATGTGTCTGTGGTTTTGGCTTGAGACAATTTTTATTTAGAAGAGAGGATAAAAGGACAACTAACAGCAACGAAGAAGTGTAAGATGAAATGAAGAAATGGAAGCAGTTCCAGAAAACATGAAAAAGGAAAATTACTGTTGTTTTGGCATGAATGAGAGCACTGGCTACAGGGAAGACAGGAGTAGGGGACTTATAATGCTTTAAAAAAAACCCAAAGAGGTAGCAGCTCCTCTATAGAAGAGCTTTAGAGAGGTGCTGAGGCCCATAAAGGAAGTTACATATATCAGTCATTTGAGAACTGCAGAGCTTTTTGGACTTACTGTGTTAAGGACAGTGTTTCATTGATGCCTACCTGATGTCCAGCCAACCTGGGTGCCTTTACTATGGATTTAGCCTTTCCCCCAGTAGTCACTGACAGTAGTCAGGGGTGACCAGCACCTGAAAAGCCTTGAGGAAGTTCAGTAAAGGCCTTGGTTTGTTGGGAAAGAACAAGTAATGAAACACCAAAATTGAGAATCTAGATCTAAAATGAACTGTTGCAGTGTGCTCACAGCCTGTGGGAAGGCAAAACCCCACCAATACTGAATTACCGATTCTTTAGAAATAGATATTTCCCATTTGAATGCACAGTTCTGATTAAAGAGTTATTTGTTGAATCATTGTATGTAAGCAAATAAAAGTAAGACTTGTTTAAGGTTAATGTTTGTGTAAGATAAAGATGTTTATAGAAAGGAGGCAGTGAAAAAAGACTGATAATTAGCAGTTGATAAAGTATTACCTTCCATCTTGCTTTAAAAGGAGACAAAGAATAGGTCCAGTGTTCAGTGTTTATGCAACAGCTTAATCCATATTTCCTCAAAAATGATCCTTCTCAAATAATTTTCATGATTTCTATGATAATTTGAAAGTGAAATTTGAGAACTCTAAATGTGAGGAGATTTTTATTTTTTCTAATAGATTTAAAATAAAAATTGTTTAAATTTAAAGCCTTGTTGTAGATACTGGAACAGCCTGGAAAGATCTCTCTGTGCTCATGGAGAAATGAATTGTATGTGTGAAGGTTGTAGGTGACAATGAGTTCTTCCATACTGTGATTCTTGAGCTTGGCTATAATTGATTTCTTCACTTTCTCATATGTTTTTACTGAAAAAGAAAAGCAAAACACTGAAAATCAGTGGGGTTTTTTTTTCCATTCTTGTACTGTGTCATGGTACATTGAAGAAAATGTGGAAAGGAAGGAGCTGCCACTAAACTAGTGCCAGAACTGTAAATGCCATTGCTAAAGGAAGGGATGCCTGAAAGCAGTGTAACTGAGCATGAGCAGCTTCAAAACATCTCTCAGCTTTCTTACTAACATTTGCAGAATTGCATGGATCACATTTAGAATCAACTTTTAAAATTGTTTTGTTACAAATCAGGGCACATGATTTTCCTTCTGTTGACTGACACTGTAGAAGAGACATTGCATGAATATAAGCAAGAACAGGTATTCTCCTCATGATATAATTTAGGACTTTGCCTCTTTTCCAACTGTGTCTTTTTCCACAAATACAGAGGTTGTGTTGTCATGAAAGAACATGAATTCTCCAGCAAAATCTCTAACTTCTTTTAAGTCAGTGTGATTCTCACCACTGACCTAAAATTTTTGCAGGATTTTCTTCTGGGTCATTGGGATTAAAGTCAGAAATAGTATCTAGCTGCTTACTTCAGCTGTCGAATGACTCAAGGCCCCTGCTGATTCCCTCATGCTGGCGTTACTGTGAGAACCAGAACTGAGAAGACTATCTGTGGCTTTACACATAAGGCTCAGGATAATATTTCATCTTTTTACTTAAGCATTTATGAATGCATGAGCTGGCCCAAATTAATAAAGTTATGTATTTTAAAGTATCAAAAAAAGGGAGGTTTTATGGGAAAAAAAGGGTATCTTTGCATTATTGCCCTTAGATTGAGGACTTTAGAGTGAACATAAGGTAGGAATTCTACTAGTGGGAAATCCCCTCATGTGGTTGTCTGAATTACGTTTAATCTTAGCCATCCAGAATTTTAAAAAAGAACATAAAAACCCACAAAGTTCAAAAGAAGAAAAATGCTGCCAACAATTACCAAATTGTTCTCCTCATAATGAACTTTCCTACAGGACTAACAAGAGATACTTAATCCATAAATTATAAATAGTAGTCTTTTGCAAGGTGGTATTTTGTGTCATCTTTCCTTAAAAGTGCTTGCAATCTCAGTTCAGAACTAAAAAAGCATGAACTGAAGCAAAAAAATCCTGGGAACTTCCATTATGAAATATCAGTAAGTACTGCAAAGTAAGGATTGCTTGTTGATTTTAAATGAATATAACTAAATTAATATTGTTTTTCTCATTGGAACATTCCCTTGGATTTTCAGATCTTAATTTATATTTTAGAGCATTTATTGGGAAAAGGATGGGAATTCAATTTTATAGATTTTGATCTTCATCTTGATTTTGCCTTGTAAGAGAACTTGGTGAGTGTGGTCTTAGGGCTCTTTCACCACTGCTCTGCACATCTGATGTTCATGCTCAGAGTTATTAGATTTAGTTAATTTAGTATGTGGGTGATGAGTAATTAGCCTCAACAACAAGACCAGTACTGAATGGAGATATCTATGTAAGTTGTAGGCATGGACAGCCTGGGCACTTCTTATTTTGGCAAGTGCTGTGTAATCTGCAGTGTCTGGTGAGGCAGGCACTGCTCCTCAAGCTCTTGCCTGTTCCTGTGCACATCCAGCCCAACTTTCATTAACAGGAATAGGGAGACTGTTCCCATCATGCCTGTTTGTGGAATCGACAGATGAATGAAGGATTTCTCAAGCCTTTATTGGTAAGTTTTGAGTTTTCTGTGAGACTCAATAGCCAGAATGGGAATGGGTTCTGAGGCTACGAGCCCTCATAATTTCAGAATTAAATTTCAGAAATATTTTGGCATCTTATTTTTCATGTTTCAAAATGAGATATTTGTAGTAGATGCAGGCGATAGAGCAAGAAGAATTTGGGGAGGGTTCTGTGGATCTTTTGAAACAATGGAACTGTTTTATTAGTTAAAATAAGAATATTTTAGTGATCCCTCTCATTACTAGAATTCTTAATGAAACCTGCTGCAAAGTAGTAGCAGATAAACATGTTGCATATTTGAAATAATTTCTCTCTCAGTCATTATAGTGCAAGTCTTTCCAGAAAGGGGCTTGCTTGGCTGTGCAGGTGTTCATGACAATGTCAAAGTTAAATTCTTCTGTTGCCGTTACGTTGTGTATTTTGACATGGCCAAGTTGTAAAATCTGATCTACAGGTAGAGGTCACTGTCCAGACTCATACATCTGCAGATGTACAAGAAGGAATGCTCTACAAATTTACTGTGACCTTGCTTAAATCAACTGAGACATTACTGATTTCATTTCAGGCATGTGATTGAAAAAAACCCAATCCCACATAATGATATATAAACACTAACCTAATTATTTTTTCTTTAGCATGGCTGAGTATACAGTAGGTGCCAATACAAGTCATTACAGTTGAAATAGTAACTTTTTTGTGCATAAATAAGGTCTTTGCAACAGCTTATAATGGATTGATTTTTTTGTACATTATTAGTATTGATTAAGACTTTTTGCAAGAGTTACATACTTTTAATTTATTCATTTACTTAGGAAATATTATGAAGGCAGGGTGTATGCTCAAATTTATCTTAGGGAACTCTTCTCCCCTGCCCTTCCAGGATTTTCCCCAAATCTCTTTCATTTGTATAAAAGAAACGCATGTATTTTTGAAAAAGACTAATATGTATTTGAATCTGGCATAGCTATGTTCACTCTAATCAGCTTAGATGCTGTATTAGAATATAACAACATTTGTTTTCATATATTATTTATGATGGAAAACATAAATATTGCAACTATTTATTACTTTAAGTTGTATGAATTCATCTTTTAGTAGTTTAATTATTTAAAAAGTGATATATAGACAAAAGTCTATATATTTTTGTAGCTGCAGGACTGTTTGATGAGTCCCCTAGAAAGAGTGCATTTGTCAGCCTGCAAAAACCTCCTTGTGATACTTGCAGTGCCATATCCTTTTGACTTGGGAGTGACCTTGGAACTCAAAATCCCATTGAAATAGGACAACATTTGCCTAGGGAAGGAGGGACAGGAAATTAATTTGACCATGAGACACTGATTTAAAAACATCAACCAGATGAAGAGCAAAAGGGATGCATGGATAAATGTAAAATTCAACTGCATAACTTGATGTTATCATCTGACAGGGAAATGATCTTTAACGTCAAAGATCAGTCAGCAAATCAGCCAAAACCATCTGTTATGACATTTGGTTTCCTTAAGATCCATATTTTCTCTGAGTTCAAGGAACTGGCTCAAGTTACCAGGAGTGAAATACATTATGGGTAACACAAAAATACTGTTCTATTCACTGGACCATTTGAAGAAAACTAATTAAAGAACCTTATTAACATACTTTTTTGCTGGCAACTAATACTTTTAAGAGAATTAATAAAATTAGTCTTGTGAACAATAGCAATTACCAACAGATATGCAGTTGCTTTTAAAATATTGTATTGGGAACTTTTGAGGATATTGCAGAAGAATTGCTTTTACTGCAGTGTATTTAGTTTTGTACTACTTTGTATATATCTGATGCAATATCTGTGCCATTAATTTGCAATTATGAAAATTGCATAAGAAATAAAAAGAGACTTTAAAGTTATGTGGATGAGTCATTTAAAAACCACTGTTTTTCTGACTTTAGTTCAAGACAGCCCACACCAGGGTGAGTGCAGAGTATATCAACATCTGTAAGAGATCTTGAGTCGGATGAATTTGTTAGTCGTTAAAACATTTTTCTCTCTGTAGAGAATACTGATCTTTGATTTCAAAAGCAGGGCCTTTTTCCCCCTCTTTTAACCATAAAAAAACCACCCAAACTTTCTAGGAGAAATTAGCAAAATAATTTATATGATCTATTTTTTTTTATCTGCATCTTTTTTTTTTTTCCAGTGACTCGATATTCTGGGAATTCTTTAGAGAAACCCAATTGTATTTTAATCCTATATAAATATGCGTTACCATGTTTAACAGTGCGCATGTGGGTGATCACTCAGTTTATTAAAGCTGAGGGAATGATATTTGCTGAACTTGAAAAAGTAACTGGGAATATCTTCTAACCTCCAATGGTACAGCATAGGCCTGGTGTCTCATGCAAGAAAGTATTGCAGACTCTGCATACAAGTGGATAAACTAGCATAAAGTCTAGCATTTATTTTGATTTTGGATTTTTGGTGGATGTTGTAAATGTGAAAAGGAGAAAATTATTCTACAACCACATTGGCAATTTCACCAAAGAACTGCAATTGCCATGATTTCAACGTCACGTAATCCATGACTCCATCAGTAATGTGGAGTTCAAACCTGACATCCTGAGCCCTACTTGGGAGAATGAACCAGCACTTCTTGTCTGGGTCTGCAGAGGAAAGCTTCGTGAACAGCACAGAGGCAGCAGCTGAGACCACAACGTGTGTTCGGGGACAGGGCGAGGGCTACCGTGGCACCGTCAGCACCATATGGAGTGGAGTCCAGTGCCAGAGGTGGGACTCCCAGCATCCTCACCAGCACAACATCACTCCTGAGAACTTCAAATGCAAGTGAGTAGAGACATGTGGGTATTTTTACTGCAGTGGGAAAAGAGCTGAGTTTTAAAACATTTAAAATGTTTAACAATTCACGCTTCTGGAGCAGACCACAGGGCCCTTGTCCCTGCCCCGTGTTCCGATCCATCCACTCTACCTGCTGAGGCTCAAAATCATTTGAGCCTGGGAAAATCAATCCTTCAGATCTCAAAGCAGTAGTTCTAGATGAACTTGGGTGAAATCCTAGGGATTTTTATGTACTTTTCCTTCAAGCATGTATTCACCAATTTGATTGTGAAGTGTCTGGATGTGTTCCAGGCAGGGACCTGAATCCTGGCAGTGCTGATACATTGGCGCTGGCTTTTTTAATGGAACTGAAAACTTCTTCGCAGCTTGATTGCTGACTTTAATTTAATAAGCAGTAAATATTATCTGAATGTAATCTTCTTTGTTATAATTAACATTTATAATACTTGAAAGCACTTTAATTTTTCATATTTTAAATCCTTTTTCTGTCTAATTACTAAATATAGATGCATCAATAGGACTGCTTTTACTTGACTGACCACTGGTCATCAAACTTTTCTGTATGGTTCATAAACTTCCAAGGTGTGAATAATCTACTAATTTTAGGCAGTCCTTTTTTAACTAAGCATAGGGGAAGCCTTGTTGATCAGATTGGAGCCACAGCCCAGTTTGTACTAAATATCTTTATTGATGGGTAAATATCAGTAAGAATTACAGTATTAGGCCCATTCTTTCCATAGTCTGTTATCAGTAAGTGCTGCAGATGTAAGAAATACAGTGAAATACAGAGGTGCACAGAACATGGCAACAACTGTCAGGAGACGGGGAAATAAAACTTACATTTAAGAGCTTTGAATATTTCATGAAAGCTGAAAAAGACATTTAAAGATGCTCCCTTGTGACTAACTTTTACTTTAAAGGTAACAGCTGTGTAGAATTTCAACATACACTTTTTTTATTTTCCATGATTCAGTTTCTTAAATGAGTTACTGATAGTCCAGTTCTGTTTCTCCAAAGTCAGTAGAACCATTCAAAGTACAGGGAGTTTTAAGCACTCTGGCAAATGTCTGTATTTAAAAGCACTTGTAATGTATTGCAGGTGTATTCAATGTCAGCTGAATGCAAATTTTGATGGAGGATCCTGAATGAAAATATTGTTAATCTTCAAATGAAATCTTATATCCCATCAAAACATGTGTCTGCTGGAAATAAATTTCCACAAACATATTCTTATTACAATTAATATTTTTTTTCTGGACACTGAGCTCTTACTGCCTCCTCATCTCCTTGCACTTGACACTGATCAGTAACACAGGACCTGAATGAGCCTGTATTTTTATTAATTCATAACAAAAAACAGTCAACCACATTGGTGAGCTTAGGTTATCCCTGCTGCGAGCTAACATATTTATTTTTATAGGGATTTGAGGGAGAACTACTGCCGAAATCCAGACGGATCTGAATCACCCTGGTGCTTTACCACTGACCCAAACATCCGTGTTGGTTATTGCTCCCAGATTCCTAAGTGCGATGTATCGAATGAACAAGGTAACAGAGGAAAGGGTGATAGTGTGATTTTAAGTGAATGCTGTACTTTCCCAAACATCAAATAGACAGCCTTGAAAACTGGAGAAGTTGTGTCTGTGTTGCACCTATGTAGTTCCACTTTGGCTTTATTGGCATGCTTGGGATTAATTGTGGTGTAAATGAGATTCCTTTCTCAGGTTAATTTGTGAGTCCAGCAGGGAAAGCTGCAGCAAAGATTTGATTGGATCTGATTTTTAGACAAGGCCAATCTGTGCATCAGCTCTACTGTCTTTACTTTTCTTAGTTTGAAAGACCTTTTTCCACAGCTGAGATGACTGCCTTGGTTCATAGTCTTTTCATAAATGCATTTCAGACTGCCAAAAGTGATTTTTTTCCCTGTTTTATTTTCTTGCACATGCCTCCTTGTCTAGAAGGGATTGATCCTCTGAGCTCTTACCTACCTCTGCCTGTGAGGTTCATTCTGAGTCTTCACGCAAATGTTTTTCCCATGAGATTTTGATATTACTGTAAGGAGTAATGTTGCATCCTAAATGGATGTCAATCACAGTATCAACTGAGGCTAACACCTCAGACCTATAACCCTACATCAGGCTACATTAACGCCTCCATCTTTAAATTTTAGATGATTTTTCTGTAAATTTGGAAAAGTTTCAGTTCCAAGACTTATGTCAGAGAAAGGATTAAACTTTTATAGTCATTCTGTGTTTCTTGTAAAGTATCAATTATCAAAAAGTAAAAATACTGATGAATATGAAATCAAGTGCTTTATACAAAATGTCTTTATAGTTCTGATCATTTTAAACAATTCTCTTGAAAATTCTCAAAAAGGCTTGTGATAAAAGCTTATGAATTAAACATGACTTCTGATGGAGTGAGCAGGTAAGTTTTGAATTACATTAAAATTGAAGTCATGATGATTTTTTTGATTTTTCTGAAGAATTACTTGACTCTAGAAGTATACACCATTGCTAATATCTGGAAATTAAACAAAACTAAACTGAATGCCTGTTTTTTTGTGGAGGGAGAAATAGAGGACCACTTTTTCTTGGTTTTGTATAAACTAGTTTTGACAGCTTCTAGGATATTCTGTGTGACCCTTCTAAATTAATCATAAACCAACTATTTATGAAATAAATTTTCCAAGTATATGCAAGTAAGACAAAATTTAAAATACTGCTGTGTTGGGAATGAAGGTTTTAAACAGGAGATTATGTATGTAAATTTGAAAATTATTTTCCATTTTTCTCCTGATCTGACTTATACAATTGTCTGATTAATACTGTACAGCATTTGCTAAACAGAACTTGTCTTTAATAATTTGGATTACTGATGGAAAGGAAGAGTTTTCTTCTTAATGTTGCACTATCATTCCACTTTTTTGTCTCAACATTCTTTTTTCAGATTGCTATCGTGGCAATGGCAAGAGTTATATGGGGAATCTGTCCAAGACAAGATTTGGGCTAACTTGCTCCACATGGGACAAAAATATTGAAGACTTGCGTAGGTGTGTACATATTAAACAGAAAGAGATGGTTCAGTGAGTCCTGAATAAATACTGCCTCCAGATGGCAACTCTTTTTCATCTGCATTGATTTTAAAGTAGCCCCTTATGCCCTGGAGCTTTTAATATCTTGGTTTTCCTAATCTTTATTTTTATCTTCTTCTTTTTTTCCTTCATGTTTAAATATATTGCACAACATAACTTTGTTTTGGGCTAACCACTAATTGCGGGCTTTGGGATGTTTCTTAGTGTTTAGTTTACTGGTCTATTTTACCCCATTCTAGTCCTTGCAACTTTGGTACAAGGAGAGGATATCAGAAATGAGAGGAAATGGCTGTCTCATCAGCCTTGTCTCATAGCTCATGCTGCTTCAAGGACGAGGTTGAACTTGAAACCACCTAATGTTCCTTGCAGCCTGAAATTGACTCTTTAGTCTACAATCTAGTGACACTGGTGTCAAATGCCAATAAACAGACCAGCAATTTCCATTGTTCATCATTACTTTGGCTTCATATTCAAGTAGTAGAAATGACAAGTTAATTTATTTGTTGAAGTAAAATGAATTATCAGGAGAGATTCATAAAATGTTTTGCTATGTATCACACACTAGTGGCTGTGATGAAAATAATCTCTCCATTTTCCTTTAGTTTCTGAAGCTGATGCAAATGTGTCACTATTAGCTTTGGTACTTGTTTTAGATTCACAATGCTGAATATATAAGCCATTTTCCTTTGGAAGGGCTGTGTGAGTCAGGAAGTCAGCCTTTGGGGAGGCTATGTTGCAAAATACTTCAGTGGCCCTGTCTGCTACCATCACCTGGATTGCGTGTTTCTTCCCACAGATGGTGAGAGGACACGTTCCAGTGTGCTGCCCATGTAAGGGAAGCAGAGGTTTAAATTCATGCTTTATGAGAAGCATGATAAGTCTTAGTTTGCTGTGAGTGAGGCAATATAAACCTACTGGATACTTGATGCAATTGCATTGATCTAATAGAGCACAGATCAGCCTTTTGTTTCTTATTCCCACACATTTTCCACCTGGGAACTTCTTTGGGGAGTTTTCTGTCTCACTCCAACAGTTTCTCTGGTTATGGGTGTTCTAATGGCAGAATGTATGGTTGGTTATGAACTGAAGGAGTGGTACAGCTGTAACTAAGCAAGCTTGTATCCTTGTATCTGACAAGCCAAAAATAAACATCTTCCTCCACTTCAGATTTTGGCCTCAAAATTTCACCTCTAAAGTGCTTTGCGTAAACTTGCGACTTAGTGATCTATCACTGAAGTTTGTCTGAGCCATTCATCTTTCTCCTTGCCTGCTGCTCATCCTTTCTAACTTTCTTAGTTTGCCTTTCTTTTGCCTTTGATTCAGCATTGTATATTCAATGCTCCCCTGTGCTGTTAACCTGCAGGAGAAGGTACCTGTGCTCCCCAGAGAGGCCTGCAGATTTGCTGAGGGCATCACAGGCACTCTTCTAATCAGTATAATGATCCCTCCTGAGGGTATCTAGAGATTTTAGCTTGAGTGGGAGATCTGGAAGTCTCCCAGCTGCCCAGCGAACACAGTGCTTAAAATACTAACCAGAGGAAAGTTGGACCCAGATCCAGAAAATACTTGGGTCTCATCTTCCCTTTGATTTTAACCAGCCCTAAACCCTGACCTGTAGGCTTCTCAATCAGCTAATAATACAATGTGGAGCAAAGCAACATTTAACCTTTGAAAATTTGGGCTATAGTATAAAGCTTTTCAACACTTTGAATTTTTTTTTCCCTTTAGGCATATACAAATATTCAGAGAACCAGATGTTAGTAAACTGAAGAAAAACTATTGCCGCAATCCAGATGATGATTTTCACGGTCCCTGGTGTTACACAGATGATCCTCTTGTTCCCTGGGATTACTGCCCTATTTCTCGATGTGAGTACTCGGTACGCCGCTGGCGTTGTCAGCTGTGCAGTCCCAGTGAAGGCACGGTGTCACATGCCTATGCACACCTTCCTGCTGGCACTTGTGGCAGCAGAAAATGTGTGATCCTATCAGGAATCAATTGTGCGTGACTGAGAAGGAGCAGACAGAAGCTGCTTGTGCAACATATGAACAAGGGGTTCTTTTCCTTGACCAGCTTGGAGATTTCAAGACTTATTTATGCAGCAGGAGCACAAAGGGGCTATTACAGATGGTCAAACATTTTCCAACAGATCTAGCTATTGAATGAGGGCTGGATGGAGACAAAGAATTGTCTAGCGGTCAGAATGCTGGCTGTGGCCTCAAGAAACCCAGGAAGAGTTATCTTCTGGTCTAAAAGCTTCAGAGACTCTTTGTGTGATGTCTTTGTAATGTTAGGATAACTCACTATATATATGCTGAAGTGTATATGTGCTGTAAAGATTAGATTTTGCTTTTGGATGTTTATGAGATGATTTAACTCCTGGCAAGAATTAGAAAAATCATGCCTCTGAAGCTGAGTGTTTAAATCTAAATAGCTTAAATAAACAGAATTAAGAATCCTAGGGAATTCAGCAGTAAACTGATGACAAGTAGAAAAAGACAGTTTTATGCTGAAAAATGTGCAATTCACATTTATGTTCAAAATCTTTCTCTTCAATTCTTATTTCTAAGTTACATTTCTGTATGTCCTGGGAGAACACTTAAATGGTAAATCAGACTTTTGAATGCGTGTCTGTGATCTCTAGAGGTTAAGGATAATGTTACACTCATTCCTAGCGGCAATCTGCTGCATTTCCTCACAGCCCAAGCTCCAGCATCTCTAAAAAGTGGTATTTGAAGTCTCAGGTGATATTTTGGCATCTATGTGAAGAGCAAACAAAGCTGTGAAAAAGGTTATTTGTGTAAATATAAATTAAGAATAACAGCTGAAGAAATATACTTTTTATTCAAGTATTCTGAGTTCATTATTTGGATCTGTGAATTCCTAAGGATGTATTCTCAGCAAACATTTGTAGGGTATCCAGAATTGGTGTGTAGTACATTTCTGCAATAAACACCAGAGAGAGTATGCCAGTTTTACAATTGTAACTCATATGGACCAGCATTACAATATTATATAAATATATATGCACATACATACAGTCATACATAGAAACACATGCAGGTATGCACACAAATGCATACACATATACACACATATTTGTGCTGTTGTGTATAAATGCACATAGGAATTTAATTGTGGGTATAATTGTATGTATATATATATATGAATATACCCATATATTTGTGTGTGTGTATACACACACATATTTTCTTAATGATGGAAATCTAGTTGGATGAGACTGTTTGAATTTTCCTTGTGCAAGTTTTCAGCAGTTTGCCCTGTACCTCTAGGTCATAATGCTGGGTCATTCTGTATGTGTCACTGAAGGTAAACATTTAGAAACAAGTTTAAGCAAACCTGTAACTATTTTTTTAATTGGACTAGATGGAAGAGCTGAACCAAATTTATGGGAACATGTGTTGATAGGAAAAAGTTTTTGCTGACAGGAACATAAAATGTCTCTCAAAGTTTTTTAAGGAGTTGAGAATTACTTTCAGTCTTCTTTGGAATTAATCACAAGACTTCTAAAGTTCCCTAAAGCTTATACAAAAGTGATAACTTTATTTTTCAGCATTTGCTTGTTTGAATGAAACATGTAAATTGAACATGATAGGGAGCCTGATGTCTTGAGGATTCAGACAAGAAGAAAAATGCTTGACATTCCTGTTACAAAATGTTTATTTCTTATTTCATTCTATTGGAATAAAATTTTGTCCTTTTGTTAAGCCTTACTGAATACTGATTTTACAGTGTATTGAAAAAATCATTGAAGTTTAAAAATTTGGGAGCCATTAAAGTTAATGATATGATATTTGCTGTTGAGTTTTATTCAATTTTTAAATATATTTTAATTTTGTATTATGGCTATTTTATGTGTCTGTCTAGGTGAAGGTGATACAACTCCTACTACAACCAGCTTCGATGGTAAGTAAGTTTGTGTATGAACAGTGCATGACTATCTTCTCAATCTAGACATTTCTTTCCAATTGGGAAACAAAAATAGATTATTTAAGGTTATAAAAAACCTCACCATATAGACTGAGCAGAATTAATTTTACAAGACAAAAATGGGGAATAGCTTTATTATACTCTTTGTCTATTTTCACTGTCATGTTTTGCCAGTGGTGTGAATTGATAATGAGTGTCAATGTTTGGTTTTTAAGTATGTAAATCTCAAAAAACTATTTAAATTTATGTATTTTATATTCCCTATGGATATTTAAATAGACCTACTCAGCTGTACTGAAGTAGTTTTGATGGCCTAGAAATACATTCCATTAGCATAGGAAAGCTAATATATAAGAAATACTGACCTTCTTGTGGTTCTTATATGCAACTGTGATGGTTTCCTACCACTGTTTTTAGTAAAATATGACCTCTGGACCTGCTTTCAGATACTGCCATTCCTTGTGCCTCAACAAAACATTTGAGAGTTGTAAATGGAATCCCAACACAAACTAACGAAGGATGGGTGGTTAGTTTGACATACAGGTAACTATCACTTTAATTAGAAGGACAATACAATTACTAGAATATTCATTTTAGAACTGTAGAAAATAGTGACTATAATAAGAATATTTCTACATTGAAGTTGAGTTCTGTAAAAGCAGAGAATAACATTCCTCTAACGTCAGGTGATGCCATAGTATTCACCCTGCCAGTGAAATACTTAATATGTTCATTATCACTAACTTATACACATGAACCTGCACAGCAATCATAGTGTTCTGCTCTTTCTATTAGCTACTGCAGGCCTTTTCATAACATTGGCTTCACATTCAGCATTAAACTGTTTGTTTTAGAGACCATTAGAATAATTGAATTTCAGATCCATATTTTCACTTTGATGGCAGAGCCTTTAATTGTGAATGTAGGATTCAGGATTTATACCTGCGTCAAATTAAGCTTTTCCCTATGTCATTGCATAGGGGATTAAAATTTATTTTAATTGCAGTTAATATTTATTTGGCAATAAAAAAAAAAGTAGGAGCTATAAGGAAATGCTTTTCATTCTGTGCAACAAGACCCCAACATGCACAACTTGTGTGTAACACACTTACTACATTATGACAGATCTTTACTGCAGCATAAAGGCCAGAACAAAGAATGGCTGTTTCCTATGTTCTTTACTCTGGTTCATAACTCATCAGCTGGAAGTGAGAGTCATTAGTTTATAACAGGAATCTCATGCATTGTCCCTGGATATTCTAACATAAAAAAAAAACAAAAAAACAAAAAAACAAAATAAAGTTTGTCTTTTGTGTGCTGGACTAGACTAATTTCAATTCTATTAGCTTATGATTCATCATCTGTTTTAAAACTATGTTGTAAAAGAGGTATTAAATGAAAAATGGGAGTAAAGATAAAAAAATATTTTCTCTACATCTCTTTGCTAGAGAAGTTCAGGGCGGGGGGTTCTACCCATCCCTGGTAACCTTTGCATTTTCTGAGATCCATCAGATCTCGATCTTTTTGGGAATGCATTGGATGGTTTAGGGAAATTTTCTAGAGGAAGATCACTAAATTCCTAGATAAGTAACCAAATAGGTGGGCTAAATCACTCCCTGGAAAAGTTTATCTTTGTACTGTTTTAAAAGCAGCCGTGATACTTGATGAACTTTTAGGCAGGTAAGGTGAGTCACATCTTTGTGCCTATAATTTAAATAGCTATTTTTAGGATAGTTGAACCTGGATTTTCTGATGTGCAATAAAATTCTATGAAACATGAGTACCTAAATGATTGCAGATCCTCCTATGAATAGGCGATTCTTGGAATACTCCAGCAGCAAAATATATCTTGAAGTATTACATGTAGGCATAAAAATGTAGTTTTATTTTGCATTGTTACCAAGGAAGCAAATAGAACATTGTCAGAAACAAAAATCTTAATAACTTCTGACCTTTCTTCAAGAAAGCCTAACTGTACACTCCAAAATGGAACTGCTTTGTCTGAATGGTGAAGGTCCAGTGAAACTTAGAAACTACTTGTATTTGGTAACCAAAGCCCACCTCTAAATCTTAAATTGATCAATTTGACCAATTCAGATTCTGTAACCAAGTGTATTTAAGTGTATTTAAATGGATTTCATCTGTTTCATGGAACCAGCTCTAATTTTTCCCCACACTTAAATGAGGAATTTACCTTTCTATGTGTACTATTGAGTCTTCAAATGCAGATAATGAAATTCTGTATAAGATAATAAGTTATGCAAACATAACATGGAAGAACATAGTTATATTCCTGTGCTATTTTTATAATAAAACAAGCTAGAACCTGCATGTAGAAGACTCCAGTCTTTTGGACCAGATATTTTGCTCCTCAAACAAAATATGATTAAAAAATAATAAAAGTCAAAGCTCTGTGTTATCTTGCTGTCTGTGAACTCCACAGATAATCTGTTATCCATCCAGTAGTTCTTTGCAAAGCTTTGAACATTTGTGTGATTTGAATTTATAAATTTTGAGATTTTAAGTTTTTCCCAAATTGCTGACAATTCTGACTCACTTTCCAGAGAGCTACAGAAAATAAATGTGATTTTGGAGGCACAGAGAAGGAAACTAATTAATTTACATTCCACAGTATTTTTTTTTTTTAAGAACTGTCATGCCTAATTGCTTTAATTTTACTTGATATATTATGCTTCAGGTTTTCTATAATCACATGTAGGATGTCATACACTGCAGATTGTTTCCAACTGAAGTATGTGGGGACACAAATCTCCTAGGGCTTGTAATCAAATAGGAACTCTCCACCTTGAGGTCAATGCTTTGAATAATACTTACATGAATAATGACCAAATGTTGTTTACATCTGGTGGCAGTTTGGGGACTTGCTTGAAAGTTTCAGTCCAGTTCCTGTTACAAAGAATTGACCCTTTTATTTAAAAAAAAAATTAATTAGGTGTCTTATTACAAATTCAGCTTTGAAACCACTAAATGAACAGGGTAACTGAACTTGTCTTTCTGATTTTTGCACATTGGAGTAAAGCTCTGCAATGTTATGTTACTGTAAGTGTTGAAACTGTAGAGCAAAGGGACAGAGACAAGTTTCCATATGTTGTCAGTCTGCCACTTTTCACCAGCAAACGTGTGGGGAGCAAAACACTAAACTTTTTGACTATGTAGAAACTAATACTACTGGTTCTGGGTTTCATTTTAACCTTTTTTCTTTTCTTTTCCCCACCAGGAATAAGCATATCTGTGGTGGTACTTTAATAAAAGAAGAGTGGGTTCTTACAGCAAGGCAGTGTTTCCCTTCTCGGTACAGTAGTCTGTAACTTTGCAGTATTAAAACACATCTATTTTCAGGAATTTATCAGCACAACTCTTTTTCAACTTGAATGCAGCAGTTTTTCCTCCTGTTTGGCTTTAACACTGCTTTTCTGATATAAAAGGCCTGTGGGACCTTGATATTTTCTGTTATTATTGCTATAAATCTAAATAGCTCTGGCTATTTTACATAGAAGTATAAATAGATTTTCCAAGTGTTGCGGTTAGACAATTGCCTCTTTATGAGAATAATCTCATGCTTCTGCTTAACTGGACAAAATAAAATAGAAAACTTGGGTAAATCTAAAAAAGTTCAAAGGTTCATACTGTCCAATGATTTAAAAGTTTGGATACTATTATGAAAAAAAAATAGATTCTAGTAACAGTTAAAGATAAAATTATGTAATGGCTTCAGGCCAAAATCTTACATCCAAGCATGTTGATTTTGGAATAGCAGTTGGCAGCATGAAGCCATTTCTGCTAAGGAGCGTCAGTTAAGATTTTCCAGCATAATCATATTAAGCAGAGTTTTTTAGTTATTTTATTACAGTCAAAAAAGTCATAACCAACTTTGCCTCATTTAGGTACAAGGATTTGAAAGACTACAAAGCCTGGCTTGGAGTCCATAACATCAAGGGAAAGGGAGAGGAGAAGCGTAGACAGGTCCGGAATATCTCCCAGTTGGTATATGGCCCCGCAGGGTCAGATTTGGTCTTGCTGAAACTTAGCAGGTTAGTAGATGTGATTGTGAATTTTGAGAATTTCATCTGCTGGGTGAGAGTCTTCCTAAATGGAATTTGGAATTTCATTGCTCTATCATCTCCGGTACTACAGATGCTGTCTCCATGGGGTAAACTTCCAACTGAAAGGAGTTTTGACTTGGTATACACAGAAATACAGGTCCATCGACATTACTCAGAAAACAGATGATACTCCTGTGAAATCATACTGACATTATTCTTCCTGTTAACCATGTTTAGGTTTGTTGGGAAATTTAAAGAAAACCCACAAAGTACCCACATGGACTAGTATATGGTTTTAATTTATAGAGTAAGCACCAGATTGTAGCTGAAATCCTTGTGTATATACAAGCTCTCAAAATTTCTCCATATTAACAAACCTATATATCCAAATGAAATGCCATCACTGCTTACTTTTAAGAATAAAACCCAAGTTAAATATGCTGTGGTGACAGCATTTCAAGAATTTTTTGACAGTTGGCAGCTGTAGTACAAAAAATAGGTAGAAGAATCCATCATATTCTTCAAAGACAGAAAATGAAAGGAAAAGAATTGGCACAGATTTTAATTGCTGTGGTCTATAATAAACTTAATGTAATTTTAAAAATACATTTTAGAAAGTTAAGTAAAATCCACTATATCTATTACTTTTTTCCTCTTTTCAGACCTGCTATATTGACAAATTTTGTAGAAATAATCCGACTGCCCATTTCTGGATGTACCATTCCAGAGAAGACCAGCTGCAGTGTTTATGGATGGGGATACACTGGATGTAAGAAACTATTTTTAAAAACTAAATGAATACGTTGAGAACTTACTTCCTCTTGTCATTATAGGTGAGGCTGCGGGTATTGCCTGATGCCATGGTTGTCCAACACTTCTTGTTCAAAAATAGTTCTTGTTTGCTTTTCTAATTTTGTCAATCTCTGAGCCTTTTATCCAAGTTAATTTAATATTAAATATTTTCCACTAGTCTCTCTTTTTTGTTGTTGTTGTCTTTCAAGGAACAGGCATAATGATTCAAACATTTCAAGGAGTGAATTAGAGAAAAATACCAATCTACATGTTAAAAAAAATAGCAAAATTTATTTACAGAATGTTAGCAGGGTTTTTTGACAAATCTTTGTTCATCTACTTGAGTCTCTTTCTGCAATCCAAAGCAGGTCCCTGTGGAAAAACTAATACAGAAACATGTAATCAAAGACTTTATTAACATACACAATAACAGTGAACTAGGGATGCACAGGCAACCCTAAGTCTGGCATTTCCTAACTTTTGAGTACTTGACTTTGCAACCTTTCTAATGTTTATTAAACACAGTTTTGTGTGAAGAAAATACAAATATGTGGGAGAACAGACATTTATTTAGTCTAGTAAATGCTATATCTGGCTAATTATGTGTTGATAAAAAGTTAATAGCTGCCAGTTGACAATAATTACTCCAATATTTACTGTGCTCAAATGTTGTTTTGCCACAGACCCTGAGTAAGCAGAACTAATATGCTCACACTGTCCTGGAAGCAGAGCAGAAGCTAGGCTGGAATTCTGAGACTGTCTTCCTCGTAGCCACTACTCTGCCATTTCTTTGTGGGTGGCAATTAATCTGTACCAGCCCTCTCCCAAATGACTGCCTTTGATGTTCCCAGCATGTCCATATTAGCCATCCTCTGGGGCATCAGCTGTCTGGGGGACAGGGACATCAGGCTGGAGCACAGTACAGCATCACAGGAAAGCTTAGCTTAAGAGAACTGATAAGGAATTTGCAATGTTCTGGAGTTATGTAATACAGTAAATACATAACATCTGTCATCCAAGGACTTTGTACTATATTTTTTGCACTACTTATTATAATCCTCACAGAATCCTGGCCAGGGAAGGAAGAAGTGTTACATCCATTTTTATTTTTTTTTTTCAAGAAAATAGGATAATAAGTCAGTGAAGGGCAAGCTTGGCATTTTCTTTTGATGGCTGTGCTGAGAATGGGCAGGTCCAGACCCTTTATTTATCTTTGCAGCTTGTAGAGGCTTGTCTTTCGACATGTAGAACAAGAGTAAGCTCCACAGGGCTCCTGCTTCCTGACCTTCACACTGGTGAATGGAGATTGCACAAGGCTGTGGCTCTGCCCTTGCAGGCACAAAGTCATTCAGGGTAGCTGAGCCAGCACAGAATGAGAAAAACTCCACTCTGCTAGTGTTTTTCAAGTCACACGTCCTTCCCTAGGCCATGACAGGCACTGTTACACATTAACTCATGTTTAATCCTCCCTCCACTGATGGGAGTGATAACAATTTCAGGCTCTTTTTCTGATTTCTTTGGTGACTGCGCAAGCTGGTGGCGTGTTGTAGAGGAAGCCCAGTTACCCAGTTCTTTATCCTAGTACCAAAAACTTATCCAGATATTTTCAGAGAAATGAACAGACATGAAAACCAAACATCTGGAAAATCCCATTAGCAAAAAATATAAGAAATCAAAAGTACTAAATCATGATAGCAGAAGGGATAGACAAAAATATGAGTTTCGGAGAGAAAGTACAATAACTGAAATTACATTAATAAGTTTATCTAGACTGTATCTTGAAACACTTTTTCCCCTAAAATACAATATTTTTTTTTTTATTTTATTTTCAATTGTAGTAGTTAACTATGATGGCCTTCTCCAAGTAGCAAACCTGTTTATTTTGGGAAATGAGAAATGCAACCAATATCTCAAAGGGAAGATTACTGTGAATGAGTCTGAAATCTGTGCTGTGGCTGAAACCATAGGTGCTGGGCCTTGTGAGGTAAATATTGCATTTCCTAATATATTTTGGACCCTGGCTATTTCTTTCCCCAAAAAATTAATTACTGGAGGTTCTATATAATTATTCTCATTGCACTAATATTTTGCACTGGAAAATGATTAGTGTTACAAGTGTTTTATTTTATGTCAGAGTGCAGAAATTGATTTCACTGTGATATCACACCATTGAAAGATTTACAGGAATCATATACTAAATATATAGTAAACCACTTCACTAGACTGAGACAAACTCGTGTTCTGTATACTAAGGACAAAAGTGGACTCTGTGGTAGCAATACCTGTGTGTTTTGATTGAGTAGAAATCAAAGGCTGGAGCAAGTTTACTTTCTTATTTAGATGAGGTATTGCATGCAAAATGCATAAGAGTCAGCACTCAACAGAGCTGATAAAATTATAAAGGAAAGATCCAAAAATGTACTGAGGTTTTTACAAGCCAGAAGGCTGGAGCATTTTTGGTCTCCTGAGTCTGAGCACCATATTGGACAGAAGAATTATTTCAGTGGTCATGTAGTTTGGTACAGTTGTTTTGTTTAGCACTGGTTTTGATGACGGAGAAAAGACATTTGAGGAGAAGAGCTGTAAATAATTTATTACAGGAAGATACAATTTTTATTTTTTTTAATTATATTTTTAGAAAATCTGACTGTGGATATCTAGAAGGAGGGAAGACAGGAATATTATTAAGAATTTATTATATGAAATATAACTGTTGATTTCCTAATACCAATGTTAACCATGTAGTAAAATTTTCTCTACCCAAGGCTAGTACCAAACTAGGAGGAACAGAAGTCATCTTCATAAAGTTGGGGCCTCTTCCTTTTGTTATTAATATTCCATGGGATCATTTCTTATTGCAAAGTATTTTCTTCAAAATAAAATATTTAATTGTAAATGAGGTCTTAGACTTGTCAAGGCTTATAAATGAAACATCTGCATGGAAGTCTGCTGGGGATCCTGCGCTTTGTTTTCCCCTGCAAGAAGAAATGGAATGAATTAATATTAGCAATCAGTCTTAATCACTGAGCAGTTTCCTGCTCCCTAATTCTCCTTTGAAGCTACTTTCCTCAGCAGAGAACAGGCAGAGGAACAAAATCAGATTGGCAGGTGAAACTCCACTCCTGAAAGTGTTGTATGAGCCACTCTGATGGCGTTGACATAGTTCATTGTTCATGTGGGAACTAGTCTGCCGTCAGTCAGAAAAAATCCCAAACCAAATAAAGGTCAAGCATTGTTGTTTCTCTGGTGATCCAGGGAGAATGAAATGCTAATTGTCAGCTTTCATTTTTTGAAACAATGACTCACTATCTGATATGAGCATTTGCTGTCTAGTTTTGCAGCAAATTTCCTCAGTCCAGTCTACCTTTAGCCTGGGTAGAAAATGCAGCATCTGTGTTCAAGTCCCAGATCTATGTGATTGTATCTAACTCTGATCTCCGTGTGTCATACTCCAAATTGTCATAGAATGTCTTATAGGTGTCTCATTCATTCAGAATAACAAAAAATATAAGTTTAACAAATTATGTCTCAAAATAATGCTTAAAAATATTACCCTTTATTATGGTTGTTATCCCCTCCCCTGCCTTTTAGTACATACAGATTCTCATCCTAGGGCCTTGCAAGAGATTGACTGAAAGGAAGATACTAACCTGACTTTGTCAGCAGTGTTTGAAGCAAAGCCTGTCATCATAACAAAGATGTTTATCTGTCAACTCACATTCTGCTCATCTGGTTTATATTCACAGAAAAAAATATTAGGCTTGCAGGTAGCTGAAAGAAGTGAATTTAATCTGGTAGTCTGAAGTCACTAGAATGACATGTAAAGACAGATTATAGAGCTTAATTTGCACAGAAAGGAACAAAAAAGTCAGAGACTAACTCTGTTTCTCATAAGTTCTGGTTATGAAAAAAAAGAGACTGGAAGTTGGTTTATGTCCTATGGCAGGAACACTATTGCCTGGTGCATCCTGCCAGGCCCAAAAGAAAACATTCAGTAGTAGAGAGGTGAGAACTGTGTCTTGAAGCATTTTGAGAAGTGACACTCATGCTGTTTATTTTTTCCTAGCGAGATTATGGTGGTCCTTTGGTCTGTGAACAAAACAGGCTGAAGATAGTAATTGGTGTCATTGTTCCTGGCCGAGGATGTGCCATTCGAAATCGTCCTGGCATCTTTGTTCGTGTCTCTTATTACTCCCGGTGGATACACAAGATTATGATGACCTACAGAAAACCCTGAAAAAGTCAACAACTCCCACTGAAAGATTTTGGACAGCATGTAATTAATGTATAATGTAAAGATCAACAATTTTTTAAGTACTTGATAGTCAAGTTTGTTGAGCTTCTTTTAATATTTATGGGTGTTTTTGGTGTTTTTGTCTATCAGTGTTGTTTTATAATGTTGGAGTGACTTACAGTATATGCAAGTATGGTGACATATCTCCTGAAGAAACTTGAATGGATAAACAATTTTGCTAAGACATTACTGGACGATAAATGGTTGTGTAGAAATAGAACAAATGATCTCCTTAAAGCTGCTCTTCAGATTATCTTAGAAGGAGAAACAAATTATAGTTCTACTTAACACTTAACACAGCTTGTTCTTTCTATGACCCATATATTTCTCTTCATATATAACAAAAGCCCTACTGAGAGATATATGCATCCGTCAAGGACAGCATTTACAATCATATTTCTCTTTCCCCCTTTTGACAGGTCCAAGATTTCAGTATTTTATTAAAAAATAATATCTTTGGTAAGTAATCTTTTCATTATTGATGGGCTTTGACAAGCCTGCTGTAAGCAGAATTCTCATAGAAGTCACTACCACGTTGTTTTACATAGTGCTTACAGACTCCAGTTCTGCACTTGGTTCCTTCACTGCGTATATCTAACAGATATCTCAAACCCCATTTTGGTTAGCAAACTATTGATCATTTCTTCAAAGTCTGACCCAGAAATAACTGTGGATTTGCAATGCAAAAGACAGCATATCATGCAATTTGAAAAAGTAATCCTGATTAGCTGTTGGAATACTTTAGGCATTAAAAGAAATTTAAATCAAATATGCCCAATTTTTTCTAAACAGAGAAGTATTAAAAAGTCATTTAGTTCTGGTTATTTCATGAAATTCTGCATTTATATCAAGAAAAAGAACAGTTGAATCTAGCACCTGGCTGAGAGATTTAAGACTGGAAAAAGTAAATTATACATTAATAGTTTTTCAGAGACTTGAGAAATTTAATAAAACCTTAACTAGATTTGGACAAAACTCTGTCCTTTGTATAATTCCTTTCAGGATAATAAAACAATTGCAGAGATTGATATGATCTTGTATTTAATATGGACAACATCACTGATAGTTTAGTTGCTTGTTTCCTGCCTATATATAGGACAATCTTTTTCCTTTATGCTGATAGGGAAAGGGAACAAAAAAAAAATCACAGAAAAGTTCTTGTTCTTCTGTAGGTATTTAGTTTTATATCTGGAAATATTGTACAAATATATTGTTATAGGTGGCACTGATTACCCTGTAATTTCTGGAAAATTGATACAACATATATCCAATTGTTATTTTTACTACTGTACATGTAATTACATAAGTAACAGCACTGTTGCTTCACTTGTGACTGTATAAATTGTAAATGTTTGCAGTAGTGTTTGGTCTGTGTATCATATCTAACTGCACAGTCATGAGGCTGACACCATGATGTAGACATATAAAAGGACACTTGATGCAGAAGATGCAGAGTTGAATTCTGCCCTGTCAGAAAGCAACCACTTCAGGGGAGGTGTCTTGGGAGATAGGCCTCGTCTTGACTTACCAAATTTTCTTCAGCAGTGCACTTTGACTTCAATGGGACTCAAGCATGCTTACATCTGGTGAGCTGGGATGAGTTTCAGCACTTGCTTAAACGGTTTGGCTTGCTGAGATTTGTGTCACACATGCAGCAGATTCTACTGGCACATAGGAAGAAGTCTTTCAGCTTCTGAAATTCCTCCTGATGTAAATAGTCTCTTTGGACAAGATGTGACTTCTCTGTACAGCAGATTCAAGGTTGTGGATGCTACACAGACAGTCTGTCTCAATCTATTCCGGCCACCTCTGAAGGCTTTATGCTCTCTTTGGCCTCCCTTACTTACCAGGCTTAAAGAGGGCAGGAATTAGCCTGTTGTATTTACACTTAATAATTGTCATGTAGGTGAAGAGTGTATTCATACTAAGTATATACTGACCATATCTTATTGAAAGGATTACATTTTTTAAAAAGACTTTTAAGAAACTCCAAGTGAGTTTTGTTCTCAGCCACAAGTAGAACGTGGATAAAATATACAATTCCATGTTCATTCTTTGTATTCTAAAAATTGTTATGTGCTCACTGTATTATATTTGCAGGCATTTTGTTTTGTCTATCTAAAAAAATAGAATCCTAAAATATTTTAGTTATAAGCTTCTGCTGTGCAGAAGACTGTGATTTATATATATATATATCACACACACACACACACACACACATATATGATAAAAATATTGGGTTTTGTTATACAATGTGTAAGGATTTTTACCTGTTTGTTCTGGGCAGTGCCTCAGTAAAATAAATTGTGCAGAGTTGATGCTCCAGAACTTAACAAGTTCGTATGCACTTGCTTACCAGGTACTTTTGCTCTCCCTATCTCAGAATGGAGGGCACCTGAGATCCTGAGGAGCAAGGGAAGAGAAGAATAATGATATGTGGTAATGAGTCTGTACTTCATTTATTCCTGTGAATATTTCTTGTTGGTACCAATGGTACCGTACCAGGCAACTGTTATAACTACAGGACTCTCTTAAGAAAGGACACTCTATAGATACTTTTTAACTGTTCTAATATTTTTATCTCTGTTATAACAAGGGAACCTGATCTAGAGCCCATCTAAATTGCTGAAAAGCCTCTAAATAACTGGGATTTGAACTTTACTTCATAAATGTGATTTTAATCAGATTAGAATAAGGGCTACAGAACCTAAATTTTTATCTAAGAATACTCTTAAACTCCACTGAATTTAATTCTCATTCTCCTTGCTGTAACTAATCCTTTATGTCCTAAAGGTGAAATATCTGGATATAAAATTCTGGAACTAAATCCTAAGAGCTGATCTTGTGCAACTGAAGTTAGTCTAACTTAATCATTATTTTCTTTGGGCATTGCAACTGTCTAACACTTCTTCCTCTTATTAAAGAAAACATTTTTCCATTAAAAAAGTTTTCCCCCTATCTCTTTTTCTCTCATAAATCTCATGACCCTCAGAGAAAAACGTAGCTCTGATTGGGAATGTACTGGTCCAGATTTTGCTGCTATTGCTGAAATCTCCTTCTCTAGTTTAAGATTAAAATTCTCTGAGGTATTCTGCAATCCCTTCCTGCAGGTAATGCCAATGTACTTGACAGAGCTACTCACTTGAGTTAGAGCTTTTCAGACGAGGGTCCAAATATATTTCTGGGGGTCAAAATCTACTCAGGCAAAATGTCCCTTGAATTCAGTGCATGATTGTCAAAAGAGCAGGGCCTAAGAATTGTTCAGTGCTTTTCCACATGGATCCTTGTACACAGATTCTCAGCTCCAATGCAGCCTCAGCAGGAGCTGAAGCTTTGTCATCATCCTTGTGCAAAGCTGGTTGTAAACCTTCTGACCCCCATGGAGACTGTATGAAGCCTATTGGATTGGTTATTTAGCCTTGTGTCCTTATCAATTATTTTCTTCCTCCCTCATGTGCACTGGTATATTACTGTTTTTGAATGTTGGGGCTGCTGGCAGGAACTGACATGGCTTTTCACCTTAAAAGTTTCCAGTGTTCCTTTTTAAACATATCTTTGGGCATTTATGTATGATGTTTTCTTGCATGGGATCTAACTTCAGGGAGCTGCCTGTGGAGTTTAGTGTATGATAAAAGTATTTTTTCTTATTTAAGTGGGAAAAATAATGCTCCCATTAAGTACAACTTGCTGAATGCCTAATGAAAAGGGAACACTGTGGTTATAACTTGTAATACAAATTTTCTGTAATTAATATCTTCATTAGTTAATAAAGTTGGTATTTTTGTAACCTTGTTTACTCTTATTATTCTTAATAAAGTATTTTATAAAAAACAACACCTTAATTAGCATTACATTTCTTATTGAAAGAACAAGGTCAGAACCCCACTGCAAGTCTCTCAGTTTCAATTCCGGTGAGGGAATTAATGTGCAAAGTAAGGAGGACTGGTGCTTTAAAGATCCTCTTGTGTCCAATTGCAGAATTGAAAACAAAATGAAAGAAAGAGTTGAATACATGGTGATCTTGTTGAGTCTTCTCAAGACCTTTCTGGAATGATTCCTGCACTGAGAATGGTCTAAGCATATTACAGTGACAGTGTATTTGCAGTGGAAAGGATTTTCTCAAGCTAAACATAAATATTTTCCAGGAGTTTTTAGTTCCTTACAATTTCAGTACGAGAGGCTTGGAATTTTACTTATTTGTATAAATGCACTTTACACTTCTGGAAAGGCCTCCCCTGTCAGTATCACTTAATACTACTGATGTACAAAGATGATACAAAGGAGAGCAATAACTTGAAACAAACCTTGGTGCTGCTCCTGCCATTAATACCACAACCAGCCAGCAGCTACTAGAAAAGGAAATAAGCAACACCCTTACTAAGCCCACCAGATCAGTGCCAAGTATTGTCAAACTCCTGCAATATCAGAGCATTCTGGCGAGTTCAAATAAGGGACAGTAAGTTCATTCTTCTTTGTCATTATCCAGCTGAAATGTCAAAGTTGTAAGGATTTCTGGTTACACTGTGATTTTTATGATTTAAATATATATTTGCTCCAGCTATATCCACAGTGAATAATTTTTCAAATATACCCATATGCAGAGTGTCTGAAGTCTTGTTCTGAGGTTTTCCATGGCAAACATCACTTTTTTTTTAATTTTTTTTTTTATTATTTTTTTTTATTTTTTGTTTCCCAAAAATGGGGTTTTCTAATCAATCTGTGAAATCAATGGATTTTATCAGGAATTCCTGAAATCAGTGGGAAGCTTACAATAACTTCAACCATGCAGGAGTGCTTCCAAAGTTCTAAAAATCTATAAACAGTCCATATGTCAAAACAATACTTTGCTATAGTTTTACATTCAGTTTTCAGTATGTTCAGGTGACCTGTGTGTCTTCTGGGAGTCATGAGAATTAACTGCTTGTACAGAAATTTGCACCGCAAAGATTTCTAAAGGGATGTAGCCTTCATATTACATTCTGTTGTGGCCTTATCTTTTGTAGCTGCAGGAACACTAATCTGCAGATGATAAATGATGGAAACCCACACTGATGCTCACTGCTTGTGTTCTGCTCTGTGTTATTTAAAAAGCCTCATGTAAACAGAGCAGGCCATTTAGTAGGGTTCACTTGTGTATCTACTCTGCCTACAAAAGCACCGATTTCTGGACAGCTATGCTCCAATAAAACCCACGTGCAATAAACAGGAAAGAAAACAGCTGGGAGGGAAAAGGCAGACCATAAAAAGATTAATAACAAAATAAGCCCTAAAATAAAAAGATTTTTTTCTTATATTGTCTCAGTTTTTAAAGCATAGGATATATGATATGAAAAGCTGCAATACAATAGCTTAATAACTAAATCTACTTTGTTGAGAACACTTGGGAAGATGCAATGACTTCTCCACATGGTCACAGAAGATAAAGGACAAGTTGTGCTTCTGTGTCTGAGGTCCTGATCCTACTTGCATTGAAATCACTGTCACAACACTATTTTACAACACTATTTAGCCCAATCTAGGGCTAATGGATATGTCTCAAAGCTTCCTTCTGGACCCCTCCGACCTTGTCATGACATTGTTTCAGATCCTGACTTAAGGAAGTGCTCAGGGTGTGTTTTAGACTCTTAATGAGTGTCAGAGGGAGAAAGTATACATTCTGTTTCAAATCTGGGCATCAAAGTTCAACTGCAGATTATCAAATAGTTTCAGAGTCTGATTCAAGACGAGAACCGGTTAATTAATTTACTATTCAAATATGCTTTTGTTGAATAATAACAATAACAACAGTAATTTTATTACTACAAATTGTTAAGAAAAATGAGAACAGCAACAACAGTCTTAAAACCCATGATGAATACAGTTGCTATTAATGTAGCTTTTATACACAAAAAAATAAATTCTTTAGGGAAAAACGCCTCACCAGAGGAAAAAAAAAAGTCCAAGAGATGTCATTTGCTTGAGATATCTCAAGTTTTGTCTGTTGAAGCTAGTATTGACCTCTATATAAAATTATATAGAGGACAATTAAATTCATAACAATTTATAAAAAAAATTAGGCAAGAAACACAACATTAGAGATATACACTGGATTAGATGAGGCTAGTGTAAAACACAAAAAACGGTTTAGTCCTCCTCCACAGAGAGAAGTTTTGCCTTCAACAGTATATGACTTTATAGTATTTAATTCAGTTCATATTATACTGACTAAAAAAATTCCAGATGGTTTTCTTTTCTTGAGGATTAATGTCAGCATTATACACACAATGAGCAAATATGCATTTACATCAACATTGCTATTACAGACCATGTCAACAACAGTCTCATGTCTTGGGTGTAAATATGCCATCTGCTGTTCAGCCTTGTGTTTAACAAGGCACTCACTTCACAGAGGAGTTACACAACTGCAATCACTGGACTTCTTATTAATTTTTTTTATTTATTTTTTTAATTTTTAAAATTAAATCAGAGAAAATTTCCTGATTACAGCCTGTAAGTTGTGGAAGATTTTCATTAAGCATTCACTTGAAAGCCTCTGCTTTCCATTTCTCTGCATCCTCACAAGGCAGATGAGTCCCAATTATTGCCTGATCCTTCCGTTCTTTGAAGCCTATGTTTCTGTTGGCCAAGTCCCCACATGGCCTCAGCTTTTCTTTTGTAAATAATCAGAAAAAGTCCTCAAAATACCTTTAGGAGGTGAAAATTCATTGCAGCTCACCCTTCAGCTATCTGCCCTGATGTTCCCAGCTTGCCATCAAGTACATTAACTCATGGAAATATTCTAGTGGGCTAGATGGCTTCTACACATCCCACATCAGCAAAGCCTGGGGAGGTGCTCCACAGCCATCTGTACCAAAGCAGCCATACATTGCCAGAGGTCTGGGGTGGCTGAACACTGGAACCAACTGGACACAAATTACACATGGATGCAGAAACAAGTGCACATCACACCCATCCAAATGCACATAAATGTCTTTACAGTGGTATCTAGCTGACTAATTAACAAGTTAATTAACAATTCTCAGTTTACACACATACTTCAGGAAAAGGGATATAACCTGGGGGTTTCCTTCTTGTGGTGCTAACTCAAGTGCCTTAGTAAAGGAACAGGACAGCGTGAGAAGAGAGGTTGTCCTACCAGACAACTTATCTCACTTTCAAACTTACCAGGAATAACAAGGGGAAGCTTAATAGTGCCAGCCAGACATATGAACTTCTGATATCCTGATTTGGCACATTTGTGATAACAAACATTTGCAGTATAAGCTTGAGCTGGAATAAAATCTTATGTACCTCTTATCCTTTGGCCATGCTCTGGATTAGCTGGATCAAAACCAATCCACTTAGTTCTGTAGAGATTGCATGTTTGCACATGTTTTTGTGGGTGTGTGTGCGTGAGCATGTGTGCAGAAACACATGTATCTATTCTTCCTGGCAAAATGTACAAGCTCTAGGATTTCTTTTTATTGTTTTGGAAGCAAAGTAGACCTGGCTAATTTTCAGCCATCTGTGTTCTAGTTTTTACGCTTTGGTGTAACTATAACCTGCATGTGAAAGCCCCAACATTTAGAAGTTAAGCTCAGCCTTGGCCCTTAAGATGCTCAAACCTTTCACAGAATCAGTGCTACCCAACTTGTATCCACACTGCTAACTGAAAGAGTGCATAAGCCTTTGGAGATCCTTCTAGATGGTTTCTTTTTTGCTTTACTCCACTTTAATTTTTTGGTAGGTATCAACAGAGGCTGCCCTTAGTTTTAAAGCTGTCTTAAAAGCTATTGCTCTTCCTGTAGAAACCTCCTTCCTTACCAGAGCTTGTTCTGGGCTGTTATCTTAATTAACTTGGTTAGCAATCTCTTTTAAAGTCCTGTTTTCTCAGGCTGACTTCTCACTTTATTTTATTTTTATATTTTAAAAGAGACACCAGGCTGTATTTGCAAACATTGTTTTTTAATCTCCTCTGATGTTACTTAGTGTTAGCCACTTTTTACTTCATATAACTCCAGAACACTAATCCCTGAGCATTAATTCCTTTAGCTTTCTGTGTAAGTTTGTATACATATGCCTGGAAAATAAAAGAAAGAAAAAAAAATAGGCTTTTCAGTTTTCTTTAACTGGCCTTATGCATGAATGCTGTTAAATTTTCTTATCGGTACTTTTTCCCATCACGACATGCAGATCTTACCAACTCAGTCTGCAGGAACATGTCAGTTTTATTGGTATGTTTGACAGAGACCAGGCTGGTTTCCAACTGAAATCCATTTGTTTTCCCTCCAGCATGCTTGCTCACCTCCCCAGACTCACTCTCTGTGTGGCTTCCTGCAAAGAGGTATTTCCCTGCCTGTTTGGGTATGTATTGTACATTGCCTTTCAAAGCTGGCAGCAGAGTTTCCTATCTTTCCCAAATTACCCTGTGGAGGGTGGACTTTTTATCCCATTTCCTTGTCAAATTCTTCAGAAGAGTAAAATACTGCTTACCTTTAAAGCAATTTCCAACTAAATGCAGGAAGGAATCACTGAAGCTGATGTGGTCTTGGACAGCCAAAGCTTACAGGGAAACATCTCACTTGAGCATAAAGCAAAACCCCTGGATGAGCTTCCCTGTTAAATATTTAAATATAGTCTTGGCATTCCCATGTTCCTCGGAATTGTTATTTCAGACATTTAAGAAGAGTTTGTGAATTCCTTTCTTGGATTGGACATGGTGAGGCAGGGGTGTCTGCACAGGCTGCTGCAGAGTGATCCAAGAGACTTCTCTGCACTGCTGACAAACAAGGTCTCCAAGATGCTTTCTTCTCTAGTGGGTTTTCTTGCTTATTTTCTTGTTTGTCTTGTTTGTTTGTCTGGTACTTTATTATTCTATTTTAATGGTGACAGGAAGAAAATAAACAGGGAAGAGTAGGGCTGGTGGAAGTGTTGTGTTTGAACTGTCTTCTGGGTGAGATTTATGGTCTGCTAAGGACAGCTTTTTGGAAAGTTCTCTTCAATCCTTTCTTGGCTGTTTTTTTGGCCTTCTTTGCTGTTTGAAGACACTTCACTTTCTCTGTTTGGAAAGGGTTCTGCTCATTATCTTCCCTGTAAGGGTGGAAGTGATGAAGTCACTTTGTCTCCCCCCTTCCCGTGCAGCTATCTGTGTCCCTCGGTGCCGATTCAGCAACAGCACGGAGCACTCACTGCAGGACATCTTCCCTCTGCAAAATCCTGACCGAGGGGATACTTGAGAAAACTTGTATCAGAGAACAAAATACAGCAAAGGAAGGGAGCAGAGTGGCATTTCTAAGTTTGCCTCATTCTCTCCAGAGACCATGCCTGTAAAGACAACTATGGTGTGTGAGAGGAGACAAAGAAAACTCATTCTGGAAAAGAGAAGAATTGTTAGACTCAAAAAAGAATTGTTTCTCATATAGAAGGCTTTTGACTGCTCTTCAAGATGCCTGTCTGCCTGCACATGCATAGTGAATAGAAGCCTGGTGTGAAACAGAGACGCTCTGCAGAGACAAATGCAAAGGTTAGGGGCCACCCTCTGAGAATTTCAGGTGAGAGAAAGCAGCACAATAATTTTAGGTCCCAGCCCATAAGAATGGCTACTGAAGATCTTGGGAAGCACACAGCTTCTGACCACAACCCATGAGCCATACTGTTTTCAGGTCTCTTTCTATGAAAGATAAATCTAAGAGAAGAAATTAAACTTTGAGGGAAAAATTTCAGCAAGCTCTGCTGAAAAAGCCCAGCAGCACCCCACTGACTTCCCTGAGATCATGGAGCTGGTTTGGTTTGATTTGGTTTGGTTTTTCTGTTTGCTATGGGCAAACTGCAAAAGTAGACTGAACCAGTTTATGTCTGTATCTGAATTCAGCCAGTCTTTTGAATCCAGCTCAGAAGATGAAGGGAAGAAATGTTTGGGCTTTTTTTTTAATGTTCTTTTTCAGGCCACATCCTTCTTATCATTTTCCCAATTTCACACATTCATTAAAAGAAGAAATGTACTCATGCAGAAAAGCCCTCCAAGTGAGAACATATAGCAATTTCATTCAAAAATGCTTCTTTTAAGGCACAGTCTATAAAAACCACACCAAGAGAATACAGTACTCTGTGGTCATTTGTTAGTAAAGCTGACAGGAAATCAAAACTGAAAGGATTCTTCTGTAACTGCCAACTTGCTGTAATGGAAGCCAGGGGAAATATATTTATCTGTTTACTTGACTAAGAAGAAAGAAACCAAAACATATTTTCCTCCAATAGTAAAAGGAGATTAAACTGTTACTAGTCACTTGTGTGCTAGACTTCCCTCCAGGCCTTTCCTAATGTTTTGTCTCACATTCAAAACAAATAAAATATGAGCTCTGAGGAAAAGAAAACATTTCACAGATTACAGAAACTAAAAAGATCTTTATGTACCTAACATTTCACCTTATTGCCTAAAGGACATTGCCCAACAGAACACATTATTGAGAACCATAATTTTGTAAATCTTTTTGGAAATAGATTTCATGCCTGTCATGTGGTACAAAACTGCATCTGCAAAGAAGGACAAGCAACCTAGAATATGACTCATTAGGACTGGTTTTCCCTCCAAAATTAATTTTTGTTGCATTGAAATAAATAACATGAAATATAACGGATCTGATTCTGTCACCTTGCTTAAGACTTGTTGATCTATAAAAGTCTCTCAAAACAATTTTGGACTTCTTGTAATGAATGATAAATTAATTGAATCATACAGTGGGGGCTACCACCAATATGATAATAATGTGATCTATACAGTCAGATCCCTGTAAAAAACAGTTTCATGATGATATGAAGAATAAAAATAGTATGAAATATTCCAAGGTCAGGCTGAGCAGTGGATTTTGTCATTGCTACATGGCTCTGATGATGCAGAGCTGCAATAAATGTCTTCAATTAATGTATTTATACAGAACTTTTCCCCTGCCATGTAGCAGTCAAAACCAGATGGCAAATCTTTTCACAGATACTTCATTTGATTAATTCTTCTGTCTGGGCAGATGCAGTGCAGTCTGTCAAACCATGAAGATAAATAAAAAATTAAGATGTTTTTCCTAGAGACTGCTAGTTGGGTAAAGCTTTGATAGCTGTAAGAGGGCAAGAATTAAATGGAGTTTTTCCCTAACCATGGATATTTACCCTAACAGGGTATCTTTGATGTGAATTTTGACATAACCCTTTTTAGGGTAGTTGCATGAGGGAAATCAGTAAGTTTATAGTGTGCAAGATAGTTCCACCAGATAAACAACACGTTAGGTTTTGCCCAAGTTTAAAAATGCACAGCAGGAACCATCATATTTGTAACAAGAGATGAATCTGCACATGTTACCGCCACGTATCACATCAACAAGTTTCACTGTGGTTTTGTAGGCTCTTCAAATTCTGTCATAATGTTCAAAATGCTGAGAAAGAATCTCTTGCATACACATTACTCTTAAACACTGAATATACCAATGGAAAATCAGTGTGAACAGGTAGACTGTAACTTACGATTTATTTAACACCATAATAGGAGCATGAACAGATTATGCTGAAACAAAGCATTTGGGTCCTCATTTGGAACCATATTTAAACATATGTTTAACTTCAAGCATAAACTTAAGACCCATTGACAAGTGCCTGCCTTTGAAGATGCAAATAATCCAGTGAATTTATAAAGCATTGTGACTTTGGCTGAATGTGGGCAAGGACTCCAGTTAGAGATGAGACTTGTTTATACAGTGTCTAAGACAGGAACACCATAAACATAAAAAAAAAGGGCTTCCAAAACTGACATTAAAAATGTTAATGGCTCCCTTTAATTCCTCTTCTCTTTTCGAAGTAAAATGTAAAATGACATTCAAAGGCCCAACAATAGCAGCTATATGGGAGAGAACACATTGGAATTTACTTCTGATTTAACCACAGTTTGTGTGACTTCTGTGAAAAATGATGTAGTGCCATGGTTTAGTCTTCAGAGCCTTATTAGATGTCTTATTTCATGTCTTTGTGCAGTTGAAAGGTAATGCAGGGAACATTTTAATACAGTTGCATTTTAATGGCATTCCATCCAATTACTTCAGGATCTGTGGGGAACACCTATAACTGGCCTGTGCTCTGGAGCTGTATTTAGATTTTATATCTCTTCAGCATCTATACTACTTGTCTAGACACATCTCTTAGGATTCAGAATTACAAATGACAGATTGTATACCAGACCTGACATTTATGTGATTGAATATAGAGATATATTTATAATATGATGATAACTGTATCTGATACGTGCTTCATCTAAGATCAGAATGAAGCCCAAAACATTCGCAAGTGGCAGGGTCAACACCCCTTTATGATTACATCAGAGAATACAATATATCTGTATATGTGCAAAAGCACCATATCTTGGCTTTCCAAACTTTTTTTACATAAATTAAAATCAGATCTATTCTCAGAAGGACTGAAAGATTAAAAAAGACTCAAAAAGCATTTTTGATAGAGTACAAATAGCTAAGTCATATAAATTGTTTGATAAAGCCAACTGAATTATGTTCAAGAAGAAGGCAATTGCTATGAGAGTAGCATGGAAGATTTGTGGATTAAAACCAAATGCTAATGACAAGCATCACATGGAAGAACTTGAGGACATGCTCCTCTCTAGAGGAAGAATCAGTTCTGAAATAGTTCTTTACAATTAATATATGCATCGATTTTATTACTATTAAAATTTCATTCCTTTCAATGATTAAACTAGAATTTATTAGAGTTGTATCCAGTTTTTGTCTTTGTCTCTGACTTTTCAAGATTTACTTTATCTTTGAAAGTCTGTTGAGACCCTGAGTGTGCTCAGGAACCCTACTATCCCTGCGTGTCCCTGGCACAGACCATCTCTCCTCATCCTGCTCAGGACCCCACTCCAGTCCCAGGAACTGTCAGATCTTGTCCCAGGGAGGTTGTAGGATTCTGTCTCCACTCGTCCTGGCTCATCACAGCCACAGCCTACCCTCATTCCCACAGAGGTCCCACTGCCTGCCCTGCCTTGCCTTGGCTGCCCTGCCACTCCCAGCCCCTGGCACATGGACCTACCAGCCCTGCCAGAACCATGATAACATTTCTTCTTTATTTTTAAATACTTATAATATCTTCTTTCCACCCATTTCTTATTACCAAACCAAGAAGAAAGCTTCCGATGGTCCTTTCTGCTGTGGTCAAAGTGTTATGTCTGTGAAGAGGAGTCAGTCAACCTGAATTACTTTGTTTGATATGACGGATCCTCCACATCTTTACCCCATTCACTAAGTTTCTCAACACTTACCTTTTTTTCAACTGAATTTTTTTAACTTCTAAAGGACAGACTTTGTTTCAAAATGGAAATTAAAGGCTGCTCATTAGAAAGTGTTGGGGGAAAAATATTGCTTGTAGATAGGTTTCATTTTAGAAATGTTCTCCTTTCACAGTTACCTTTAATCTTAATTCAGGAACAATTTGAACCAATTCTAATAGAAACACTTCCTTTGTTGGTTTTGTGACATGTAGGCAGGGGTTGTGGTGTTCCGTATAAATTCTCACCAGGCTGAACAAGGACACTGGACACGTGTCAGGGAGCACTTATGTTTTATTATGTTGTTGCCATAACTTCAGCAACCAGCCCGCTATTTAGGCTGAAAAGATGTTGGTTAACAGGCACTAAAATTCTTACAATACACTTCCACAAGAGTGGAGGCAAACAAGCCCTTAATTAAGTACACTTCAGTAAGTTCTCAATTCCTGCAGTAAACTCCTCAGACGCTGCTGGCTCACAAGCCACAGCACCCTGCCACAATGTCCCCCCACCCACAATAAAGTCCCCTAGGGAGTAGGGGGTGGAATATGGAATATGGTAGCTGCACTTTACTCAGGCAAAGCAAGGGAAGAAAACAAACAATATGACCAGTATTTAGCTCTTGCATTGGCTGCATCGTGTGGATGGTCTGTAGCTGGGGTTGCAACAAAGAGAAAGAGGAAAAAGTCAGAGAGCCAGGGAAAAGAGGGAGAAAAAGAGAGTGAAGGGGCCTGATCTGCTCCCTTCTATAGTTAACCTGGTGATTGGCTCTTATGTAAATTAGACTTCTCACACATTTTGTTCATGCTTTCACAGCCAGCAATTCTCCAAGCAGTGAGGAAGTGGACTGAGCGCCAGTCTCCAGGAGCAGCAGGAGGCTGGATCAGAGCAGCACTGCCCCATCTCTGCAGGGCCCTCTCTGATCACACACTTCCTGCAGCAATACTCAGTGTCTCAGATAAGGCATGCTTCGGTCTGGTCCTTTACAGGTGAACATCAGTGTTGAGTTCAAGGACACAACTCTGTTGCAGCTCTGTTATGATTAATGTTTCAAAATGCTCTACTGGAGGCTGTTGCTTTCTCCTGAGTCCTTATGAGATAGAAAGGTAATTGGCACATATTTGTTTTCATCTCACTACAGATAACAAAGGTGATTCCATGCTTCTAAGATTCATAAGTTTTGTTTTTCCAAGCTACTTACATCAAAAATTTTGAATAGAACATGAGAAACAAGAGAAAACTTCAGTTTTTAAAGGTGTCAGATCTGAACATAAGGACTTCTAAATCCCTTATATGTGTAAAAACAGAAGCTTTTCTTTTCTGTTTCTTTGCATTTCCTGAAGAAAAACTTACCAGTTTGGGATTTATTGATAAGGTGTGAATTTTTTACATTTAACTGTAGTAAATTATATATCATAGTTGCTGATATAAACATACATAAACATATGTATGTATATATATATATATATATATATATAAAGAAACCTACCTTTCCTCCACCTTAGAGATTATCAAATATGAAGAAAATAGGCTTAAGCATCTTTAAGATAAAAGCAAATATACTATCACTCTTTTATTTTTTTCTTTTCTTTTCTTTTCTTTTCTTTTCTTTTCTTTTCTTTTCTTTTCTTTTCTTTTCTTTTCTTTTCTTTTCTTTTTTTCTTTTCTTTTCTTTTCTTTTCTTTTCTTTTCTTTTCTTTTCTTTTCTTTTCTTTTCTTTTCTTTTCTTTTCTTTTCTTTTCTTTTCTTTTCTTTTCTTTTCTTTTCTTTTCTTTTTTCTTTTCTTTTCTTTTCTTTTCTTTTCTTTTCTTTTCTTTTCTTTTCTTTTCTTTTCTTTTCTTTTCTTTTCTTTTCTTTTCTTTTCTTTTCTTTTCTTTTCTTTTTTTCTTTTCTTTTCTTTTCTGTTCTTCTTTCACTTTGAAAGTGGCTACGACAACATCTATTCGATATTTATTTGATATTGATGTTAAAAATTATGATAGATATTTCCAGATACTGTAGGATTTTAATTTCACATCAAGCTATTTTTACACATTGAATTTTCATAATATTTTCCTTATTGTTGAAGTAACTAAACAGGATAGTAGCTATATCCCCCCCAAGAAGAAATGCACACATTTTTTGCAGCCATTGTGTACAAAACTTTGGTGCATGAAGTAATATATCCAAGCTGAATTGAAAATGTAAGAGAAACTTTAAAGAGGTAGAATACAACCAACATTGAAAGTTGGCAAAGATGCTACACAGTTTAACACAAGCTGTTCCTCTCTAATATCGTAGTGACAGTTTCATATAAATGACATTTCGTGAGTAATAAAATGACAAATACATCATTAAAATTAGAGACAGATTGCTAAATGAATTAGACTGCAAGTATCTTGGATTTTTTTTTTCTTTATTTTTCCACATGAATATTTCATCTTGCTGAAAAACTATATGCCAATGTTGTTCATATTGCCAAACCTTAAAATGAGCTTTTAAATTCATTCAGTTCTACCATGAAACAACTCTTTGAAGAGAGGAAATTCATCACTGATTTTTTCAGTATCCTTGAACAAACCCCTCCCAAGCTCTTGGATGTAAGAAGTTCCAGGCACACATGGGGCCTTGTACATGTATCAAATAATTGCAGAACAATGAAAGGGTTGGCCTTCTTTTTTACATTATTTTTCAAAAACAAAATCTAGTTTACGGCTCAGGTTAGTGTATCAAAGGCTGTTACAAAACTTGGTCTCAAAGTACATAAATAACTAAAGTATTTGGGGTCTAGAATAGGAACCAGTCAAACCACATTCACACAGGCAAATATTATACAAGATAATAGAAAGAAAACCAAATAAAATAGACTCCTCTCACAAAGAAACAAGGAGGCTTGAAAAATAGGTATTTTTTAATAAAATAATCATAAAACTATAGGACATCTAACATAAAGAGAGGTAGGCAGAGTTTTTTAAGATGCTGTCAGAACCCTATGGTAAAAAGTACAATTTTCTTTTGGATTTTGGGCTTATTAAGATTATTTATGGTAAAATTCATTATAGAATAACCTAGAAGCAGTTTCCTAGTCTTATTTAAGTCATTCAGGAGTCTACTAATTTTAGGGTCTATTTTTGTATGTCATTGCATTGTAGACTTGTGCCATTTATCAAGGGTAACTATAGTATGGCTGTAGCCCATGCAATAACAATAAACAAGATAAATAACAATAAACAAGAGGAAAAAAGAGGATTGGTTTCCTATGGATGTGTCACCCTTAAACATCTTTCTCTGTAGAAACACCAAATCTGCCTCGCTGAACAGTATGGGGCAATTATGAGAGTGATCCAGAGCTCTGCATGTGTTGAAACAATTTTTTGGAGATACCTACCCTTTATTAAAGTGAGTTTGACCAGAGGATTCAAGAGTTGTTAGAGATGGACAGACCTGAAGGTGGAGGCTGCCCACGAGCCAGAAATGCACCATCACAGCACAGCAGGCCTCCCATGCCAGAGAGACAAACACCTTCCAAGTCTTGGGGCATCTGACCTAGAAGGAGAAGCTGAGGGAACTGGGACTGTGCATATGTGATTCTGTACTCCCATTTCCTGAGGAAACTCATCTAAACAAGTATATATGAAATCATCAAAATATCTGTGCAGCTGTTTCCGTTTATTCATTCGCATTGAACAAGTAATTTTGCTTACTGGGAACTGCTTATACATCCTGCAAACCCCACCTCCTGTAGAAAGAGAGAGAGCATTTGAATGGAAAAAAACTTGACAGAGAACTCTGGATTTGTTAGAAGTGCCATACGTTTCTCTCACAGTGATTTGTTAGCCAAACTCCTCTTTTATGATAACAATAAAATATCTTTTACTGGGGAAACTAATGGGCATCTTATCTTAAAAACTATGTTTTTAACAGTGTTCCAGTGGAAACCAGCAGGGAGTCATTTTAGAATAACTGGACACAAGAGAAAAGAACCAAATTATATCCTTTTTTTTTTTCCCTTCACTTTTTCTCCTGCATAAACCATAGAATTTACAGACCCAAATGGCAATTGCAGCCTGTAGGAGTAATCTTAACTTTAACTTGGCACTTTTTGATTAATTTGCAAACTATTAAAAGGGAAGTGGAGATTCCACCAAATTGACCATTAAGAAGTAAGTACATCTGATACAAATCAGGGCTATTAGTGGCTTGGTAGTTTCCACTTTTTGTTAATGAACTGTGGAAATGAAAAATTGGTAGACATGGCCAAGGCATATTGTTTAAAATAATCTTCAGGATTGCACTGGTCTTGGATCTAGCGGTACAAAACTGTACAGAACTGTACAAAACTGTCTTCATGCCAAGGCACAAGTGAGAGAAACAGTACTGAAAAGTATTAAAGGGCCTGGAAGGTACTGAATTACTCTTGTGAAAGACTAAGAGCCCTTGGCTTCAGCTAAAGCAAAGACCCACTACGGGTGAGCACCTCACTCTGTGAAATAATCTGATTAAACATGTGCTATTTTCTTCTCTCCTGAAATGAGCGTGTGCCCATTAACATCTGTAAATGTCAGACAAGTGATCTGCTGTACTGAGCAGTCTCACTTTAAACCTGTCTAATGCATGTCCTGTCTTAGTAAAGATACAGATGCTTTCTGTGGTCCTATAAAAATGTGCATTTTAATGATAAATGGAACAGTTTATAGTTCCAATTACTCTTGTCTCCTTTGAAGCAGGAAAATTGGCAATCCCTTATCTAGACTTTAGCAGGTTGAGATAAACCTCTATAGCAAAAAGTATCTGTATTGTCAGAGCTTTTAGTTACAGTAAACTGCTTAAACTAAAAGCAGCTGTTAGTCAAAAAGGAACAATACCCATTCATTTCTAAGATGTTCTGTGTCTGGGATACTATTAATGAGATTTTTCTTCAGATGAGACTGTTGTAAAAAGTCTGAGTTACACACACAGACACTCGTATGCACAAACATGCACATCTAGTGATATAAAACATGTAGAGTTTGAGGAAACCTTGTCTGGCTAACACACAGTAGTCACTTGGAAGAAATAATCCCTGGAGACCACTGTGTTCAGAAAAGCATGGTTTGGTTCCAACAGTATAATAGTGAGATTCCACTCAGAGTTATGAAAATGTTATTGTTGCCTTTAAAGATCTATTATTCCCATTTAATGTCTGGGACAGTAAAATTATTCTCACTGAAAAATCCTCTGTCTGCTTCTTATTTGTTAAGTATATTGGAATTACACAGACAGTACAATCTTCTATCATGTCTTCTGAATCACTACCCATGTATTTCATTGTATTAAAACAATCCTTCTAGGCTTTGTACTACATTTCTCCTAAGCTTCTATAAAGTTTTCTGGTGCAAATTTAAGCCTGTTGTATTGCAAACAGGAAAAGATACTAATTCAATTTACATCATATCTTCAGTGTGTTCACTTTTTTTTACAAAACACTGTTGCAGTCTTAGAATTCTGTGTGGACTTATTTGGTCAAGAATGAAGACTCCTGTAGTTATGAATTATGTCCCCAGTTCTCATAAAATGTATATATTATGCACCTATTTTCCCAAGCCAATCTCCCGATTACATGAAAAACCAAATTTACAAGACCAAAGCTTTAACTGACAAACAACTACAACTGACAGTGACAACAGTACATATGATTTCCAAAAGGTAAATACTTGCACCAGTTGAAAACTTCCCTCTGCAAAAATCTCTGTTCTGTTTGATTTTTTTGTGCTCTTCAAACTAACTAACTTCAGTACGTGACTCTCAATCAGCTCTGCTGGGATTATAGCATATTTTCCCTTGAAAACCAGTTTGAAAAGTGATGAAACTGTTCAGGCTGTACTTCCAACAGCCTACACTGATACTTGACTTTGCAACAACAGGGTAATGCCAGGATTCCTTTCTGGAATTTATGTATTAGTTCACTATTGGCCATGAGACAGGGGTGAGCATCTAGTGGGAAAGATGAGGCTGACAAAGGAGGGGGTTTGGGTTATTGTAGGTAATCTCCACACAGTTTGTCTCCAGGCATCTGCCAGTGGGTCATCATAACTACGCAGAAGCACAGTTTTCCTTCTGGTTCATTTCTGTGGAGGCACCAATACCCAGATGAAGTTTGAACCCCTGCATTACACTCTGAAACTGAAGCTTAAATAAATAATTTATCCTAACAGAGAGGGGAATTGGCAGCCCATGAAAAGCTGAGGATTAGCCTTACCCCTTTCTTCATATTTTTGCATGAATTCAGGCTTAGTTGATTTCCAAACAGATTTTCCCATTTTCATATGCATATGCTTATTCTTGACATGACATGATTTATGCCAGAACTTGGCAGTTTGATCCACAATTGTGAACTTCCCTCCCAGACAAGGACCTTGAGCCTCTCCTGTGAACCAAAGATCTGAGCTCCTTCTGTCAGGATTTCTTGTGTAATACTATAAAACAGTGGAGGTCGAATCCATTCAGTTTAAGCCCTGGTACCTTTCCAGTTTGAAATGTCTGGTGTTAGAAAATGGAAGAAATATTATTTGAGTTTCACTAAGGTAATTGCCTGCATTCCTTTATCAGTTTTGAAGAGGAAAAAACACTACTGAGATCTGCAGATGGAATTTCAGGTTAGTGAAATCAACTGTCTGTTGTGTGACCTGTAACTTAGGTACCACAAAAGAATAATCCAGTGTAGGGTATGTGCTTATCTTTTTCCTATTGAGAATACAATAAAATAACAGGAAACATTCATCTCCTCGATTCACTTGGGATGCATTCTACTGCTTTCATCTGAGCAGAAATTGAAGTCTCCCAATCTGCAAAATGAGTGAGATTTCACAGGTGCAGGACCCCAGATCTGCTCTGGATATAACCCAAAATCCCAATGGTGTTTTCCTCCCTGAGACCATGGCCTGCTGACCTGAGTCACTGTGCAGGCACTGGCCAGGACCAGTCAATGGAAATGTACCTAACATACACGCAGGTATCCATTCTCTATCAGAATTATGACAAGACAAAACTTTCTGGGTTTCTCCAGAACATTTAGACAGAGTTGTGGTGTAATTGTTCATAAACCAGATGCTAAAACTAAGCTTTAGGTGGTGACTAAAAAGCTGCAGTACTGGTGATCAATCTGAAAACTGCTTCTTCTAATCTTCTGCTTCCTTTCTAATCAGAATTTTGTTGTTGGCTGATACAGCAATTATTGTTAGTTAGGAGCAAATGATGAGTAGAAGTGAATCAAACCATTCTATTAAGCAAAACCGAGTGGTCTGGACTTTATACTTTCTCTAACACAATGAAATTATTTCTTCATTTGCCAATGAAATAAGACATCCTTGTGTATCAAGATTGCCAAGGGACTGAAATCAAATTTCTAAAATATGGGTAAAAATTGTAAGGGGTATAAAAGGATAGGAAAGTCAGGCAGATTTTTAACATAATTATGAATTACAATACTGTGTTATACAACTTTATTTTCAGTGTTTGTATTATTATAGTGCCAGATATTTTGATCCTGCCACAGCCAATCAGATTTGATGAGAACATTAACTTGGCTTGGAGCCAGGAAATAGGTGTAAACATCAGACCTCATTACATTTTCCTGAACTGTACTGAAATTGAGGTTTATTTAATGCCATGTATAATTAGACAGTTATTGTAATTATTCTGATTTGTTTCACATCGAGACTTTTCCATTCCACCCTTTTAAGATGAAAACTGAAATCTTCTATGCCCCAAGGCAAGTCAAAACAAAATTTGTCGTGTCCTATCCATCCAGAGGACAATCAACATTTGTATCTGTCCTCCAATAACAGCCAACTCCTGATGCCTCTAAGAATGTCAGAATTTCAGCAGAACAGAGAACGCCTGTAGATGACATGTGTGTATGAGAAAGGAAGAATCTGAATTTTTAAAGGGTTATTTAAACCCACAATAATTAATTCATTTCTAAACTACTTTGTAGACTGAGTCCATCTTGAAATGTCTTATGAAAAATGATTCTGCAGAACTGACTGACTGGATTGAATGATTTGGGCATAGATTATTTCATCACAGTTGAAAGATTTTTCCATCTGCTGTCCTTGCATGCACAGCCTGTTTCTAGAAGCATTTTTGACAGATTTAAGCTGACTGGGTTTATGAATTTTGTTCATTTGTACACAGCAGGGTACGGCATCTACAGGCAGCTTCAGAACTCTGAGTCCAGAGGATGAAAAAGTAATAGAAATATTTATTTTTTTGAATAAAACCATATAAGCTGAGGGAAAGCTTATATGTATATGTTGGAAAAGAGGATGTAATTTTATTCATTTGTGCTGCTTTTTAGTACAAATTCTTTTGTTTGTAGTTCATCTTGTGCTCTTTAGGGAATTCTAGACCAAAATCATTTTCTTCCCAGATTGTGACCATTGTGATCTCTCTGCACCAGCCCTTTAACCTTAGTCTCCTAAGACCCTCTCCTCCTTCAGTCATTCAAAACACTTGAAATTGTTGGAGAAACATTTTATCTTTTTGTGTCATCAGACATTTCCCATTGCCTTTGTCTGAAGTATCTTGAAGAATTTTTTTTCAACAGCTATAATGTTCTGACATTTGAAATAATTTTCAATTGGGGTAGATGTTTTCTTATAAAAATTATCATAGATCTGCATTACATTTTTATTTTATTGTCATAGTCAATCCACTTTATACTGCCTGGAAATTCCTTGAATAGTAAAGGGCAAGTAGTGCCTTTGGAACTTACTGGAAGGGAATAAAACTTTCTTGAAAATTATAAAATAGTACATTACATGATTATCTCCTCTCAGTTAATAATGAGCCCACCACATCATTCTCTTTGAACCTGTACTATTTACTAATTTTTACTTAATTTAGTAACAAAACTGATTGTACAATAAATATTCAGTATGCCTTGGCTATACATATTTTTCTATTTGGAAAGACGGTCCTGGTCTTCTCATAATAGTATATTAAGACTAAAAGGAACACAGGATTTTTAAGAAGGAGTTAGAGGCAAAAAACCCAAGTACAAAGGTAGCAATGCTTGACTAGACTATGGTTAGTTCTTACGGCCATTCACTGTGATAGCATGATAGTGATTGTGGCAATTGACTATAATAATGTGTTGCTAATTGTCATCAGAGAAACTGATCTGCAGTTTTAAGGCTTTACAAGCTGCATACCAGGAAGTACAGTTTCTAAGATTAATCTATGCAACGAGATTCTAGACCACCTTTTAGCTCTAAAAATCTTAAAAAGCTTTTAAACTCATAAGCAAAGTCAGGTTTGGCTTCATGGTCTATTGATAATAAAATTGTTCTGTTGAAGTATCCTATCAAAATACTCTAAATGGTTGCTTTGGCTGGGAGATATGTTCTCTGAATTAATACCCTTCTGAAATCAGAGCAGTGGACAGAAAAGGGAAAAAGATGAGATTCCAGAGCTATTTCTGCACTGCTCTGATTCAGAGAACACAGCTCTGTGGAAATTTAGACACCATGAACCAACTTCAGTGGTTCAGGGGAAGGTTTTCTGGTACAGAAGTAACACCAGGTGCAACTGCAGCTAAACATTGTTTCATACTTAATTTTGTCATAGGAAAATGTGTAAAAGCAGGGCTGGATCAAAAGTGAGTGTGCTACAAGTAGAAAGAGAAATGTGCATATCACCTAATGCTGCTGCAAGGCTTTTGGATTGCAGTGCAGACTACAGTGACCAACCAGTCATCCAAGCCATTCATCAGACAAACATCCTCTCCTTCCCGTGGGGAAGGACACCTGTTAATGTCCTGATGGCACAGTGGGGCCACATGGGCTTTCTAGAATATTGTTTCCTCTGTTGTGCTGACTGTCCACCAGTGCAACAAAGAAAAACTCATTCCTCCCTTATTACTTTGTCCAGCCATTTTCTTAACTTTCTCTTCTTGCATTTTGATAACAAGGCACAACCTGCCTCCAGATCACCTCTTGTTCATGGAAACTTTATTCTCAATATATCTCACAGCCTCCACCAGTTTTGATATCCAAACAGCACCATGAGGCAGAGAAAAGGAACTTAGGTAGTAGATCAGAAAACAAAAGTGCAGATATAAATTAATCAAATTAATATCAGAAGGATTGTGAAGCATCAGGCTAAGAAGAATCACGGAAGTTCCATATTCAAGAGCAAATACATCACTTCAGATGGTATTATACTGCAAAAATGAGGGAAGCATATGAACCAGAATGTTTTCTTTTGATGATTCATGATGTTTTCAATCCATAACAAGACTTGAGGACAATAATGACAGTAATCTTTCATTACAGTTCAATTGATTATATTACAAAAAAATGCCAAAAGCATTGTCCTTTCATGATACACTTGTCTAGATATTTTGTCCTTGTATAGTTAGAAGGACAACTCTATCGGATTAGGTGGCCAACCTATCTTCAGAAATTAGGAACAAAGTCATGCAAACCAGAATTGGGAAATCATCCCAGTAGTTTATCTCTTGTACAAACAAGTAGTGCTCTATCCCCATGCTCCTCCCTCAGTATCAGAACATAATATAAACTTGCTTTGGGGGAAGATCCACCATGTCCCCAGGAGAAAAAATTAATGACCTGCTGAGCCATTGGTCATTAATTCTAGATGCCAAAGACAAAACAGCTTATTTGGAAGGTAAATTATAATTCCAGTCTTTATTTTAAATCCATTCTTTTAGGATTTTTTTGGGTGGGTTTGTGTTTTTTGGTTGTTTTTTGTTTCTTTTCTGTTGTTTTTCTTTTTGTGGAATGTCTTACAATGTGGACTTCAAATATTGCAGGCAAAGAAATTTTTCTATATTTTCATTTCTCCTCTTTTTCTTTTTTTTTTTTACATTATAAGTCTTCTCACAGAGCTGCTACAAAGGGAAGTAACATTTCACTCAGTGGCAACTAAAGTAAAAAGCACGTCTGCCCCAAAACATGTACTTTCTATCCACAAATCTGTCCATTTTTTCAGTCAGTACTAATGTGACAATGCCAGTTCCATTACAGGAGCTTGCTTTTGCCATGCAAATTATGATTAAACTTTCATTACATTTAAAACATATTTTCACACACGTTTCTCCAGACTTCCAGGCAAAACAACCTCACCTATTTCTTGGCTTACTCATTTAATTTTGTGAAAATTAAGCTAGCTCGAGTTAAAACTGGAAGACAGGAGAAAATCTTGTCTCTCTTTTTGTCCTCTCTCTAAAGAAGTTACTACTTGGCACATTACTAGTTCTTAGTCATAGTAGTTGTGAAGAAAGTCAGTTCAGGCTGTATCATGTGACAGTGCTGAATTGCTGAATGTTCCATCATCCAAATGATCAAATTGCAAAATATTTGTGTAGAAAAAGGGCAGCACTTTGTCCCTGCACTTACATGAGAATTTGTGTATACTCCAAAGCTGATGGTCAACAGATGTCAGAGGCTGGAAAACTCCCATTCTGTGAGTCCAAAAGGAGCAAAATATGAGATAGCCACCAAGTTAATATATGATACTTTACTCAGACTGGGCACATGTGTTACAGCAGAATTCTAAAGGCTTCAGATGAAAAATTCAGAAACTGAAAGAGCTATCAGGGATCTTGGAAAGTGTCTAGTTTAGACTAGACCTGTGCATTTGAACTGGTTAAAACTAAGTGAGATGAACTCAAACCACTAACAATTTTAAGTGGGGGTTGAACTTACATGCTAGTTTGTTCTGTGAGTCAGGCCAAAGTGTCTGTTATGACTAAGGAAGTTATTTGAGACTTTCTAAGGGCTAGATCACTGGAGCCTTACTCAAATGGCTGAGTCCTCACATTCTCATCTAGCTGATGTCAAAGACACTCCTGAGAAAGGTCAAAAACATGACTGACTTTTCAGTTTATCAGTTCCACACCACTTTCAAGTTACGATTGTAGAACAAGAGGAGGATTCCTCATTAGTTAAACTGACTGTCGCGGACTAAAGCTTAGTTGTGGAAGGGAGGTCCATCATCAGCTAATTTGTTTGTCTGCCTGGCAGGCTATTATTTTGCTGTGGAAAAACCTTAAGCCCACACTATAATGGCATTACTGTCTGGTATTCGTAATTCTAGCCACACAGTCCTCTTTCTCCAGAATTCATCTGCTCATTATTTGCTGAAGCCAACTTTATTTTTTCTGCAAGATGCAACAATAAGTAAACAACATATGTTGTTGATTCAAAGAATTAACAAAAGAGTGTTTTTTTTTCCTGCTTGAAAATCCTGTCTGTTGACTGTGTGTAATATACTTGCTGCTTTCGCTAATTTCTCCTGCTTCTAGATGTTTGCATTCAGAAGCTGAAAAGGACTTAGATGTTAATTGCACATGTCTTTTGAGTCATGAATTTATCCTTCTAAATATATCTTATATACACTTAGACAAATTCCTCTCTTTTTCTTATTCTATCAGTCATTGTACAAATGAGTAAAAACATTCGTCTTGATCTTCAGGAAACTATTGTGCATGGCTGGGTGAGTTGTAGTTCCTATTTTTCTGCAGTGGAGTATGATTTCATTTCTGGATTAGTGACACTATGTTTAGAGTACATGACTTATGTGCACTCTAACAGCAGCCAGTATCTAAAGTCTCCTCTTACTGACATTGTTTTCAGTTGTGCAGAACTGTTTCTCAAATGTCATCACTTTTACCTGAAAGGACTCCAGGCATATTATAAATGTGACTGTGGAAACAAATTTCTGTATTATTCCCAAACCCATATTACAAATCCTATGAAAATCAATAAAGAACATTTGCCTGAAATACATTGGTGGATTTGATGGCCCTTTTCAGTCAGTGATAGTAAAAGTGTAACTTTATTGTAAATTCAGAGTGTAAATCCTTCCCAGTAACCTTACCCACCCACCCAGTTTTCAGGAAAGCCTCTGACACATTTTTGCTGACATCCTCTGGCTCTTACTTTGTATAAATTGTTCTTTGGCTTTGAAGATCATTTATGTCAGTGAAGTGCCTGTGTATGTGTTTGTCTAAATCTCAGTCACAGGAGGATTTATATAGGAAATTAAGATTAAATACCAGCAAATATAATTTGTAAAATAGTTGACTAGACATGGGATGTAGCCATGTGAGACTTAGCTGGCCAATGAAAAAGCATGATGTGTAATGAGTCACATGAATATTCATACTGAAGAGACAGCAAATGATCAGAGTCTGAGAAGAAATCCAATCATAAAAAAGTAAAAAAATATAAATTAAAGAATCATTAAAATATATCATTTTGTAAAATTAACCTATGCCCTGGCTTTTCACAATCACATTTCTAAATCTATTAGTTATTTGAATATAAAACTTCTTTTCCCGGTGCTCACTGCAGTGCTAATTATGGGTAAAATGTTGTTATGGTTTTATAGAGAGTGTATTTTCTTCTTCTGCTAGCACTAGAAATCCTTCTATTGTAAAACATCTCCTTCCAGATACAGTTGAGAATAATGTTTATGCAAGATATACTGCATGAGTTCAAACCAGTATAATACAACATACAACACACTACATTCAGTTCTCTGTGTCTATGTGGATCAGATAATTGTAAGAGGAGGTGATGTATGTTTATATATATTTTTATATATATATATATATATGTTTTACATATATATATGTTCTTCAGAGTACTGGTGGAGACAGACATTCATATCCAGTACTCCTAAACTATGACAATAAATTTTAAAATTAGTTAAGAAGAAAAAATCAAACTTCATGCAGCTCCTGTTTCTTTTATCAGGCATTAAAACACATTCTACATAGGGTATATCAGATAAAAACAAAGATATATGTCAGTAATGAGTGAAAGGTTCCACTAAATTGCAGTAAAATTTACAGTATGAAACAAAACAATGAGATAATGAATATAATAGCAAATTTATTTTTTACTTATTCTATGATTTTTAATTGATATTCACTTATAGGAACATTTTAAAATGCAACCCACAGTTTAGATTTATTTTAAGATAACTATAAACATGCAATTTTCAAAAGCATGCATAAAGTCTATATGTTAGTAACAAATTTCATGTTTATATGTTTATATGTTGAATCTAATGGTGAAGAATATTATCTCATATGTCCAATTTAATCAGCCATTTGACATTTTTACAATACACTTACATATGATGTACACACTAGCTATTATTAATTTAAATAAGGTAAAAAGTAATTATTATTTCAATATATATTCTCTGTGGACACTGCATTTAAGCTATGCATACCTACATACTTGCACAGAGTTCTGTCAATTGTTTCTACAATAATGGAGTCTGCATTTCATTGTCTCCATCTACTCAATTATTTCTAATCTTTTCTGACGTCTTGTCCGTGAAGACCTGTCTGAAATCAGGCATCTGCTTCTGATTAGAATCAGTTGTGATTTACACATATCAACTTCTAATCTTGCTTTAGTCACTGGACCTTCGTGTGGTCACTAGTCTCTACTGGCTGAATGATTTCTAATTTGATTATCCTGCATTAGTCACCATCTAGCAGATGTAGACATGAAAAATTTCCCAGTAGGTTTATAAAGTCATTTATGACAGGAAGCAATTTTTCAGTGCATTCATCACTTCTGTCTCCATCACGCCATTTCTTTCAACAAGGGGTTTTTGAAATATAATACCAAAAAAGGTGAAACTATACAGCTCCATCTACAATTTTAATGATTATGCTTTCAACTTTTCCATATAGCCCAAGATCTGCTAGGCTGTTCATTGAAAAGTTAGTCTTTTGTAAATAATTTATGCTAACAGCTGTATACTTCTGGTTTTACTTATAATTGCCAGTAATCATTATATCTGTGAATATATTATAGTTCAGTGGTTATTCTCAAAGTCATTAATTACTTACTCTTAGTGCTATATGATTGGTTGCCAGCCATACTGTGCTAACCACATTGTATTAGCACTGTATTAGCTGCTAGACTCATTACATCTCCTTTTTATTATTGAGCTAAAAATACATGATAGACTAATGAATAACAAAATTCAGATTCTTTTAATTAGTAAATTCATTCCTCACTGAGACACAGCTTCCTGTAAGGGAATGCCTTTGTTAGAGCAGCTGAGATAGTTTGAATAAACAGGATATTCAGCACAGAAGACTTTCTTCAGGTGCAATCCTCAAACTCAGAGAGAGATTGCTCCAAGCTTTAGCAAACCTGTTATGAATTAGACATACGGGGAGATAACATAATTTGGAACTGTGAAACAAAGAGGAGGGAGGAGATATTTGCATAACTACTAAGTTAGCTAAATTATATGGGAGAAAATAAAGAGAGGCAGGTGACTTGCTGTCTGTGAGACACGGAAAATAAATAAATATTATGGTTAGATATTCATGTGAAATATTCATTTTTTTAAATAGTTATGAGAGGTAAATCCAAATGTAACATAAAATTTGATAAATACAGGAAAGCATGGGATGCAATGCAAGCTGAAAGATGCGGAAGAAAATATATTCTTTATGTTCATTATTTAGCAGATTTTAGCCAGCACAGAATTTAAAGACTTCTAGAACATCATTGCCCTTAAACCCTAAATTTCTTAATTTTTACTTTCTGATATGGGTTATACCCAAAGATTATAGAGTATAAATATGTATTTAAAAATGTGTATTTGTTTGTGAGTTAGCTTAAATAGTTTTTTGAGGGGTAGTAATGTTCAAGAGGAAAAAATCACTCTGGGCAGAGGAGAAATCACATGGTCTAGGTTCTGAAAGGTCTACAATTTATTTTGAAGCTGAACTCTACAAGGGAATAAATGCATTATAATAATAATCTTTGTTTTATTATTGCTCATGACTTAAACATCTTGATTTCCAATTTTATATTTAAATCTATTCTGGCTCTTACATTCCTCAGGTCATGATCCGAAAAAGGTCAGTGATTGCATGTGTGCTTTTAAAACGCAATAAACACAATGTTTCAGAAATTAAGTAAACATTTAAGTTTAAACCAAAGATAATTAGATACAAATGCTAGCAAGTGTATGTTTTTGCTAAAAATCTACAAAATAGTAAAATTAAATGGATCTCTTAAAGAAATGTTGATATCATAACAAAAATGGTCACTTGTCATCATTATCAAACTATTCACAGGCATAGCCTTGCAGTTAGGACAGTGAGCACTGAAAAACCACTGTATATCCATTAAATATGCAATAGTCATTTTGCCTTATCTTATATTTGAACTTATTTATTCAAACTCAGTTTTAACCAAAAATCATTTTAGTTTTTTAGTCTTACAGTGAAATGTAAGTATGTATGGAAAGATATATCTTTTTTCTTGTTTTTGTTCTTTTTCTAAAGAAGACCACAAACAGAATTACTGCTACTTCTATTACTATATTGTGCTTGTTTTAACTGGCATGGAAGCACTACATGTGGAACAAAGTCCCTTTTACAATCCCATCCCTTTTTCTCTGCAATGAAGTGAATAGGTAATGATGGTCCCATTCATGGAAGAATTCCCTTTAATCTCTTTGACCACTTCAGCTGGGAAAGAACATTTGATGACCTAGTAAGTCCTGCATAACTTACTCATGACTAGGGTCTGAACTCAATGAAATGAATATTTTAGGAAAATATCAATATTGACTTTTCATCCAAGAGGGACAAGATGTACCTTAGAGCCAGGACATTTCAAATACTGGGGCTGAAACCCTGTCAGCCATTTAAGACTTTTTGTTCTCGCATCAGGAAAGTTAGTTCACCTGTTTTTTCTGGACTTCTTCATTCCCCAGCGTATATCTAAGGAATTACACCAAAGCAAGCTGACCTGAAAGCAATCATTGTGTAGATTTAGTTTAAAGTCTGAATCAAGACAAAATCAGGTTTTATGAAATTGAGAATGGAGTATGATTAAGGGGGAGTGAAAAAAAGATAGAAGTAGAAGCAGTTACAACATTCAGGCTCTCAGCTTTCTTTCTGGTGCACATGAAATTTTGCCCAAAGAAAATTTGTTAATACATACATTTTGGAAAATCTTTGCCTTTTGTTGAAACAACGAAGTACTAGGGAAAAAATCTGTCAAAAAATTCCTAAGCAGTATTCCTTCAGTATTGCTTTTTGTGGGGATAAAGTCAATTTGAGCACGCTAATCTGAAAACTAAGTATGAAGTTTCTCTCTATATTCTGCTTAATTAAAGAATGGAGAAAGCTAATCACTTGTTACTGGGGCTTTTTCCTAGTACTTTTCCCCCCTATTTCCAATTTTTCCTTTACTCTCCAAACTTATTTTTTAATACTTTTTATTGGATGTGTCCAATAAAAGTCCTGAGAAATCTGTTAGCTATGGCAAAGTAAATACATTATATTTTCCTGGATTTTGTAGTAAGCTTTCAGTTCTTCAGTTTTTTTTATATCCAGGGACAAAGAATACCTTAAGCAGCATGAGGTCCAGCGTTCACTGGGAATGTTTGGCCTTGAATTCCACAACTTATTTTGATATAAAATAAATAAGCATTGCCTAAGACAAGGAGTTGGGTGCATCTCTCATTTAGGGCTGCACTGCTAAAAGCAGGGGATGGCCTTCTCTTGGAGGGCTTTTCTCATTCTCATAGTCTGTGCTAGCTCATATTTCTGTTTGTTTCTCTAAGGGCCACTTTGAGTACAGCAGATATGTATTTACTCCATGATCTACAGCTAAGTCATATTTCCTTTGTTGGGAGCCGGCTGAACCTGAGCTGAAAGCTGACATGTGGTTTATTTTAATGGGAAATTTCTTCTGTTTCACCATGGTATTTGTCATCTCAAAGTAACTGCAAGTTGTAGTCATATATACCTTCTCCCTTGAGTGGGATTTCCCATATGATGGGAAAAAAATAGCAGTGTCATGAAATTTGAGTACTGAAAAGGAACACCTTTTCTCAATCTCCAACTGTTTGAAACACAGAGTAATAGCACCTCAGCAACAAGACAGGCAGGCTATTATCAAAGCATACCTTTTTTCACTTTGTCATAGTGGAGGCAGAATATCTCTCACAGAATCTATACTAACATTTTAACATTTGCAAACATAGCTAATTTGAATCCTTTAGCAGCACCTAAAGAATCTTCCCCTCTGTAAGCTTCAATTTTTATCTAGGCTTATTATATAAGTACTATGGTAATCAGGGAATTTTTCTGTAGATAAGTGATTTTCACCACAGATTGAGATTAGAGAAGTTATGTAATTTAAAGGTATTACCTAGTTTATGAGTGACAGATTTTGGGACCTGGCTTCATCCACTCAAAAGAGACTCCTGTAGGTCTGAGAACCCAGACATCTGTAACTTGGGAATGAATACTGAGAGTCTGTAAGAGTGACTCAATAACTTGGTGAGTTGTTTTGGATGAGTACAAAAGCATATTCTACAAAAGCTCATGCCTCTGACATCCTTTGACATTTGATTCCTTGTGTTCTTTGACAGCAATTCCACAATATAAGTATAGGTCTCTTAGTGAAGAAAATCAACATTTTCTAAAGCACCAATCATCAGTTCTCTCAAGAATTGGAGTTGAAATCAGAAGAGTCCTCCTGAAAATACTTTCAATAAACTAAAGGGTGTTGTGATGCTGTGGAAATCGTTTTTTCACTGAAAAATCCATGCATGGAGAAAATAATGTGCTTTCATGAGCTCTTGTACAAGTGGAGGTCAGTGGTGTGCGTGGACCAAAAAGGAAAACTCATACCAAACTGATTAGATTGTTGGCTCCTCTCTACAAAATAAAAAAAAATAAAATAAAAATATATATAAAAAAGAAACTTTATTATGCTTTTTAAGTTCCTTTTAAACTGTGACTTTTTCACTCACTCAATGACATTTCTCTTAAGTCCTGTAACAAGGAAAAGGTTTAATAAATAAATAATAATTTTCAGTGTTTTATTCATAATACTGAAACAGAGGATGCAGGGAAAAAATGAATTAAATATAACATTAAGGACTGAAATTTTCATGTGTGGAAATGTTACATCATTAAAAAGTGGTACATCTTGATAAGGTTGACCAGTTGAAGCTTCAACAATAAAAAAATTATTTTGGCTGCTTTTATAACTAAGTGTCCATAGTTTCTTCTCTGTTTCTAGATACCTTCTCATCTTTCTTCTTACCCCTTTCTTTTTCTTTTTTTAATTTTTCTTTCTTTTTTTTTTTTTTATTTTAATATAACCAAGGGAATTTTAAACTACTCTGCCATCCAGATCTATCTCTTATAATGGAACTAAGATGCCTAACTTAAAAACTTAGATGATCAAGGGAAAGGGACATGTCCTTCCAGAGGGAGAAATGTGGTCCTGGTTGGACTAATTTGAAGTAAAATGAATGTTGGTTTTTCATGGGTATCGTCTAAGCATTAAAAATGAATGAAGACTCTGCACATGCAAAAAGGGCTCAGATATACTGTCAGATGGAAAAAGTCACTAAGGACAGAAGACAGGGGTAATACAACTCAGGAATTTTGCTCAGGGTGAGGGGAACTCACCAGAAACTGTTACAAGAGTTAAAAATATAAAACCATCTGGTTTTAGTCATATTAAAAACTCGTGTGCCAACATCATCTTGTTGATAGTGGTCAGAAAATACCTTGGTAACTACATAGCTGTGCATCTTCCAACCATCTCTTCTTGGGGTTTTCTCAAACTGAAGATTACACCACATCATCTGGTTTATTAGTTTTTGATGGATCTTCCAGTTCTTAATTTTTTTAATGTGTTTTTGAATGCATTTACACTTTTGGCATGGGAAATTATCTGTGGCAGTGAGTTCCATATAATGAGGTGTTGGGTGAAAAAGTACTCCAGTTGCTTCCTTTAAACCTACTGCCTGATAATTCTACCTAGTTCTTTCTCATCTTTGTGTTATAAAATACAGAGAATGATTATTCCCCAGTGACCTTCTCAGTCTATTCATGATTTAACAGCCTGTCAAATCACTCTTAGTCCCTTATTTTCCTGAGAAGAGTTCTAGACTATTAAAATACTTCTCAGGTGGAAAGCACGCCTCTCCTCTCATCAACCTTGTCAAAGCTTTCTATACCTTACAAGTTTTGTTATTTTTATTTGTAGAGAGTGGTGAGGAGCACTTTGAGCAGTATAGCAGGTGTGTTTGAGTTTTACAGTTTCCCTATTGTGTCTTTAACAGCATTCTATATTCCTCTGATTGTTGATTATCACTGAACTGGTGATTCTAAAGAAATAACGATGATTCAAAGATCCCTTTCCTCATTGAGAGCAATTTATTTAAAGTCCATAATTCCATGAGACTTAAACTATTTTGTATTTATCAACACTTAATTTTCATTTGATCTTTTAACCACCCAGTATCATCTAGTGTACTCAACACTTCAAAGTCAGTTTCTGGCTTTACTGTCTTGAAAAAAAGTATATCAACAATTTTTGTTTTTCTTTTCATCCCTAGGCATTTATATTCAGCCATATGCATTGAAGTGCAGGTCTTCATGGGTTAAAAATAGTAACATTTCTTATTGTTCTCATTATTTGTTTCCCAGCTTTTAACTGACCATTAGTCTGTAAGAAAACCTTCCCTTTTAGACTAAGAACTTTGATTAGGAGCTTTGAAAGTTCTTTGAAAATCCAGTTGTATTATTTGAAGGACCTCCTCTGTAATTCTTTTTTTCATTCTCCCAGCAGACAGTGAAGCACAACTTCCCCCAGCTAAACTCGTACTAAATATTACCCATTAAATCATATTTATTCATGTGGTTCATTATACAATTCAGCTACTTGCTCCAAGAAAAAAACATTTTCTTATGTGTATTTTCCTGGATAACTCCAGTCAGATTCTTTGAAAACCCACCATTTTATTCAGAATCTTCAGTCTTCCAGCTTCCAACATGTCTCAAGAAATTCTGATCATCTCAAATATAATTTGATTTTGAGTTTTCAAGGGAAATTATTTTGCTTTTCTAGTGTTATCAATGATAAAAAAGTCATAAGGACTCTAGAACTATTCTAAGCAAACTTCAGTTTGAGTTATTTCCTTGGATTTGTCTGCCATAGGGAAAGACTCAGTGTCAGAGTTTACCACCGTTACTCTACAGTGAACAGCAATGCCAATAATTCACTTAGCATTTCTGCTAAAACTGCATCTTCTTTGAGAAATTGTCTTCTTTCGTCTTTTATATCAACTATCAATCCTGAAGACAAACTGGAATGCTCCTGCTTTTGGTATGTTTAAAAAAGTTTTATTCACAGTTTTTATCCCTCTTGCAATTATTTAAGAAAGTGATTTTTGGCCTATCTTATTCTAGGCTTGCCAGACTTTATGCTTAATTCTGCCACTCTTCCTTGAAAGAATTTTCTATTTCCTGAAGAAAACCCTTCTGCTTCTAATACCCTGTGTTATTCCTCCATGATGTCTTTCTGTGGATCTGTTTGTGCCTCTTTGGGTAGGTGGTACAAGTTTACTCTAAATCTTTGTTGCAGTGTTTTAAAACAATTTCCTTGCCACCTGTGAGCAGTTTGCAGAATATGCGGGAGTCAGACATCTGTTAATAACATATTTGAGGGAAAAAGAGATTTTGTCTTACAGATGCTTATGTGTTTGACAGTATTTGAGATTAGGATTCACAGACGGAAAAATTCTTTAAGCTATGCTTTTCAAAATTAATTAAGGCAAACACTCATGGTTGGACTCTATGATCTTCAGGTTCTTTTCCAATCTAAATAATTCTATGATTCTGTGATTAAATAGTCATTAACAAAAAACCATATCTAATATGAAAAGTTAGTTTGGTGTTTTTTCTACTTCTACAAGGGTTAACATTCTATTTTTCAGGGAAATCTTCAATAATTTATTGAATGTGAAGAAAGTAATATAATTTTCCATTCTGAACTTAAGCAGAGGTTTACAGATATTTTCTTCTCCAGGGTTGTTTGTGCTCATTATACAAGGAGGAATCATGCAAAACACAGAAACAATACTGGGAATATTCTTAAGTGAACAGCGTGGAAGAAGAACAAATGGATAGAAGGAAATATCTTTGCTCAAACACTGGACAGGCTACTCAAAAGCTCCATAAGGAGGAGCAGTCAAGAGTGTGGCAGCAAGAGGAAACATCTAGTAGAGGTCCCTTTTAAGAGGCTTTAAAAGCAAGTTTATTGCCTCTGAATATATGCTCTGGCACAAGGACAGACATCAAGAAAAGAACATAATTCTTTCTTCTCTGACAGATGTCCTTCTGAATGAATGCCCATGGCATTTGTGAAGTCAGGCATTTGAGAAATCAGCACTTCTAAGCAGAATTACGTATATTCTGAGCCCAAGAAATGGCACTTTCAGGATACAAGCTTTTACAACTTTTATGATAAATGTTTGACATAATGTCTTTTATATCAGTTGGCACTTAAAGGTGTGAATGAAGAACATGTAATGAATGCTTGACTCATAGGATGTGGGACAGTTCTTTTTGTTAGGATATTTCCAGTGGAATGGGGAACATGCCCTGGTTCTGAATAGCTCATCTTACTTTCATTAAATAAAATAAAATCTAAAATAATAATTTTATAATAAAAAAGACTCCTACAAACTACTTTTCTTCTGCTGTGACTTCAGACCAACTGTTCTTAGTATATTACTCATTTCCCCTAAATATCTTCAGGAAAAACCTAAAAAGGCCAAATCCTGGTTTATGCAAAGCTGCTTTTGACTCAGTGGTATTGTTGAAATAGAAAAGTGAACAGTATTTAGACACATGGTAGACAGGAAATATATTTCTTCTTTGTCAAGAGATGACATAAGTTTTTCTCATAATAATCCTTTGCATTTTATTAGGAGAAAAACATTAACCATAAGAAACACAGCTGAGGGGGAGTTGCTTTGTAATTAAAACAGGATGATTTCACCTACTTAACTGTCATGATCCAAAAACATAAGCATGTCTCAATTACTATTTTATATAGCACATCATTATTTCAGTACAAATTGGATTCAAAAGTCTGAAACAGTAAAATCCTCAAACTAGTATGGATGGATGGAATGGAAAAATATTAATTTTAATGATATCTTGTTCCCTATGTGGGCTTATGCCTTCAGGAAGAACAACGAGTTATAAAAATTTTAATTCAGTTTATGATTTACTCTTCTTAAGATATTTTCCATTCTGCTTTGCAACTAAGAGCCTAGAACTTCCTGCTAAAAAAAATGTGTTAAAAAGAGAACAAACACAAAAAAATGTATCTAACAAATTGTTTAGAGTTTCTGAATCCAGTTTTCAGTGAGTATTTTTTCTCTTTGGTGTGCTTGGATTTCAGGTAAGACTTAGGGGCTGGTTCAGCTTAGCACTGCAGTGCCTAAAGCTTGGGTGCCATAAGTGTGGGGGTAGGCAGATCTCTGCTCTGTACCTCGTGTGCTCAGATGGAAATAGGCTCTGAAAACTGGCTCAGCAGCCCTGCAGCAGTCCATAGGAGATGTCAAAGAAGAAGTTTTCTTTGATTCTTCCACAGGAGTGTTTTGGTGTACACCTCAAGGCTGCAGTCAAGAAAGTCTATGAAATTACAGTTTAGTTCTTGAAACTCTTTTCAAGGCTTAGGTGCAAAGTGGGGTTTTTTTTGGGGTTTTGTTGGTCTTTTTGTTGTCTTTTTTTTTGGGTTTTTTTTTTTTTTGCGTTTTTATTTGTTTGGGTTTTTTTTCTTACGCATAGCTGTTAGTGGAGCAATTTTTTCCCTTTCCCATATTACTCTCCGATTCAGAGGACTTCTCAAGAAGTCTTTCTTGAGTAGAAAGGTGAAAAAAAAGAGTGATGAAAGAATACATTTTGCACAAATTGCCAGAAGCTCTGCAGTCCACTAGTTCTACATCTGGAGAAGTTTCTGGAAAGGTCTCTCAATGCCTCTTTGGAAAAAATCAAGAACTGATGTGAAAGACTAAGTTTTCTTGATTGTCTTGTTTAATTTCCAGTGCAATGGGGACCCTGCTCAGTCTGTAGCTTCTTTTCTGGAGGAAAGGCAGTCCCACAGGTCCAGTGGCATTGTATTCTCTATGGTGCTATGAGCTGCTGGCAGTAAATCTCCTTGAACAGCTCTTCATGCTGCTTGTTGATTTCCTTGAATGCCACATGACATATCTGGAAGTTGAACCTGTTCCACATTTGAAAGATAAAGATATTACTTTACTGATTTATTTATTTATTTTTTTTTAATGTTCAGATCCCTGAGTTTTTATTTTACTCATTGTAAAAGAAAGACAAATTTAAATCCCTTTGATTTGTGCTCACTCAGGGTCAAAGTAATTTCAGAAAACCAGCAATGGTACAAATCTAAAAATGACAGTTCAGGCTATGAACCATCAAAAAGCATTTTCTGTTGTTATGATACATAGAAGCTGTTCACAAAAGATCTGGATTCATACTTTGAGAGGTACTCACTGATCTTTTTCCATTTGAGCTCCTGTCACGTGTTTCATGTCATATGTCTGGCAAGACTGCCAGCTCTACATTGTTGGTCACTGCTGTTTGCATCATAGAAGGAAGCTGAGGAAATAGTTAAAAGAGTAAATGTCTTTCTTATGCCAAGTGCTTAATACATTAAGCTGTTGATTTATGCTGTGAATGCTGTATGTTTATGTTTCAATATGTTTTAAGTTACTGTCGTTTTGGTTTTTGTTTGTTTTTTTGTTTGTTTGTTTGTTTTTTTCTTTTCTTTTACTTTTAATCTTCTGTTCTTTGAGCCTGTTATGTAATCATAGATTTAATTTACCAGTTGTACTGCCTGGCCTTATATATTTACCACACAAGAAAAGAAACACTGAAGAGTCAGAGTACTGATAGAAAACAATTTTCCCTGAAATCCCCTGTACATAGAACATGATTAATTTCACAGCTGTGAATCAGACCTGGCCTTGCTTAGTATACACAATCCACAAACAATGCATGTACATATTTATACATAATGAAACAAAGGAAAGAGCACAGAGTTTACTTGGCCAGGAACAAGTATTGCATCAGTCTAATATCTGAAAACCCCCAGAGACAGGATGAATCTCACAGCTTTGTAATATGATAATTTGATACTTTAATAGTTTTTTACATTGATGTTATAATAAATACTAGGCAGATGTTTAATTCATATGTAGTCCATAGTACTGAAATCATGTGTCTTTGTAATATAACTATCACCAGGATACAATAGAACACTGTTTTTTAATTAGGAAGCCTTGGGTTTAAACAGTGTGCTATTTCATAAAATAATGTCTAGAGTAAGAGTAAAAGTTATTTAAAGTTATCTCGATACATTCTCTTTATTTTATTGAGAGAAGTGATAAGAATAGGAGTACACTTGAGACATACATTTTTTTAAGAAATTAAAAATTAAGAAGGTCTATGATAAATTATATTTTAGAAGAAGTTTTGATAATGTTTTCTGAATAAAAATAAACATTAGCTGTTTGAAATGATGGAAAATACTTATAAACTGCAGTATGTAAACTGAAATTTTGATCTGTTCCCACCTCAGTTACTTTAAGCTCTATTTAAATTGATAACAGGACCTAATGAGAGAATAATTATCATTAGCTGATGAGTGAATTAAATTCATACTTGGAAAATTGAGGTCCTAGCTAAAACTTGTAGACATGATTTTAATACTACAAACTAAAAATCTATTGCTGTTTTTTAACTGATCATTGCCACAAGCTTGATATTTTGATTTTCAGTCCTCAAATGCTGCAGGTTCTGCAGTTTCCCTGCTGTGTTTCACACACCTGTCTCAGTGCCCCTGCAGGGAAACCTGACACCTGCCCTGTGTTTAAATTCTACCGGGTTTTGGAAACACCACCACCACCATCCATTTCACCTGCCGATTCTTAGGGTATGGGTATTTTAAAGTATTGAGTGAAACCTATCATGTATAACGCCATCAGTTGTAAAAGGAATTAGCAAACTGGCAGAAATAGAAGTGGGCTGTCCATATTAATCCAACAAGTAAGTGACAGAGCCAGGAAGAGCACCTAAGTGTCCAGAATCCCCCAGAAGTCCTGTTGGCTGCCCCAAGGGACCTTGCAAGGACTTCATTTTACTTCATGCGTCTTCAATTTCTGTTCTGCATAAGGTAATTCTGTAAATTACAGAATTTATGTTCAGCATGAAATTTAATACTTTTGTTTGCAAAAAATTATGTAATATCTTCCCTTTTTTCCCCCCACATTTCAAGTTAATTTATATACTATCTTGGTACATTATTATCTAGTTAATACAGAAATTTTTGGATTTAATGAAATTCATGGCTATTACTTGTATTACTTGTTTGCATTATCACAAGAAAAAAAAAAGAAACTAAAATTGTTTGTCCCCTTGGTATACTTTGGTTATCAGTTCAGAAGATCTTGACTTGCTCATGATAAGTCTGAACTTTTGTTCAGAGGGAAAAAAAAGTGATTCACTGACTGAGTCAGAGCTGCCTTTCCTTTTTCCTCTCTGCCTCCCCATCACTCTCCTTCTCTCATGCACCCCTGGCCCTCCTAAATTACTTCTTTTCTCTTGAAAGTTTAAAATAAATGATAGCAGCAAGCTATCATTTATTTACCCTAGCTTGGCTGCTATGCCTTGGTCCTCTTTTCTTGGTAACTGAATTAATCCTGTTTTCAGCCGTTCTGTGGAAGTCTGAGACATGCATGTGTTGGTGAGTGCTGTCTGGACCAGTCACTCTGCATCTGTGAGTTATAGTCTGGAAAAGCACAGCCAGCCTGAGGCTAAGTTGTTTCTCTTTGGCAAAGAAAGTACAACACCAGCCCTGGCACTCTCTAGCCAGGGAATAACTGACTGCAACCATTAATATAATATTAATACAAATGGGTTTTTTGATGACAACGTTGTACATAAGAATGAGGAGTAATCTTCTGAGCTTTGAGAGCATGCTTGATAGCTTTTCAACAAGGCCTGAAGGGAAAATTCCCACCTCTAGGCAAGTATTTAAAGCTTTATTCACACTATATTACACCTTGCTCTTTGAATGGCTTTGGTGGTTTTATGGTTATCTAAGATGAACAAAGGAAAGAGAATTTGATCCTAAGCAAATGTGTAGATGTGCAAGAGAGAGGGAAAGACAGAGGCTGGAATATTTTTTCTGAAACTGGAGCCTTAAATGATTATGTTTCAAGCATTCCTATCTACAGTGGAAATCCTTTCCCCACAGTCAATCCAAAGCCTATTCAAGTCAATGGCTTTTGGATTTCTGTCATCTGCAGCTATGGCAGACAAACAAAACAAACTGCTATCAACTGTAATATGACCTAAGTGTTTGCAGCTCCTTAGCAAAAAAAGTCTGGCTTTGGGTAATTTCAAGGAACTTACCAAAGTTTGTTTCAAGTGTGTTCTGTTTCTAAGCAAATTCATATAAAGGAAGCAGGAGAAAATATAAGTTCTCACTGAGTTGTTCCAAGCACCTAATGCAGGAAAAGGTTTGAATACAGTTTTGAAACCTTTTTTTTCTGTTCTCCTGATAATAATAGGATTATTTAGCTGCAATTTGAAGGCAGAAAATTTCTATCTGTCCAAACAAAAAATGTAAATTATGCTTAAAAACATCCAACAGAAATAGTACATGTTGAGCTGGCCCAAGTTGTTTTGTTTCCTTGAAACACTTCTAAGGACCTGGCCCAATGTGTTTCATTTTGTCCAAGTGCTTTAGATCTGTGACAACAAGGCCCTGAATATATCACTGGTCTTGTTTATGAAAGTGTAGTTATTCTGAGAATAAAAAATCTTGTCTTGGAGACATCAGCACAACAGCCTCAGTTTGTTCCCTTTCTGCTGCAAATTCCTGGTGTATGTCTTCACTTTTACTGACAGGGGCTAGGTAGTCATTCACTCTTGGAATTTAACTTCTTTTAGCAGAACAAGACAAAAAAATAAAGGACATGAACATCAGAACTTTGTCCCTTGTTGGCATAAAGTGCCTAATGATATTGCTAGGAAATACAAACTGAGTCATTATCAATTTTCTGATTGCAGTAACAGACAGAAAAGCTCTGCATAAATCAGTTTGGAAATATACCTTCTCATGTGCTGTCCTGTCAAAACTGGAATTTTGGTGAAAATTGTAATCAGGACTGATGTCTTATGTACCAAGAGAAACTACAGAAAAACTGTGACATTAAAAAGGGATGAACAATAAGGAGATTTAGAAGAGACACTAAGAACATGACCAAAATTTTTGGTAAGTGGCTGGAGGTATTTTTTTCCCTTATCACTTTGTTGGATAATCTGAAAAGAGGTGACAAAGTGTGTTTACACCTCTGAGGACAGAAAGGAGCAGAATTGCAGCAGTCACTCTCCACTGAGGTTTAAGAATATTCACTTCTATTATCCCAGTCCCACTGCATAACTTCTGTCAGAAAAAAAACAGACAGAAAGGTGATGGGTTTATATCTCAAACAGTTTGGTGCTGCTGTTTGGTCTGCTTTGGGATTCTGTACCTAAATAAGATGTTCAGCAAAGAGACTCAAGTAATACTATAGGGAAGAACTGCTAACAGTGAAGATCAGTTCACTTGTTGTGTTGCTAAGATGTCATTCATTTTCTCTGTCTTTAGAAAGGGGTTCATTTGCTCCAGTCTCCATGTTTATCCCATCTTCTCAGGTTACAGTTGAACTTGTATTCATCACTAACTAGGTGAATCTTGGTAAGATCAAACCTGTTGCCACAGAAGTAAGCCAAACTTATGATCCTATTGATGTTGGCAATAAAAAATCTTACCAAGCTATTGGAAATCTGCAAGAATTTATTACTGACTTGAGCGAGTTCCTAATTTTATTTCTACTCAATCATTTAAGCACATTTCTGATTAGCATTTTGCTGGACAGAGATAGATTTGAAATCAGTATTTGTTCCACGGATGTAGCTTCCAAAATAGTTTCTTTTACAAAAGACATTCCACAAGCATGAGCAAATAAAACATGTTCTTATTCCACCACGATGTACTTCAATAAAGGAAACTTCTTATATATATTTAAACAGAACTGACAGCATAAGCAGACAAAAATGCCTTAATGAACCATATCTCTATAAACCCTTGGGTTCATGAATTTTCACTTTCTTAAAACATGGGATTCCAAGATAGGTTAAAATAAAAAAAAAAAGTTTTAAATTAAAAACTGATACAGAATAACTCATGGTAGACTATGCCATTAATTCTTAATTCAAAATAACAGCACTTAACTCTTTCAACAAGAGAGAAGGGAAAGCTTACCTTCCATTGGTATTTCATTAGTACAGTGGTCTTATGTCTTCTTCTATTTAATTACACTCCACACAAGTTGCATTTATAAAATGAACTACCAAAATATCAGGTATGCATGGGAAAACCTTGAAAATACTATATTAAAGGAAAATCACGTTTCATATCTTGAGAAAAGCACACATGAGAAAAGCATGTTTATCTATGCTTTTTTCAGGTGCTAGTGTCATTAAAATGACAACACATTCACTTCTGAAACTGGATTAAAAAGATATGAATTAATGACTTGAAAGATTTATTTCTTCATGGGCAAAAAAAACAATTCACAACAAATATTTTCTAGTTTGCTGAAAACCTCAGATATAACTGATTCTAAATTTATTGAAGGAACATGTGTCTGGTGATGCTTTTTCTCCCAAACCCTTTTCTCTGTAACTGGTGAAATATGAATGACAAGGGTTTTCTGAAAAAATCCTGCCTGCCTTTAGTCACCTTGCCTGCCTTTTGTCAGAGACATAGATCACATCCTTTCAAGAAATGATCAAGGGACTCTAAGGACAGGGCCCTGAGAATATTCCTGGGCAAGCATCTCGTCATGCTTTAAGTCAGTCACAGGACAATATTGTATTAAAATTTAGGGGCAAGCACAGCTGGATTTCCCTTGGCATACAAACACTGGCCAGAAGCGTGCTACTGGAGATGGAACAGAAGTGAAAATCTGGTCATTAGCTTTGACTCAGGGCCAATTCTGCAGTGTCTATAACTCTAATGAAATATTAATGTGAAATTAAAGTGTTAAAATGTCCCTTTCTAAAATATCACTTTTTGCTACCACATCTCAAACCTAAACCAGGGGGTCCATTTTCCTGCTCAGGAAAAACTTCAGACTACATGAGCAGCCAGATTCTGACTTGTCTTTGAGAATGGTCAGAAAATTTTGTAAATTAGTGTTCATTATAATGAAGTATATCCTCTTCCACTGACATCAGAACAGGAAGAGATAAATTTATTATTTTTATGGATTACTTACTTATTTTAAAGTAGCTTTAGTAGATTGTTCATGTTATTGTATAGCTTAAGTTTATTTTTAGACTAGTACTTGTATAAGTGGAAAACCATATCAATAACTCCCTACTCTAATAATTATCATGGATACAGTTCAGGACAGAATATGGTAAATGAAAGCAATTTAAAACTAAATTGAATGGAAAAGAAGCCTTTTGTTTATTCTTTTTAAGGTTTAGATAAGGGTAAATTTGGATTGGCACAAAATGGAAACATTTTTAGAAAATTAAAAATACAATGAGATGGACTGGCATTAAACAAATTCACTGGTAACTAAGGTTATAATTAAAGTTGTCATGTTAAAAACAGGCAAGAAAACCTTAGAATTAGGCCTTGGCCAATTGTAAAAATCTGTCCAGGTCAACTTTGAAAGGATTTCCAATGCAAAAGGTTAAAATAAGTACCAGAATATTGAAAAATACTTTCCTCTTGGACTGAACTTCTGAAACATTCTTCAAAACATAGCTTTAGAGGAATTTGAAACAAGAGACAGATACAAATGTTTCTGCACTACTCATATTTTACTGTACTACCTATGAACAATTTGAAAAACAAGCCAAACTAAACCAGGTTTTAGTTTTGGTCTAGAGCCAAAAGAGATATTAATAAGAGTTATCCAATTTTTACTCAATCTAAAGGCTTTTCAGTACAGCTGATGATATGAGAAATGGTGACAGATAAATGATGCAGGGAGTAATTTAACTCTTCAGTTTGCATTATGTCTGAAAGAGAATGGCATTATGCAATTAGTTATCCACTCTTTTTGAAGTACTATGGAAACAGCAAGTAGAAATTTGTGGTAAGAGTGGAAAGCCAAAAGCACAAACACAATATCCTCAGAATGACACGGAACCACAGAATAGTTGACTTTGGAAGAGACCCCTGAAGGTCAGTTTTTCCAGCCTCCCTGTTCAAGCAGGACCTTGTACCTCCTGCCAAGTCCAGGAGGCTTCTGAATATCTCTAAGGAGGAAGATTCCACAACTGCCCTGGGACACCACTGCCAGTGCTCAGACATCCACCAGTAAAAAAGTGATTGCTGAAGTTTAGACAACATGTCCTACATTTCTGTTTGTGCCCATTGTGACCACCCATGTCACTTAGAATAAATTTATTCTTCTGGAGAATTTATTCTTCCTTCCTCAGTGTCTTGAATTCTGAACTGTAGTTTTTGGTAACGATGACTAAGAAGTGCAAAGTATGTAGAATATAGATTATTTAATACTCAAAGCTGCCTCATCCTTCCTGATAAAGTTCGCAGTCATCTACTACAAAACTTAAGCAAATAAAGCTTGGAGGAGACTGTTCTTTTGCATTCTATGAAAGTAACCAAAAATAAATCAGCTGGAAGGAATCTAACAAGATTAAAAACAAAGGAGAGATGCAAATAGAATTATCACCTGTTCATTTTCTCTTCCACAGTGTTTTACTTGGATGCTAATAAGTCCAATATTTTCCATTCCTACATATAAATGATCAGATTTTTGTTTCTACAGAAAAAAATTTTAGATTCATAAGGTTAAAGTTCATTTAGCATTTAAGAGACAAATGAGGTCAGCATTAGTACTGCAAACGTTTTTCATTATAGAAATTTAGTCACAGGCTGGTTCAGAAGTTGAAAACACCATAAGGAGAGCACAAGACACTAATCTCCTTCGTGACAGTGACAATTCCCAGAGCTTTTTAATACCAGTAAATGCTCTCACATATTTGAAAAAGACCAGCATTTCATATGGATAGAATCCAAAATATCATGGTTCTTGAAAATTTAAAAGCATATTTTTGGGTTTGTTCTTTTAACTCTATTGGGAATCTTATATTTTGTATCCAAAATAAATTTCAGGTTGATTTTGGCAGGTGTTTATTGTTGCTGAAAATCACCAGAATTAGAACAATATGAGGAGGAGCTCTGGCTGAGGAACCACCCTAGAAAGTTGCTGAAATATCATCTCCTCTGATCAAACTTTAAATTTATCTCCTTTCTTCCTCGTGATTTTTTGAAATCCAGATGTCTTCCACTGTTTCTGAAACAGTGTTATAAGCTGCTGTTCATCCTATATGCTTCCAATCCTGCTAGTCACGCTTCTTACGTCACTTCTCACATGTTCATTTTAGTCTGGAATTCTCCTGCCAGCTCGGATCCTATTTTACTACAATGTTTTTGTATCTTCAAAATAAATGAAATTTTTATCCCAGATTCTCTAGCATTTTAGTGTTTAGATCTGCAATCCTAAAACTTTGGCTCAATATTATCTTGATTTTGGATCAAGGATAAAAATATCATTTTTCAGCACATTCTCAGTTTAAAATGTGGATTTCTTCAGTTCTGAGGATTATTTTCTGCTTTAATAAAATAAATTTCAGTTAAGGACTTCAGTAACAAAATAAATTTGGTACTGAAGGGAGAATTCATATTAGTCTTTTCATCTGCTCTCCTGTTTTTGTACTTGACTGCTACCGAGGCTTACACAGATTTCACCAAGGAGAACACTGGCAATAATAATGTGAATATGTTTGGGGTTTATGCTCACAAATATTTCAAAAAACACATTAATGGACCATAGCCCCTGGCTATTACCACCACAAAACACTCCCTAACTAGAACCTTTTATGAATATTCAGCTTTGAGCCTGGAAATGCTATAAAACAGCAACACTGACTACAAACTACCTTCTCCACTAAGAAAGAGCCTTATTTGTCAAGCTGGGTTGTGCAATACAAGGACATGCTATATTCATTATCAGTCCTTGAAGTTTCTCTTTCCATAATAGCATTATTGATAAATTTTATTTTCAGTCTCAGCAGTTCTGTTGGATTTTAACTAGACTGCTGCTGAAAACTTATTTGATTTCTGTATTTAACATCTTATCTTTACAAGTCACATTCTGAAATCTATTTTTTCAATAAGGTATTCTAAACCAATATTAATATTTTATTTTTAAAATAAGTAATGAATAAGTAATGATAGGCTGTCTTTTATAAGTATCTGAAACAGTTAAAATTGTTGCCATGATAGTAGAAATCAGTGGTGGGCTTCAATGAGATCTTATTCATTTTCCTTCCTTAAAAAATGAGCAAAACATGTAACAAATAGGGAAACAAAGACACCCCATATCCAGCCATGCTTCTTTAGCCTGCTCAACAGTGTTGAGAAGCCCAAAGTCATCCCCATGTCTCTAAAATTGAGAGAGGATTGAAACATGTCTTGTACAAACTAATGATATTTCTGAATAATGTGAATATAAACTAAGCTTTTCTTTGCAAGCAGGCGAGTTAACATTGAACTTCAAAGTATGTTTGGTAGGAAAAAAGGCAGAAAATTACAAAAATTACAAATTACAAAATGACAAAATTTATAAAATATAACCTTTTAATAATTTTTTTTTTCCTATGTTATAGACAGTAAAGCTGCAGTGACACAGTCAATAGCAGATATGGGAAGCAAAGAGCAGATCCTATAGCATCCTATATGGCAAAGAAACAATGAAAGCTAATGTTACTCTGCCCACTCTCTTTCATCATGACTGTTCAGCCAGTGTCTTGAGAAAAATTTGGTCTAGTCACATAAATTTGCAGTAGCTTGAATCTGTTTAGGTGGAGTGCAAAGGAACTGAGGATCTGGAAGTCACCCCTGCCAAGACGAGAGTCAGAGCACATGCCTTTTGCATAACCCCTCTCTTCACAGCTGCTTTTCAAAACACGGCCTGGCTCCCTCTCCCGCAGGCTGTGCTAAGAGCCAGGGGTACTGGATATGTTTGAACAAGTGCCCTGGACGCTCTCTTTAGCTATTAAGCCAACCTTCTGTAGCAGCCAATGTAGATTTGGCTTGGAGAATATTTCAAGGGTGCAAAAAACAAGTATGCTATGCAAACCCTTCTTATAGGCACTTTATGTTTTATTTGCACAATTTACATTGTCCTTGGCATTTGGGAAATGTGATATTTTTTCATGCACATTTTCAGCTAACTCTTTCACTGCTGTGAATATAGGGTATCTAGCTAGGCAGGCTGAGGGTTTATTTAATAATGTGAAATGAATGAACACCTTATATTAAATAGCACTTGACCCAGTGGACCAGAAAAATAGCTGTCCAAAGGCAAAAAACCAGTCTCAGCTATAGAGTACAGGCTAGGGCAAGAAAAAAGGCTACTGACACATGGTGAATCGCAGCATAAAACTATAAGAAAGTAGTTTAGCATGATAGTCAATAGGAAAATTTCTACAGCAATTATTAGCTAAAGGATAATTGTGAAAAAAAATAGGAATAGGATGAGCCTTCAGAGTGAATGCACTTTTGTCTAACCAGAAGAGGATATGCAAAGAACCATTTCCTAATCCGAAGTGAAAGGTCCATCCTAGCTCCTCATTCTTGTATTGTTCTTTACTTCGTGTTCTGAGAGATATTAAGGCGAAATAATTCCAGTGAAAATCTGCACTTCAAGAATGAATACAAATTGGTACAACACAAGCTTTTGAACTCAGACTCTTAAGTGGCTCTTGACACATTTTAAAAAAACATGGCCTTTTTCAGACAATGATATATAACTAGGCTTGGGTGATTGTTAATTTTTCTACTTGAAGTTAATTAATTTCAAAGTCTCTTTTAAAAGAAAGTTAATTTCATTGAAATCAACTAACATTTTTTGTCTGAGAACTATAGATAGTCGGTGCTGACAACTTTAATGTAATGCATACTCATATGTAAATAAAATCAGACATTTTGAAAAATTAGGTAAACTGTATCCTGTCCAAGTGATCTGTCTTATTTTTATTTTATGGCTTAAACAGATTAAGACAGTAATTCCTGAAATGGGTACTATTTCAGTAGCTGTCTGTGCAGCTCTTGCAAGAGATCCATATCCTGAATAAACCCTTGAAATAAATTATAAAACCTGCTGAAAAAAATGTCCTACATAATCAACAGAGATCTACCCTTTTTATGATTTCTCATTAAAAATTCCTGGGAAAATTGCCAAACTGATGTGATATGAACCTTCTCTAGAAGGGACTTCTGGACATCTGGCACATAATGTAGCCTAGGAACGGCCTAGGAATGACCTTTTCCCACTGTTTTCCCTGAGGAAAGACAAAGGTAAACAGAAGTCCCTCTAATCCTTGAGGAAAACAGCAAGGGGGGCATCCCTGGAAAGATGATGTAGCTGTTTTGATCTGTCAGACTGAACTTGAGATCCACTGACAGAAGCCTTGTTTGAGCAGATGGATTATTGAAGAGGAATGCATTTAAATGTAAGTATTAGTGCATTCATTTAGCATGGAACACAATTATACACATATGTTTCAAGAGATAAAGAGTGCTTTAAGAATGCATTTTTGGCTAATTATATTTGTAATTAGATTAATTAAATGTCAATTATTTTAACTATTCTTCTGAAAATAAACATTTTTCATTTACATTTTCTTTTTTATAAAGATGCTGAAATTGCAACAATTTCTGTTTGATTGCAGCTCTTGGACTTCAGAAAGACTTCTGCATGCACATGAAACTGTCCTACAAAAGTTGCTGAACAGATAGCACCGGGGAAATTCTTCTAGCATTCCTAGCTGGTGTAAGTGTTCTCATAACACCAAAACAGAAAAATAACCCTGACCCAGGAGGGTGTTCTTTTTTATGTTATGTGCTCCCATCTTTCTTCCCTTGACCTAGTCCATCAGGGCTGAGTTGCAAAGCTCACAGTGCTCTTGTGAAATTGCTTTGGCTCACAGCAGGAGGATGGTTGATATGTCTAAGTCTAAAGATATGTTCTTGAAATGTTATTGAAAGAAATCTCAAGTAACCATGTTGGATTTTTTCCTATGAACTCCCGAAGGAAAAGAGACTGTAAAACGAAGAGACTTACATTCTCTTGAATGTGTCACTGCCTTCAAAGATTAATTTGTCTTCCCTACACTATCTTGACCAGATACCTAAGAGACTGTTGATGTTATTTGGCAACTTCCTTCTCCATGGACCTAACTTTTCAGTGTGTAAAAGATCACATATATTTGTAAAGAAATTCAGCGGTAACAGAAGCATGTTGATTGTATATAAAGCTCGAAATATCTAGTTCTGTCAAAGTCTACATAAATTACACACACTTTCTTCTAAATTATATGTATTTTTAGATTTAAAAATATACCTTTTTAAAAATTTAGGCCCATTGCCTAAATTTGAGGTGTTTTCATACTGATGCAAAAAGTGCATTTACTGTGTTTTTATGTATTTAAAAAGCAGCAACTATAGGATGCTGAGAATGTTTTGATTATTGTTTTTATTTTTTGATATGAGAAATCCTTGATGAATGCATAGGAGCTCCCTTTGGAACGCAGCAACTTAGGTGCACAATAGAATTTTGGTCTGAGCCAGAAAAAGGAATTTACACCCTAAGACAAATTGTGCCCAGTCTGGGAACTCACTGGGAATTAAGGTGATATAAATTAACATTAAATTTGGAACACTTGATCCTCAACCTTTGTGTCTTACAATGAATTACAGTCACAAAACAGAATGAGAATGAAGTATATGGCCCATGTCTTTTATAATAACATTCCTCTTGTGAGCCAAGATATATCATTATATAGTTCAAGTAACATAACACACCAGGCCGGCCCAACTGAGCCGGACTAGTCACACCTAAGCATGGACACTTTCATATATTTTTATGTTATCACATTTGTATAAAGGCAGATTATCTTCAGCTAGCATGTAATTCCAAACAGTAGAGCATACAAATAGGAAACAGATTTTGTGCTGTATCCGTAAATCCTAAGCTACAGGGCTGTAAAGTAAACTGATTTATAGTTCTGAGAATTCTCAAAAAAAAAAGTTACATTATAAAAATGGTTTGGTTGTTTAAAAATGAAAATTTAACAGGATTCACAGTCCTTCTGAAGTTTGGAGCTAGATCACTAGATAGGCTTTGTTTACGTGATCTCTCCTCATATGATTAATATTAGCTCACAGTATGTTATTTTTAAAAGTACTTTTTCAAAAGGCATAAAGAAAAATCATGTTCTCATTTAACTATTTTGTTTTTAGTTTTTGTCTGCTGCATTCTTTAGCTAAAACAACTACATTCTTTTTAGTGGATCCAGATAGCAAATGATTTATAAAACCTCTGAACTAGCTTTGAGTTATGAAACTGACTATAAAGTAAGACTACAAAATGATCTGTAAACAATGGTAATTCCAAAAAGATGGTCTCTTTGTTAAACTCTTCCTATTACTTTCTATTGATTTTAAAGATTAATTTTGTTTTAAGGTGTGTTGAGCAATAAAAGTCCTATGGAGTAGGGAAGAGGATTAGACAATAGGAGTGGAAAGTCTTCAGAAAGAATTTATTCCTACAATTTCCACAGCTTCCTCTTATATATGAAATTTACTTTGCAGCTAAGCTGTTAACAAGTAAGAGAATTTGATATTTATAAAGCATGTTCTCAGTCCAAAACTATACACTATTACACATTTTCACTGCTAATTCCTTAAAAATTAAATTGGGAAGATATTTTTTTGAAAAAATCACAACTTAGAATGACAAATTAAAAACACAATTCTAGTTCACATACTTGGGAGAATTTCAGTTGAATTCATTGGGATTCAAACTGAGCCATAAGACATTTAACACCACCTCTAATTGGATTCTGTCAAAAACCTGAAGTACTAGAATGATTCTTGTCTACCAGGAGCTCCTCAAGTACAAAACCACCCAAAGTATCATGGCAAATGCAACACGGACAGACATGGAGAAGAAAACACACTGGGAAACATTTAACTAAATTTATGATAATGTGGTGTTTAGTTTTGAGCTTAATAATCCTTATTCAATGGAGTAAAATAGACAACTGTGAGGTGTATAACTTATTTATTACATGAATCTCATTTTTATAGTGTCTAATTATTTTCATTCACTGTAAAGGGAGCTTTTTTTGACTAGGTAATATATACTAATCATGGAGGCATTCATGCCACCCTATGCATGTCACACAAGTGTGTCTCGCCATGTGTCCCCTGAGTCAAAGCTAAGGATGCTTTACCTCGTGGGTCTCACTAGGCACAGGAAAGGAATGAAAGAATGGTTTACAGATGCTCTGAGGAGAGGGAGGGGAAAAGAGAGGGGGGGAAATGTGAATATTTTCAGAAAAAATTGTGTAAATTATCATATGGCTTTGCTGTCCTGGTCTGTGTGTGTTCTTATGTGTTCAACATTAATTACTCTGGTAGAAGTGTACATTTCAGTCATGATTTAAATAACACAACTAAAATGTTCAGAGCTGTTTTTATTTTTCATTTCTACCCAGGGAAAACAGCTATGCAGGGGAATTCTTTAGACATGCATGTTCCCTGAGTTTGTGAAGGAAAATGGGCATCTGATAGCAGTTTAGAGTTGTCCTGACTGAGACCTGGAGCATTTGCTTTTCTAGTTTCCTCTCTTGAAAACAGCCTGTAACTTTCAAGTTATGACAGCAGGAGCAGTTTATGGACATTTTCAGTGCTGGTCTGTGTGCACAGACTCCTGACTGCACAGTTCTCTTAGTCATACCACGCTTTGATATTCGAGCAGAAAAACTGAGCAGGAACACATCTTGTAGAGCCAATACCCTGGAAAGATCACACCCAACATCCTGTTCATCTGTGAGTCATAATGGAGGGAAAACAAAAGATCATTAAACAAACATTCCTACAGATCTCCAGTTAAAGGTGTTCTTTTTTCTGTCTGATGTTTCCTGGGAACTCTACAAGCACATCCATCTATCCATCAGCAATGTGTCACTTATGGAGTCTGTGCCCTTTTAGCCTCCAAACTTCCACTCGTATGAACTGTTTCCTCTGCTCCCCCTGCCACTTCTGCAAAGTCTCCGTCCCTCAGCTTTTTATGCTGTTGGTTCACCTTTGGGAATTTCCTATGGAAATGACTGTAAGTACAGATCAATTACTTCACCTAAGTCCAGTCTCCTCTGTCATTGCCTTTTGTGCCTGTATGTCAACCAGTAAGGGCATGACTGATCAGGGCAAGAGGAGATTATTGGTCATTGGATACTTTGAAAAGGCAGCATGGGAAGATTTTGCCTGTTAATGCTTCAAGAACTCTGCTGGCAAATAGGCTGCAAGATCTTCAAAACTCTTTCAGCTGAAGGACTGGCTATCCTAACATGAGATTCCAAAGTCTTTCCCTAAAAAAACTTGTCCCTTGCAGCAGGAAGACCCTGGACATACACATCATATTTTGTAACCAAATTTTATCAAGTTCATGGTCATTTCCAGTGGTATGATGCTGATAAGAATGTCAAATTCATAGAAACTTGCATAGTCCAAGGCCTGAGGTTGCTTTGGTAATATTGCTTTAAGGTGTGTTGTAATATTGCGTTTTGATTTCTTTTGAATAAAAGTTCTTTGCAATTCCCAATTTGCTTACAAAAATGAAAGAAAGTATTTCAGTCTCAACTGAATGCATCCCCTGAGTTTCCTGTAAAGGGGCCTATTCTTTAATCAATTGAAGCACTCTTATACACAGAAGTGTTCACAGATTTATATACTAGTTTCATGGTGATGACCAATTACAGAAACAAAAAGCAAATGACAGTTGAAAAGGGCAACTTGTATTCAATGTAGGCAATTTTGTATTCAAAAGCATAGCCCAGATTGAAGAAAGTTTGAAGAAGTTATTGTTTCTGCATATAAATCCTATTTCTTTTATGCACTTTTAGCATTTCCAGATGTTAAGATCCTGTGATAGATACAAAAAAAATAAACAAAATACACATATAAAATTATTATATTGGCACAATCACAGCATGAATCAAAGCAATAAATAATGAGGATTTTTTAAAAAAAAATTATTTATTTATTTATTTATTATATGCAGGTAAATATTTCCTTCATAATATTTTGGAATTACTGCACTGAAAGACATGAAAAACATTTAACTACAGAATAAATGGTCAATGGAGTGGTATCACTTCTGTGACTACACTGGAAAAGCTGATTTCTTCTTCCCCCAACTTGTGTTGTAGTAAATATAGAATTTTAGTGATTTTTAACTATTTTTATGACTTTTCAAATACCAAAAATCACAGCTTCCTATAATAGTAATTTGCAAATAAATATGATAATTTAATCACCATTTGTTTTGTAATGAGCACAGTATCAAAAATTGATGTATAAACTATAGTGCATAATGACAATATCATTTTGGACAAATCCAAATGATGGATTTAACTTGTTTTCTCCCTTTCTTTCACATATAGATTTTAAAGGAAGCTATAATAAACATGAGAAAGAATGAGAAATAATCTGAGGTAAAACAGAAGATAAATATGTGAAAATATTGAAAAAAGTGACAAAGCATGAAAAAACAAAGGATAAAACAGAATGAAAAAAGGAAAGAAAGAAAGAAGGGCAGAAAAACAAGTAAGATGATTATGAGACTGATATGGAAGCACACATTTAACATTTTTACTAGGATATTTCCAGAATATTGTCATCTATCTGTGGGAATATATCTTGATTATTTTCATTATGGAACATAATTCTATGGTGGCTGGACTTCCATGCTTGGGTTCCAGTCTTCAGATTTTTGGCACTTTTTGGATCTTCCTTTCTATAATATTAGTCTCCAATAAGTCATTATGCATTTGCTGAGCTAGTTTTTTTCATATTTATCCAGCTTCTATTTAGAACTCATTGGGCTTAAAATTATTTGGTGATCTTATAATACAATTTTATTTTATAGGAAAAAGAAATAACTCTTGCATAAATTCTGGCTAAGACAAAAAGATGTAGGAACAGACCCAAAGCATATGGGTTAAATTAACGCCTGCTGAGTTGCAGTGCCAGCATTTGTCTGATTTAATGACATGATTTTAAATAATTGGAGGGGGGTCTTGAGCATCCTCCCTGTGATTTTCTGATGGATTAATTTTAAACAGAGGCGCAGGGAACATTTGGGACCACTAGTGTGAATGTTTTCTGTTGGTTAACAGTGAATAATTGGCCTAGTTTCTTGTCCCATTTCTCCTTCAGAAAAACATAATTAATTCAAATGTGCTGGCCAGTGATATGCATAGCAGAGCTGCAAGCCGTGCTAATAAGGCCAATCTCAGGAGTGAATAAAGCAGATCAGATGGTCAGGAGTGGGACAGGCAACAAAAATGAATCAATAAGAAACAGGTCAGTCAAGTTCAGCCTATCATTACATTGGCCAAGAATGTTTAAAAATATAAAGATTTATTTACAATTAAACACTAATATGAAAGTAAAAGAATATTAGAAGTGACATTTTAGGTGCTGATCATGATTCTGGAGTTTAGGAGTGAAAATCAAATGATAAAGTCTGATTTTCCTAGTGCCTGAGGAGTTCTCTCTAATAGATGGGCGACACAAAATGTTATTTTCAATGACTGCTTCAAAAACACTTTTTTCAACATATTATTTTTCCTTCAACAACCACCTCTTTTGTTTCATGGTGTAAGATGCTATCTGGTCTTAAAGGATTGCTTTTCAAGCTGTTAAGACTAATAAAAAAAATAGAATTATTTTCTCTTCTGATTAACTTAGGCAAACATGCAGGTGTAGATCTAAATCTGCAACTCCATTTATGTAACAGAGATTAAGATTCCTTACAAAATCTGTTTTATGAAAATGTTGTAAAGAATATATGTGTATACATTTAAGATGGAGAGCCATTTCAGAAGAAAAAGTGAATTATCTAATCAGAAATAATATGTTGTGCTGCATTTTGGTAAATACTGTTGCTTAGAACACACAAACAGGAGAGTGGATGACAAGTACTTAATGCTCTACTTATACCAATTTATTTTTAGGATATGGAATACCTTGATTGGGAAAATGAGCACATTCATTGCAAATCCAAAATTGAGTGTGTAATGTGATCTGCAATTTAATCACAATGGTAGCTTTTTCTTGGTAGATAGCTCACTACAGAGACCTTATTTCCTATATTTCTGCAAACTAAATACAATAGCCCCATACTTGGAGTTAATCAGTCTGTTATTCCCTCAAGGTTTTGAGCAACTTTTCTAACTTGGCTAAACAAGAAATATCCAGTTTTCAAAAAGTAGGCAGGTTTTAAAAAGGGATGATGCAGACTTTTTCTAATATAAATCCACCTTCTTTGCATTCTTTGAAGATAAACACGTCAAGGTGTCTCCTGTAATGCTGTGCATCTGCACAATGATGTGTTTTAAATGAAAGCAGAATTTAGAAATAAGAACTAGTGGGACAGAAAACTGGATGGTAACTCAATAAAGCACTTAACTCATGAGCTGGGAAATGTTTGGAACTTGAACAGAACAGCTGGAATTTATAATTTCTGCTTTGCAAAAATTTTGTCTTTCCTGAAAAATATGAGGCTTTATGACTGAAAAGTCTGCATGGTTTGTTCAGCAAAGAATCCCAACATTTTGCTTTCGGATAAATTTGCAAATTGTGAGAAACTTCCCATGTTTATACTTCTAAAATGATTTTCCTTGTACTTGTGTCTGCCTAATCAAGTGAAGTAATCCTAGAAACAAAAAAAAATTCAAATGTCCCATTTTCCAAGTGAAAACACTTTATTTCAGAAATATTTTTTTCACAAAAAACTTTTCAAGAAAATTAAGAATTTTCAGTACAAGCAGAACAATCTTCCCTTACTCAAAAATGTCCTGGCAAAGTAATTCTGACCAGTTGTGTGCAATAATAATGACCTCAGGATGATATCTCACTTCAACATCATTTACATGAACCTGGAAAATGTAAATCAGTCTATTAAGTCAAAATGCTGTTTATATTTAGACTTGATTCCACCTTGAAAAAAGTCAATTGAGTCTATGTGTTTTGAAAAAAACAAAAAACAAACAAACAAAAACCCAAAAACAAAACCTAAAATGAAACTACTTGTTAGTAATATTTTTACAAGTGTTAAAACCCGAGGAGACTTCTTCACTCAGCCAGTCTGAGTTTTTCTTTACCACAGTGCAAACCAGGAAGAAAGGGAGCTGATAGCAGCCCAGATCTGACCTGATTTTTAGAAGAGCTGAACACAGAGTTTAAGCTGAAGCCAGCAGGCCTTGCAGCTGTGTGGTTTTCTTGCCAATCAGCCAGTTGGCCCAAAAATAAGAAAACATCTTTAAACTTGCTAAGGACTTGCTAAGGGAAGATAATCATTGGTTATTAACAGTAATAAAGGGGTATTACTTTATAGTAGCCTGACCTCCTTTATTTTATGAAAGAATATACAATGCAACATTTATTTTGGAATATAACATCATGAAGCTTAAGCTGAAATTTCATTTTCTTTGAGATGGTGGTATTCTTTATACCATACCTGGGATAATGTTACAGTGACTAGAAAGGAAAACATTGTCCAATCTCTGAGTCGCAGGGGGGATATGTGACAGAGTCAAAACATGCCTTTTCATTTTACTGAGCTGTTTCTTGTGATAGATATTTCCAACAGCCTGAAAGTTTATTATCTATAAACTGTGTTATAAAATCAATTATTTAAGTACTGTTTAATATTATTAGAATATTAGAACTGGTGAAGTAATATAAATATATATTCCCAAACGAAGGATTCAAAACAATTTGTTTCAGGATAAAAATCTGCACATTCTAAAATATCTGCTTTCACAGTACAGTGACAGTACATGTATGAGCCCCTAAGTTATCTTGGATGATACCTAAAAATGCACCAAAACTTCGTGAAAGTGTTAGGCTCATAATAAACTAAAATGGAGAAATAAATAATTCTTTAGTCCATAAGTTATCTCTATGATGCTTTTCATACACTTTTTTCTTCTCAGTTCTCTTCTGGTCCTCAACAAGCACAAAAATGTGAACTCAAAATAGCTGCCCATGTGCAGAGCAGCCCTTCACTAACTCCTTCTAAAAGTAAAGGAAGAAATTAAATTATTTGCAGCAGCATCAGCCATGAGCTTGTTCCTCACTTGGTCTCTACTCTGAGCTGGGAAGTTTTCTGGGAGTGCTGGGCCATGGGAAGCTGAAGCCATGTTATGCCTTAGCTTCCTCGGATGTCAGTCTTCTTCCAAAGTCTAAAGGCCAGCTTGAATTGATCCTTCACATCTAATTAATCTGAGGACCAGATCTCAGATCTAATTTTGTTCTATTTCCAGAAATGCATCTCAAGACATATTATTTATGTCTTTTCCCATTTCAATTTTTCCTTGAGTCTAGTGTTCTACGTTCTTTTTTTGGCTCTGCACAAGATACCACACAAAAACTTTTCATAATGTCCCCTTCTGGTTTATCTAATTATTTATTTCTATTTTCAAAATACATTTCACTGAGGGAGGCCACAGTCTCCTTGAACTATGAGGACCTTGCTGCTCCTCACCAGAGGGCTTCAGCAGTCTGAGGCAGTGAGAGTCACAGAATGTACCTTCCCACTGCCAAAGTACCTGTAATTTCGAAGGATGTAGACAATAATCTTCCCCTTCTATTTCAGAAATCTCCTATGCTGTGCTACTGCCCAACCAGTTGAAATGTCAGTCAAATATGATCACTGCATTTTGCATTAAGTATTTTTGTGAACATTGAGGAAACAGCAAGAAAACCCCAGGGTTTATCTGCATAAGACAGCGATATTTTATTTCCCTGCAACTCACTGAAGATCAATCACAGCAGATGGAACCCATAATTCACTTCATCTGGGGTTTCCAGTAACTTGAAGTGACAGTCTTAAGCTAAATCTTCATATTTCTTTAATTGTCTGGTTAGTGTCACTGGCAAAGCAACCCACAACAGAGAATTTAACTTCCGAGCCCTGCTGCTTGGTCCTCCAGGCCATCAGCACTGCTCAGTGAGGGTAGGTTCAGCTTGATGTGGTCCTTTTGGAGGCAAAACATGTTATCCATCTAGTTCTTACTCAGTCCTCCTCAGTTCTAACACCTGTTATAAGCCTTGGCTGTAAAGCATGTCTGGAAAGACATATTTCCAGGGATCCTTGATCATGTGGGTTTTTTTCTTTTTTTTTTGTTTGTTTTAGTTTGTTTGGCACTTTGTTGTTATTTTTTGTTATGATGCTCTCAATATTATAAGAAAAAGCCCATCATTATTTTCTGCTGAAGGAATATGTTCTATTATTTTTCTTCAGTTGGTTTGTTGGTTGGTTAGTTGGTTGGTGTTGTTTGTTTGCTTGTTCTGTTTTGAGGGTTTTTTAGTTTTGTTTGGGGTTTTTGGGGTTTTGTTTTTTGGTTTTTTTCCTGATAGTAACAGTGATACTTTTATATCTGGGGGCTACCTTCTTCAGTAACTGAATTTATTTACAGAAATTCATTTGCAGTGAAAGCAGAAAATTTCCTTCCATCTTAGGTGAACTGGTAACACCATATTAATATTATTATTTTCTGCTCAGAAAGCGTAAAAGTTGGATTGCTGTGCATATGTTTAGAAGACTGGCAAATCTTATGCTCTTGATAGCTTTTGGAACATCTTATTTTAGATTTTTTTGTTGATCTTCCCAACACAGTTTCTCTCAGAGAACTCCTGGTTACTTTCTTAAGCAGCTCTAGAGATGGAAGAAGCTATGGTAAACTTCTCACAAAAGATTTAATTCTTTGTGAGTTTTAAGATTAAAAAATTGCTCTGACTTCTAATGAAATTAAAATGTTTCAGTCATACTTCCTGATTTGTGATGACACTTTCACATAAATAAATAAAGTCTGTACTGCTTATCTTTCAGTCATGAGAACAACTTGTGATCCACTTGGGATCCAATTCAAGGTGATGAGAGAAATGATGGAAATACTCCATACACTAAAAAAGACTTGTCTGGATGGAGGATGGACATGCTGAGCTCTTTTAACCTCTTCAATAATCTTGTGATTTCTCTTGGGAATGAGCAAGTTCTTTCTTTTCAATGGATTCCTTGGCAGTGACTTTGCATATATCCATCTTGACTCTGACCTCTAAAGCTCACAGCAGTCGATTAAGCAGCATATCTGTGAATTGTCCTACTTTAAATAATCCTGTCATAATGTCAGACTTATTTTCTTGAAACTCTGCCTAAGTAATAAGGCATTTTGGATATATCCTGGTATTAATAGCTGAGCAATTTTATTCTGTGTTTTGAACCTCCCATGGAAATTGATTTTTTTATTACCTTTAATTAAGCTCAAACCAAATTGTGATCTTTAAATGGTCCTAGACTTACATGTACCAGCCAGCATGGTGAGCACATTGGAGCACACAGCCAAATTGGAAACACCTTGGCCCAGTGTGTCTCTGCAGAGTATTTTAAGGATATGCCCATACTGGTGAATAAAACAGGCTTAGCTACTTGCCATCTGTAAAAAAGGCAAACAAAATGGTTCTTCTCTGGCTCTAAAGCCAAATGTCACAGTTTACATCAGAGGTATGACTAAACTCTGTCCCCCAAACCTCCAAAACTGCACAGCTACATCCAAACTACGTTAACCTGTAACCTTACCTTAAACTCCCCAAAGGGCTTCTGAGCACTGGGAAAGCCCCAGCTGAGGTGGGAAAAGCCCATTCCAGGGCTGTACATTGAACAGTACATGTCAGTGGGTCAGTGATCGAGCCTGTGCCCTCGGTGAGTTTTGTTTGCCTCTATATTGATGGAGCCTAATTATCTGCAAGGTGCTAAACTGCTGTGCAGAGATATTTTGAATGTGTGTGAGGAAGGTAAAAAGCAGACAATGTTCTTTAACCCCTTCGTCATGGGTAGGAAACACAGGAAAATAATCTGATTCCAATTACATTCATAAGAAACAAAACTTCACTGCCAGCCAGGAAATTCACAGCCCATTTCCAACTTTAAGCAAAATGTCATGGACAACATATAAACTGCTTAAAAATGGCTTTATGTAATGAAAGTGCTGACAGATCTTTAATTATATCCGTGAGTGTGACTATGTAGCTGAATAATTTTCAATTCTTCTTTGATTCTTGAGGTCTGAAGTAATTTTAATTCACTGTGAAGTGACATCTACCAGAGTACCAGTGTGAGGCACTTTATTTTAATATTAAACATATGGAATTACAAACTGATTCTTTCCTGAGTGTCCATAACTTTGCAATGGCTCCAAAGTAGTCAATTCAATTAAAAGTATTATCATTAATAAAAAATGTGTTTCTGTAACTGTGGAAGTGGGGGAATAATAACAATAATATAATATAATATAATATAATATAATATAATATAATATAATATAATATAATATAATATATCATATCATATCATATCATATCATATCATACAATACAATACAATACAATACAATACAATACAATATAATATAATATAATATAATATAATTTAATATAATATAATATAATATAATAATCTTACTGATTTTTGGTAACTTATTCTACCTACTAATTCTCATTATGGCAGCAGAAAAATTCATTTAACATTGGCTAATACTTGAAAGTTTAGGAACTTTTGTCATCCTATTATAATTTTGCCAGACTTCAACAGTTTGCTGCAACTTGCCCTTGCCAAGCATATGCCTAAATCTGAAGGATTTTCCCTTCTTTGCTTTATATCTGTTTTTATATTTTAAGTGTTACAAGCAACTCAGTTAATGTGGAACTTTATAAAGATGTGATAAATTACAGACCTATATATATGGTTAAGCCATATACAAAGAATATCTATACACACATATATATGTATATATTATATATAATATAATATATATATATAGCCCAGCAAAGAATTATATGTTTATGTAGTTATCTGTCTAAATAGTCCAGATGATTCTAATGATGCACATTTAAGCTGTGCAATATAAAGCATGTCTGTATCTATTTGTGTAGAAGAAAGTACCTTACAGTGTCTATTAGTGGTGAAAGCATTTTAGTTTCATAGAAGAGAAGTTCAAATAAGAGTAAGATCATTCATGTAGAATTATGGCTGATAAAACTTAGATACAAGGAGGAGAGTACTCCATATGTTTTTCAAATATCAGTATTTAGCCCAGCTCATAGTAAAGCACAAATGCTATTAACAAGACTGCTAGATCTAAGAGCCTGAAAAGGAAATTAGTATGAATAAATTATTGCCATAGATCTAGTCTAAAGTTTAATTCACAATTCAGAGGCTTTTGTGGGGATGCAGTTTTAGCAAACACTGATTATCTATGTATCTACTGGAAGGACCTTATTACAAATAAAGGAATATTTTTCAAGCCTTGAAAATTACTAAAGGATACAAATTCTCCTGCCTTGCAGCTGAAATATATGTATGTGCAAAGTGGAAATGGTCATGCAGTTTTCCCATTGTGAAAAAATAGCACTAATTATGCAAAAAAAACCCCAAACAAAACCTACTCATCCTCCCCCTCAAAAAAGCCTTATTTATTTCATACCAGAGCCTCTTGGTTGACTTGACTAAAGGTACTTTTCTCTAAAGCCTGTCAGTAAAGTAGAAAATTCAATTTCCCTGATACAGACATATTTCCATGTACCATCTACTCACAGATGAGCAGCACCTGATGATTGAAATACAGGGCTTTTAAGTAGCAAAAACGTCTTTAACTCCACTTACTTCAAAGAGGAAAACAAAGTTTGCATCTTGGCTGGAGTTTCAAATATTGCTGAAGCCAAGCGGGTTGATTCCAATAATGTAGGTGGAAATAGGTTCCTTCATTGCACCTTTATGTAAAATTAAACAGTGGCAGTCATTGACTTACAACCCCAGAAACCCCAAAGACTTTTTGTGTTGGTGGGGAAGCAAGATGAAAGGATAATTCTCAAATTAAACACAATAGTCTCATGTGCCATCTATAAAAAACATGAAATTTGTCCTATCACCTTCTTTAAATTAATTGTCTTTGAGTCAATTCATTAACTCAATTGTTTTACGTTCTTCCTACAGAAGTCCAAGAATAACACACAATGCCCCCATCTTCTTCACAACAGTAGCCTATGGTATTATGGTATTATGGGGCATTATTCCACCACCCCTATCCACACTTCCCCAAGCCATAGAAAACAATTTGTGACAGCTGAGGTAAGTACTGTAAGCAGAAAAATAAAAGGCAAACATCAGGGGTCAATAAAATTCTTAATGTATTTTTATAGTACTGCTAGCTAGTGAACATGGAAATTGCTGATTTTTTCCAGATTATTAATAATGGGAATGCATTTTTCTATTTAATAAGGAGGAAAGCATCCATTAGTTAGTTTAATGTGGCATATTTCTACGTAGGAATTGCTTTGATTTAAACTAACTAAATTTATCTGGACACAGGGTAATTGTTAGAGAATTTAGGGTACTTTGGGGTCTTTTTTTTGATGAGGAGTGCAGGCTGAGTGGTTGCAGTGTTAAGGCTGAGCTGCCAGAACTCTGGCAACATTAGTCTCGTTGGAACAGCGTGTCACGGAGAGCTGTGTTGAGCCCCGGGCTGAGGCTGAGCAGGCTCCACAGCTGTCCTGCAGAATCCCTCCCTGGGGAGCCCCACAGGCTCCTGCTGCCTGCGGAGGTGCTGCTTGCCACTGTCAGCGCAGGAGATGTGATGTGTTCAGAGAAATGCATAAAAGTACACCTGGGAGCAAACCAGGCAGGAGATAAACAACTGTTCTCCTTTCGGGGCTGTGGAGAAAGTGCAAAGGCAATTTGAAAAATTATTATTATCATTATTATTTTTATTGTTACTATTTACTTGCTGATCAATCAATTTTTGTCAGATTTTTTTCCGTGTTTTGCATTGATTGACCTGTCTCCCAATATTATTTGTCTCCCAATCTTAATTTCATAAATTGACTTGGTTTTCCACAGGTATTGACACAGTTATTTGAAAGAGGTTGATGTTAATGAACAGGCTACCAGTGTTTACATGTTTTTGACAACTGCTGTACAGACTCCCTGTTTAGGAGACTCATATTTGGATATTAGAAGTGGCCAGTTCTTTTAAACTGAACTACTACTGGTAGAAATTTAGATAACTCTAAATTTTATAGAACCAGGTATACAGACAATATCCATTTTTAAAAATCTGTACAGCTTCATTTGATAATGTAAACTGATTACCTAATTATAAAAATAAATGATGATTTATAATTCTGTGAATATAAGTTTATTTAAAGTTGCACATTATGGTTATTTTAAAAGTTTAAATAGACCTTTTAAAAAATCCTACACCATAATTAAAATCAGTAAAAAATATACTGGTTGCTTATGCTGCCAGGTATACATAAACAATAATAATTACACTGAAAAACAAAACTGAATCTCAGTAGTCTCTCACAGCTGGAGTGGTAAATTGGAGTATTTTCTAGTAAAAATACTAATTATATATATACTAATAGTAAATCTGACTCCATCCACAAGACTGTCTTTGCTGTCAACACAATCAACCTTCTGATGTCAACTAATAGGTAGATAATAATAATAATATAATAATTCTAAATCTTTTACAGAAGTAAAATTAGTATGATGCAACTTTGCAATTAGACATGGTGAGTATGAATAAGAACTCTTCGTGTTCTGTATTTCCATGGTTTTGCAAGGAACAGAAACAAGATTTTAGCTATAGAACAACATAATAGGGAGAGACACTGATTTTTTTCTCACATATAAAGATCCATTATATGCCATTGAATACTTAATTTTACCATTGCAAAATTCTGCAGACCATTATTGTTCTGTTCAAATGGAGAACTATGTGTGTGAAAACCACAATTGCAGTAATATGATCTTCTTCTGCCATAGACTGAAAAAATATTGTGGAGGATATGTAAGTGTCTTCCACTTTCTGAGCATTCAGAGGAGAAAATTTCAAATCTGTGTCTGTAGATATATGCAGACCCATACTACTAAGAGGGAGGTGGCACATGTACACATGTTAAGAATATATTTACTTGTGTACCGTGACTATAAAATGAAACAAAATTTCATTTTCAACCTAAACTAGAATTAAGTATTCTAATAATTAATACTAATTATTATGCTAATAAATAATTCTAATCAGTGCTCTAACACACACACACACGAAGTACAGCCTAGGGAATACATTGCAAAATGCAGTCATGTATTTCACAGAATCCCATATTCTTACTTCAGTGCTTCAGTGTAACTCTTACGCCAAAGCACTGCATAAAAACATTGTAAATACATTTTGCACAGTGTTTAATGAACAACATAATTTCATCACTGTAAATCATAATTGATTAAAACTCTGTGAATGACCCATATTTGGAGCTGGCACAATCTGAGTACCTTCACTGAACTCAGTGGATTTAAGCAGTTTAACTGATGTCAGTATCTGCCCCTGTGACTGAAAGCTGCGAAAAACAGTCTATTGTAATATAGAACTGTTTATTTATGAGAAACTCCCTGTGAAGAACAGCAGGATGCCAGCCTAGCTGAATAGAGGATGACAGAGGAAAGGGGAAAAGAAAATGTGGAGAGGGCAGAAGCAGGGAGGGTCTGCCCATAAGGAATGTAGAAGGATTAGATAGGGATGGAACTAGAAAGACCAAACCTCGAATTGGTTTGATTTGTGAAGGATGCTAAAGGCAAAACAATGGCTTATAGCTGCAAAGGGCAGACCATGAGGGCCCATAGCTAGGTGGTGAAGAAGGCTTGTTTTTAAGCCCATGGACACAGAAAAAGAAAATATACTGCTCATGATCTGGGAGTTCAAGGAGAGTCCAGGAAACCACTGGCTGCTCAGTCACAACTTAGTCCCTGGCAAAACTGTAGTGAAAGTGCTCATGAAGGGCAACTCATTCCAGTCTAAATCTTTTGTGATTTTAGACAATTCAGTATCGCTTATACAATACACCATTTAAAAATTTTAAATAATTATAACAGAGGCTTATAAATGAAAACATCACCCCATAAAATTAAGCACAAATCTTCATTTATTTGATATGCAAGAAATTAAACTATACTTCATGCTTAAATAATTAACACTCTTCTTACTTTTGATTGCTGCTTATGATTTTGGGGTTTAATTCCATAAAGGGAAACCTTGTTTACCATTCCTGAGTTTTGAAGTGATACTTCCTGCTGCTGCCATTCCCTTTAGCTTAATATTTCCATATACTGTAATACAAGAACACTTTTAAATATAATTTCTTACCTCATTCTGTATCTACTTTTTTGTAATCCTTCAGGGTAAACATTTCCGTTCAGTGTTTCTATGTTGGTGCTCACCTGTCTTTTATCTAGCTTAATTCTTGTGTATGAGATGGATTGACAATTAGTGGTTCCACATGGAGGCTCTATTCCTTTCATCCTGGATGTGCTAAGGTGCTGTAGGCATAAAGCATTTCTTAACTCATATAAACATTTAACCTGCTTTTTTGACTCCTTCCATTTTCCTTCCGTCCCATTTCCCATTTGCCCAAAGTAAGCAATTATACAATAAAAATTAAGTTGTTTTTTTTTTAAAAAAAGGGTCTCATATTAATTTTAAACTCTTCTGCTCTTCCTTCTCTCCTTTCCAGACCCATATTTAATATGTCATCACTCTATTGCCCTATAAAATCTTTCTTAACACTCTGGGAATGCTTTGAATCTGCTGCAAGTCTAAACTTCAAAGGAGATAGAGTTTGTAGATTGATAAAGACAAATTGCTTTAGAGATCTACATTGAAAGACTTGAATTAAAAAAAAAAAAAAATCCTGTCCATGGAATAAATGGCAAGAAATTACATTTGTAGGGTTTTCAAAGAGGAAATAAAGTCCTAAGCATGGAACTACCTAGAAATGTTAGATTGTTGAAGAAACCTGGAGAAGCAGCTGACCTGGAAATATCTACATTAAATAAAATACATACTGCAATGGATAGTAAACTACAGTCCTGCAGAAGTGGGATTAAAAACTGAGTTGTATGAAGCTCTCTTCTTATCACTGCTTGTGATCATTTAATTAGCTTGGATATTTCCTTCAATCTCTCCTCTCCTCTCCTCTCCTCTCCTCTCCTCTCCTCTCCTCTCCTCTCCTCTCCTCTCCTCTCCTCTCCTCTCCTCTCCTCTCCTCTCCTCTCCTCTCCTCTCCTCTCCTCTCCTCTCCTCTCCTCTCCTCTCCTCTCCTCTCCTCTCCTCTCCTCTCCTCTCCTCTCCTCTCCTCTCCTCTCCTCTCCTCTCCTCTCCTCTCCTCTCCTCTCCTCTCCTCTCCTCTCCTCTCCTCTCCTCTCCTCTCCTCTCCTCTCCTCTCCTCTCCTCTCCTCTCCTCTCCTCTCCTCTCTCCTCTCCACTATCTTGTCCATTTAAATAATAATATTAATAGATTGTGGTTGCACAATGCCATATGCAAATCACTACCAAAAGAATGTTTACTACCCTGCCTGTTTCAGTTTGTAACACCATTCTCTAATAACATCCACCTCTTGTTTGAATCACAGAGCTATAGAAGTGATGGCACATCACTGTCTTGGGCACAGAGCAGATTTGTCTGGAAAATAAAATTAAAATACCCTAAAGACACAAAAAGCTGATGTGGAGTAGAATGTGTGACTGATAATGTGACTGTATAGCAATGCTGATGTGTATTTATAGAAATCATTAAGAATGGCATAAACCTCTGCCAGTGCAGTTCTTGGTGGTAGAACTAGTAGATTCCACTATCTCAACATGTTTATATATTCCTAACTTGCATCTCTTGTGAGAAGTCTCTGATCTTCTTATTCCAATTAAAAGTTTACTCCTTAAAAATAACATGGATGGCAGAATGAAGAGTAGAATTTATTTCATACTCTGTGCTTTCTGCGCTATGATGTTTGCTTTAGTTTGAGGCTTCCAGATGTTGACTTCCTTCTGTTGAGCTCAGCAAAACAAAGACTCGTGGCAGGAAGATTTTGTGATCTGTGAGCAGGGTTGACCACCTGTTGTTTAATTACTGTGGCTATTTGGTCACTGTTTATAATTAAGTTCAGTTTATAAAAGTCTAATAAACTTTAAATTAAATTCTGTCAAGTCCTAGATGTCAGTAAAACAATCTATCACACTTTCTATTGCTGGGCTACTGATTATCTACCAGGCATATTAGCCATGTTTGGCTCTACATTTCCTGGCCAATTCCTCAGCTTTTGCATTACTTCTCAGCAGAACTTTGATACGATTCAAAGTTTCAGTTTTAAAATTTATAGCAGAGTATAATTTCAATTAATACATTTCATTTTTGTTAATATTTATCTTCACTGAGGCATGCAGATTTGTTTTTTTGGTTTTGTTTGGGTTTTTTGTCCAGAGGAAGGCATGAAAGATGGTGAAGGGCCTCAAGGTGGAGCTGGGTGAGGAGCAGCTGCGGGCACTTGGTCTGTTCAGCCTGGAGGAGATTGAGGGTTACAGCTTCCTTGTGAGGGGAAGGGGAGGGACAGGCACTGATCTCTGCTCTGTGATCAGTGACAGGACCTGAGGGAGTGGCCTGAAGTTGTGTAGGGGAGGTTTAGTTTGGATATTAGGAAGAGGTTCTTCCCCCAGAGTTTGTTTGTGCTCCCCAGGGAGGATCTCAGCAGCAGCCTGACACAGCTCAGGTGGTGTTTGGACACTGCTCTCAGGCACTCTCGGGGCTGACCTGCGCTGGGCCAGGAGCTGGACTCAGTGATCCTCCTGGCTCCCTTCCAACTCAGCATATTTTGTGATTCTATGATTATTTTCCTTTCCTTTATTTTGCTCCTTAAAGATAATAATGTTATATCATGGCTTCAGAATCTTATGTAATTTTTTAGTCAATAGGACCCTCCTAATAAAATTTATCTCTTCAGCTCCAATAATTTCATTTCTGAGCAGCCACACAATCAGACTCCACTGTGTGGGCCTTCCCATATGTAGGAGACATTCATGCTTTTATTAGAGTTTTTGTTTTGCAATTTCTGATTTTATTTAATAGATGATTTAAAAATATGGGTTGAGCCTATTTTATAAAGGACTACAGTACAAAATCTGCTTTTTTCAGGCTCAGGTCTTGTAAAGTGCTACAGGTATACATGTGAATAAAGCTGAATTTATGAAATTTAGCCAAGTACAGATCAGCACTAAGAAACTACCTTTCTTCCATTTAGTCCTATTTTCAGTGAAGGGTATCTCAGACATAATATATGTTTTACAGTTTCTGAGGCTTGATGCTGTTGCATTTGAGCAAATGGCATTTTTTGACTTTTGTACTATTTTGTACTATCCATGACCAGCCATGGAGGGGGAAAAAACCCAAACAATCAAAAACATGTCTCTATTGCATCATTAACAATTTTGATATAGTTTATAAAGCTTGTTGATATCTTATTATTTTATATTAGAAAAAAAAGCCTTTTTATAAATATAGTTTGCTTCTATGATTTATTTATTAGAGTTGCCACCCAGAATACTTGAAAGCTAATGTGATGATGGAAGGACCTTTTAATGCAGATTAAGTAGGATTCAGATATGAAAATGTAATTGCTGTAAAAGAGAATTACACAATAGGGCCACCCACTATTGAAAGGTCCTTTAACCTCAAAGTGTTTAAAGTCTCGTCCCAATCATGCAAACATGAGTTGTTGCCAAGTCATGTGTTAAACACAAAAATGACATTGAAGGATTCTGCCAGGAGCCCTTTGAGACAAGTGAAACACTGTAGACTTCCAAGAAAGCAAGTACATGTATATTTTAAAACAGGGAAAGCCAAATGAAAACTTTCCACTTAGCACTGAAACGCTCTGTGGAAGGCTGAGGCTGAACAAAAGAGGTGAGCATGTGGAGGTCTGCACAGGCTTTCCCACAGCATTTTGGAAGGTCTAGTCTTTGAACATAAGTGAAGACAAACACAAGCAAGACTCCAGCCAACACAGCATGCTGACACCAGCTTAATCTGGAGTGGAGGACTGTTTATGCTTCAGATGACTAATTATCATAGATAGAAGAGTACTTAAGTTATGCAGAGGTAGCCAAGCTTTAAAAACCTCACAGTGAAGCAAGAAAGTGAACTACAAGAATTTGTAAGTAATAAAGCTAAGAACTGAAGTGTCAAGGAGAATTTTGCTGAGAAATAACAAACCACAAAGCCAGCTATAGCTACATCTGCAGCAAATAGCAAGCAGTGATACTCACAGGCTTTCAGTTACTTTCTATAATACTGTACAGAAAAAATGGATGGAGAAGACATAAAGGCAAAGAAGAGAAGTTGTGAGATGAATTTCAGGAAAGTGCACCTAAAAAGAGAAGACTTTTGTAGTTTTTCACAGGGACTATGTAATAGCTCATGTTGGCTTTTTTGTTTTTTTTTTATTATATACCTAAATTTGCCTCAGCATATTCTTAACAGAGAGAAATTTGAACATTCCATCAATGACATGACACTACAGCCTACCAGAGACAGAATTTTCTGACCAATGTGTCTCAGATTTCTAAACTAATCAAGGTTTTTGCACACAGATGAAACAAAGGCACTGTGCATGTTTTATTGCATGCATGGTGCAAACTGTTGATCTGTTGTGACCTATCCTTTTGATCCTTATTAAATACCTTTTGAGCTACTCACAGAGCACCTAATAATGCAATTAGGCAGATGAAGAAAACGCATCTAGACAGTTAACTATGAGTGGGATGGGACAGATACATTTTGCAAGAGTTATCAACCCATCAGCATTTTACAGCTTCTTACTGCCTTCATTTGGCTGATAATTGAACCTAAAGCTGAGGAGGGAGGTTTCTCTGTGTCTTCCTCTGTGTCCAGTGGAAAGAATTATGTGAAAAGAGGCCTAAGTAGATCCAAAGTCTCTGCTTGACCTTGGTTATAAGAACAGTGACTAGAGGACCAAAATCTGATACTCAGATAGAAAATTAGCCTAAAGTATGAGACTGTCCTGAAAATACTGATTTTGGATGGGAAAAAGCACCTTCTGAATGTACCTTCATACCTAAAGAAAGATTAAGCTATGAGACCCTACCAATGTCCAAATTTTAAAGAATCAAAGTTAGATTTCTTGAAACTTCTGATGATTAATTTGAAATAATGCCACACTTTTATATCCCATTATGAAAATAGAGATGTGCTACCCAGCTAGGTCTGCTCAGCAGCTCTCAACAGTGGTAAAATTAGCTGATGCTAATTTTCCTCACATTGAAATATATTGCTGTCACTCATAGGGTCATTGAATCAAATACCCAAGAACAATTCCATGAGAACTATGCACCACAGTTTTCCACAAAGTTCCAGTTGCAAACAATTTTTTTAGCTTTATAAAAACTTATATATCTTAGCTTTAGAAAAACTTTATATGCTTGATATAAAACAACCTTTCAGTTAAGTTGGCACCCTCTACACATTAAGCTGCCTGTCTGCTTTTTAATCCAAATAGAGATCAGTTTCTATTATAATTAGCTTAAAAACTACATTTTTTTGACAAAATACCTACCTGGCTCGCAATGTGAATCACATGTAATTTGAAGTAGATTTCAAAGTTCTTTCACATCTGAATCTGTGTATTTAAATCAGAGAAATACATTGACACCAGAATATAATCTGCATGGCTATTGTCAATTCTGAAAGCCATTGCATAATAAAGGTTGATTATACTGTTTTCAAACCTAGACTTAAAAGTGGATACGAGCCTAAACCCACAGGCAACAGCAACAACAACAACAAAAAAACAAAACAAAAAAAATCCCCCAAAAAAGCAGACCAAAAAACAAAAAAGAGGGAGAGAAAAGAAAAAACAAAATTGTTTGGTAAAGTGCAGTTTTATCCCTCAATTGCCTTTTATTTGTATCATGGTTCAGAAGAAATAAACTGTGTCTGAATAATTCTGATAAATTTTAAGTTGATGATGTAATAGAATGAAAAATGTTGGTGAGCAGTAATTGAGAAGCACTGTATACCATTTTCAGATCTGTATTTTACAACTGATAAAATTAATCCAACTTCTTTTATCTGTATGCTTGAGCTTCTTATGGCAAGGTGCCTTTTACATTTGGCATGGAAAAAGTGTAACAGACCATGTGAATCTGAGGCTAAGGAGAGCTATTTTCATTCTTCTACTCAGTGCTGGCAACTACAAAATTCAGGGCAGATTTTGCCATTTTGGTTATGGAATTTGTTGCAGCCATGCACTGTTTCATAGCACACCCACTGTTCTTTAGTCTACCACATCATTATTTTAAGCTACGTCAATCTTTATGTAAATATGGATTGAATATGTGATATTTTGTTTCTAAAAGTAAAGATCACTTATCAGGAAAGAGTAGACAGCTTTATTTAACCTACTAAATAATTCAATGGAATATTTAATCAGATAAGCATTTAAAACTACTTTCCTGTTTACACCATTACAAGAGAGGACTAACTGAGAGGTCGTGATTTGATTAGTTTCTTTTAATTGGTAACAGATTATAAAGACTTACAGATTCCCAGACAAATTGACTGGCAGGTCCTTTCTTCAGATCCTGTGAAATATTAGCTCTCTGCAAAGCATTAAAAATGTGGCTGGCAGTGCACCTTTTTGGGGCTAACACTGGTGCTTGCCTTTGAAAGTGAATCCGGGGTGATAGCCAGCAATGGAAAAGTAGTAATTCACACTTTCATCAAAGGCTTATTTTATACGAATGCTACTTTAGCCCAGTGCAATTAGAGAATATTGAAAGCATAATTCAGCTTTTCCTTGACAGACTTTGGTAAATACTCAGTAAGGTGTATTTGAGAAATTAGGCCATATATATAGAGAACACTCATAAGATGTGTTTAGCAAAATTAATGTGTTATTCTACCTGGTTATAGGAATCTCGCTGAACCATGGCAAAGCAGAACTCTCTGCAAGTGTCATTTGCTTCACAGCCCTGGAAAATGATGTACAGACCTAAACAGCAGGAAAAGCATTGTAGAAAGAAAGAGTAGTAAAGTGACTGGAGGCAAGTTCAGCTTGGTATTGCTGAAATTGAATGTTTTGGGGCATTGCAGTGGAAAAAAAAAATTAAAAAATAGAATCCAAGATTTTTATTTTCATGTAACATAGATTTTCATGTTGCTGCAAAACACTTTGGAAATGACTGCCCACTACATTTTAGCTATTTTGGAACAATGTTAGAAAATATTAATAATCTCATAAATCATTTGGAAAATTTTAGCTTTTAGAGTCTTTGAAGCTCGTAATCATTATTCACAATGCCTGAAAAGGAAAAGCACTGTTAAATCTTAGTCCAGCACTAACCTCAGTGATTGACAGCTTTTCCTAAAATACTTTCAGCTGTCTTGAGGGTATGAGACAAAGTTTCTAAGTGTCCTGAATTATCAGTCAAGCTTTCTGACTCAGAAAAATTCTATGCCTGAGTGCACTCAAAAAATTTGCATCAGAAAACTGTTCATATGGTTATTTTTTTTAACTTGATCTGAAACTTCAGCAGTAGACAGAATATGTCTTTTAACTGGACTATGAAGACTTATTTTGTATTTGCTGTGTGAGATATAGATAGGCAAGCCCATACTGATATTTTTTAGTGATAACATTTTGAACTTTTACAAGCCTGACTGTGCACTCCTGTATTATTTCTGGTAGCAGGCCACAGGCTTTGTATTGAGCTGGCCAGGCTTGAGGACAGAGGCTTGTTGGATTTGCCTGTATAAACTTGCACTGCCTGACCTTCAGGTTTGTTTCTTTTTTGGTTTAGCTGAAATATAAATTTTCTTCACCTGATCAGGTGGCTGAAGCTGGTTTGGTTCACCTTTCCTTTCTAGGGTTAAACCATTAAAATGGTGCAATCAGAGTTTTATAGAGGTTGCACTGGCAAGTAATTCTTTTGTGCAGAGTGAGATATTTTCAGCATTAACACAATGATGTCATGGAGAGACATTCAAAACTGGCACAATATCAAAGACCTTCAGAGGCAGAGAGGCAGGAGGCAGAGCAGAGGAGTTCAGGGCTAGGGTGAGAAGAAAGGGGTACCAGAGATGGCTGCAAACAACTCACTAGTGGTCAGCAGAAGAAATGCTGACCTGCAGCTGGCCCAAGTTTCTCTTAGGGGTAACAGAATAAAAGAATGATACTACATCCGCTAATCTGCTAAATTCACCACATTCTGTAAATTCAGATGTAACAAGGAGTTACAGAGCAATGCAAAATGGGAAGGGGTGTAGAAAACTACCCAAGTGAATCACAGAGTGACAAACAATAAATGATTGACACACACATCATCTTCCTGCCAGTGAAAACTCTGGACAACTCATCATGGCATCACTCCAGCACCAGATTCAGCCACCAGCCTGGGATTCAGCGGAGAAACGGTAGGTGAGTCCACCACCATGTAAAGGGATAGAAGTAAAGAAGTGTCTGTATAACAATTATTATTATTATTATTATTATTATTATTATTATTATATTTTTCATTAGAGAAGTATTAATTTCTTAGTTTTCATTTTCTCTTGCTATGATAATTTTATCTGGGCTCACAGTGATTCTTGAACACTCAAGTGACTCTTGAGATTTCAATTATGTTAACAATTATCTGCTTTATATACAAGGAATGTTTTCTCTTTTCCGTTAAACAAGATTCTGGGCACAACAGCAGAAATAAAATATTCTAAACTAATAAACAATGTTCAATTAATTACATATGTTTGCCATTAGTAAATTGCAACACATGAGAAAAAGAGAAACTAATACATCAGGGTACACCACCAGCAAAGTGTGATTATGTGAAAAACTTTTAAATATCCCCCAGTTTATCAATATTTTCTAATGAACACTACTCACCAGTCTCTGATATCACAAGCCAAAATTCAGACAGATGCATATTAACATCTTTGTTTTAAAATCCTTTGGGTTTGCAATCAATAGTTGCATGTGTGAATTTGTCAGTGCTGATTAAAGGCTATCTAACCTTAGTCATAGGTCTCTGCATGCATGTCATTCTAAATATAAATAGTAATAACAGTATAATTGTTCATACATTTTCTACAATCTCATAGTAGATTGAGAATGATTTGACGTGTGTTCATGCAAGTTTTTGAGTAATGTAGATATTTGTTTGTGCAAGGGATTTACTGGCTGTTGGAGAAGTGGAGGTACTTGTAACAGTAATTATTTTTTTGTTCTTTAGGATGTGACTTATGAACCTTCTGTTTGTAGTCTGGCATATAAAATAATATATATTATACAAGCCAGAGCCATTTTCTTCCTTTGAAGTGTTTGGATAAATATTTACTTATTCACTTCACTTATTTTATTGTGACAAATAATAGTGCAGACATTTTTTATTGATAAGATAGGTCTCTATTACTCTGGAAACCAAAAATGAAATATTAGGATACTTTGTGTGCAGTAAATCCCATCAGCTTAGAAACTAGGAGAAGAGCATAATGAAAAACAAAACCAACAAACTTGGCATTTAATCTTCTGGGATTTTTTGGTCCTTACTCTGCAACCTCTTTGTTTCCAGACAACACAAGTAATCAGTTCACACTCTTTCTCTCTCAACTGCTTAGGCATTCCAGCAGGATGCATCTAGATCAAATCATGATATCATTACACTTACAGCCACTGACTGAAGTGATTTTTGAGTGAGCTGAGAACAAAGCTACCCAGCAAGAATAACTGTACTTGTGTATTTGATTCCAAAACCTACCATTCTGCAATGAACAACATACCTGTGATTGCACTGAGTGATACAATCAGGGCTTGATTTCCCTTCAAAGTGGCATCAAAGTGGCATCAGTCTTTTTCCATATTGGTCAGTGGGTGAATGAAAATTATTCAATACAGATTAGAAACTTTTTTTTTTTTTTTTTGGTAAGCACAAGTCCATTTTATTAAACATTTGTGAAGAAATCAGAAAGTGAAATATCCTAATTTCAATTTAATATCAAGAGAGCACTTTGCTGACATAAGGTCATGGTCTGACTGTGACCCCACTATAGTTTGACTACGACTTTGTAAAATAAAAACAAAGTTGTTTTGAAAGGATATATCTGCTTTACTGAATTACAGACCTAAGAGTGGCAGTTAGGAGGAAAAAGACTCTCAAAATAATGCAAAATTTCAAAATATATTTCTGTCATCTGAAATTTTTCTATGTGGATGTTTATTCTACAACACATAGTATGTAGAAAGTCTGTGACAACTATATTCCTAATTTAGATGCTAAGCGTGTTGCCTAAAATTAAGTGAGAACAATCTGGAGCAAGCTCTCTGGATTGCTGTAACTGTGCTGAAAGACAATTTAAAAATTATATATCTAGAGCTTGAAACTAAGCCAGTAAGGATAAGAGGAAGGATATGTTATCTTAGAGAGTTTTCTGCCTTGAGTGGGATAGAAACCAGGAACAGTTTTTACTTTAATGATGATATACCCATTTTTGCAAGAACTTGAAACTTGACATCAGTATCCTTGCCAGATTTCTGTATGGATGGCTATGTTCTACTTTTATGTATTTCTCTCCATGTTCTGCTTGGCATCACACTCACCTTCTTGCTATTACTTACACTAGTATGTCATAGAATACGACTGTCCTATTATAAGATTTGAAATTGCATTTGAATCTTCTCATCAGCTGCCTTTCTACTTAGGAATCAAGAGATAATGATAGATTCCTTTGCAGGCAATAAAGCATTTTAATGAAACACTCTGAACAGATTGCTTATCCCACAAGAGTGTGTCTGCCTGCTGTGTCTGTGCATGTACATAAATAGAGGTAGTCAGCTGTAGTTATTTTACCTGGCTCTTGCATGTCCTGCATTTTTATTTTTTTTGTGGCACTTTTCTTATTTTAGCTTTACAGAGGGATCACCTGTATCTTTCTTTACCTTTTGGCAACAGCACGAATGCAAACAGTGGTTCTGGAGCTGTGAATTTGCCTGTGTACAATAAGGTAGAACCTGCCTGATTCAAACTTGTGCATCTTACAGGGACCAACCAATCCATATGACAGCAAATGTTAGTGCGGAGTTATATATTTTACTGTGCCTTGTCACAGCTAATGTAGGTATTTCAGGTACACCTCCATGTTCAGACCTGAGTTTCCACGCTCGTTTTTTGAAAGAATTAAAGTGTATTTGTTCTTGTCTAACTTGAATAACCTAAGATATTAGTTGCTCCACTTTTTTTTTTTTCAAATAATCTAATAAACAAGATTAATAAACTGCTTGGGTACTCTGGTGTTTGGGATTCACCACATCTTCAAGCATATTAATTACAAGATGGCGATTGGAATAGAAAGATTTAAGGAGAGATTTTGAAGGGGCATTAATATTTAGTAAATTAGGAAAAAAATTAGGAAAGTCTACATTTTTTTTCTTTCTGACTCTTGTACCTGATCACTCTGGGAACTTTAATGATATTTCTTATCTGGAGCTTGTCCCTTGAGAGTTCTGCCTAAGGGAGCCCTGACCTAGGAGACCTATAAGTGCCTAAAAAGTTTGGAAAACACTTGGTGAAAAGTTTGGGAACTATAAACACACCAGTGCTTAATAAGTGTGGGTACATGAATCACAGGTTTGCATTTATTTCTTTCAAGTATATTTTTCCTTGTGCAGTGAAGTATTTTTCACAAGAAACACTGAAATGCCTTTACAATCATCCAATGAGAAAAATGAAGTGATATGGAGAGACTCACAATACCTCAGTGCAACTGAATCAGGCCCAATCCCTTATAAAATAACCAAATTTATTATTTCTATATGGTATCTATTTCTGGTTATTTCCTTGAGACATACTATTCCAAAAATTACTTTCACTTTGTTATGACCCGTCCAAATTCTAAAAATAATACAACCTGGAGTGAGATAGCCAGATAAGTAATTAACACACTAAGCCAGTAAATCAAATTAAGAAGCCACAGCCATAAGGAACTCAGAGTGTCAGGACACTTGCAGACCAGACACAACAGATGGTAACTGTCTAAATCCTTTAATTTCATTGTTCAGTGACACAATATTGAAATAAACATCTCTCACGCATATCCCTACAGTTACAGATATCCCCAGTGTTTAAAGACATCGCTAATTCAGTCTTTCATTCCACTCAAAACTATTATTTGAGTACTTATTTCTGACAAAATGTTACTGAAACCCTCTCTGAACTTTTCTCTGGCTACTTCAGTGCTGCAGCCTTTGTCTTGTTGCTGCTGCTCTGCATGTCAGAGCTTTCTGCTCAGCCCAGCAGCACAGAGCTGGGATCCAAATTCCACAGTACTGACATTGCAGCGTGCACAAGGTTTGTGTTACCCAGGTAGAAACATTAGGGAACACTTCTTGGAGCAGAAAAATAAAATAGCCAGAA